>NC_071512.1:105338269-105647956 GCF_027887155.1 Malaclemys terrapin pileata | reverse complement strand
AAAGGCTGAAATCGACGCGCCGGTCTGCTTCCGGCGCGGGATATGCAGCTCGCAGCCTGCTCTTAAAGGGGAAACAGGCAGGGGAGCCTGGCGGGGTCCACTCCGGAGCCCGCGGCAGCTTCCCACGTGGGGCCAGGTCCCCCCCCCCCCCCCCACACACACACTGTGGAGGGCTTTGCAGAGCCCCTGGGGAGGGGGGGCAGAGTGTCTGGGCGATGATGGGAGATCGCAACACCCCCCACCCCCCATCGCCAGGTTGCCCAGGAGATGCAGAGAGGGACCAGGACCATTGTGACTCGCCTCTCTCCCTGTGCAGTGTCTAAGCCCAGAAGCAAGCATTACCTCCCTGAGCCAGGAAGAAAAGTACAGTGCCGGAGCTGGGGGTGCTCCCCGGGAGGGACTCGGTCTCATCTAGCTGTGTGTCATGAGCCCTGTACTGCCCACCGAGATTTTCCTGTCGCTTGGGAATGCATTGCATTCTGGCCACAGCTATCGTCCAAGGCCCTGCCCGTATAGAAGTGGCATTATAAGTTATAGATATATAATTTATAACCCTATTTATTGTTTTAACAGATGAGGCAAACTGAGGGGCAGAGGTAGTGAGTAATTGGCTGAAGCTCACCCAGCAAATCAGAGGAGGCCTCCAGCAGCGTTGCTAACTCTTGTGATATTTTTTTCATGAATCTCGAGATATTGGGAGAGGGGAGAGGTTCTTCAAGCCCCAGCTCCTGGAGTCATGGAAGTTTGTGAAAAATCTCAGTTTTCATTTAAGAAAATAAAGTTTCTCTCTCGTGGTTGCAGAATAAAGCTGGAAAATGTGAACTGAGGGCATTATAAGGGCCTGGAAACCACAAGAAAAAAAGTACCCACCCTTTTAAATAAATCATGATTTTTAAGCAAATATTAGGAATTTTTTTTGAGGTGGGAGGGTCTAACTCATGATTTTGGAATGATTGGAGTTTGCAGTATTCCCATGTCCTCTTCTGTCTTCTTCTCTCTCAAGCAGGAAAGTCAAATCTATTTTAGATTTTTATACAGTGCCCATGTATGTGGTAACAAAGCACAGTGAAACCGCTAGCAAGTAATTATTTGTATCACGAGAGAATAAAACAGAAAATATCATAGCATCACTATATAAATCCATGGCATGCCCATGCCCACATCCACACCTTGAATACTGTGTGCAGTTCTGGTCACCCCATCTCAAAAAAGATATTGGAAAAGGTACAGAGAAGGGCAATGAAAATGATTAGCAGGATGGAACAGCTTCCATACGAGGAGAGATTAAAAAGACTGGGATTGTTCCCTTTAGAAAAGAGACAACTAAGGGGGAGATATGACAGAGGTCTATAAAATCATGAGTGGTGTGGAGAAAGTGAATAGGGAAGCGTTATTTACCCCTTCACACAACACAAGAAACAGGGGTTATCCGATGAAATTATGAGGCAGCATGTTTAAAAACCAAACAAAAGGCAGCACTTCTTCACACAACGCACAGTCAACCTGTGGAACTCCTCGCCAGGAGATGTTGTGAAGGCTAAAAGTCTAACTAGATAAGTTCATGGAAGATAAATCCATCAATGGCTATTAGCCAAGATGGTCAGGGCCCCACCCCCAGGCTCTGGGTGTCCCTAAACCTCCAACTGCCAAAAGCTGAGACTGGATGATGGGATGGCTCACCCAAAATTGCCCTGTTCTGTTCATTCCCTCTGAAGCACCTGGCACTGGCTGCTGTTGGAAGACAGGACACTGGGCTAGATGGACCACTGGCCTGACCCAGTGTGGCTGTTCTTATGAGACAGTCTCTGCCCCAAAGAGCTTGCAGTCTAAACGGACAAGACAGAATTATTATCTCCATTGCACAGCTGGGGAAACTGAGGCGCAGAGCGATGCGGTGATTTGCTGAAAGTCACACAGTGAGTCTGTTGCAGAGCTAGGAACTGTACCTAGATCCTCTGAATCCCAGACCAAAGCCTTAACCACAAACCCTCCTTCCTTGCTAAACCAGTCTTGACAGACCAGGAAAAGAACTAGCCACCTAACAGTGCAGAGTATTCAACTAGAGGTCAAACAAAACTGTTGTAGCAAAGTGGCTACGGTAAAAGGGCTGGTTAAGAGAGAGGCCAACTTATGGAGGAGTATTTCCACTGGCAACAGTACAACCTGATCTTTCTCTGTTCTTGCATGAGAAGTGGATGATTACTCAGGGGTTAAGAGATACCCTGAGGCTGTGTCTGCTCGATATAGATCCTAGCGATGTTATTATAAGATGCCTGGTGATAAGAGAGGGCTGCCAACTGGATGCGGGTGCTTTAAATAACGGATGCATGGAGCCTTTGGTACAGATCAGTGCTCTGTCTGTACTAATGAGCCATGCCAGATTGGGCAGTGCGCTGATCTGCTATGTTGAGAAGGGTGACTGCTACCTTTATTTTGGGCGACTGGGGGGCGGGGTATCCAGTCACATGGGGGAAGCCAGATGTTGGGAAGGTGAAGGTCACAACATAAAGACTGCGTCTCCCCCACCCCTCTGCCCTTTAATGGGAAGGTAGCACTGGTATGGTGGAGATTTTGAAACCGGGACTGGGGCCGGGGAGGGTTAGGGGATCCATGTTCTTTTCCATTCAAGGGACTGACTCAGGCCCCGATCCTCCTACTGAGGGGCATACATGGGGGGGCTCGCCCAGGACAACTTGCGGGCTCATTTTTTTTGCTCGCCGGTAATTCGCTCTCCTCTGAAGCGTCAAACTTTGCACGGGAACGAAGGAAGGAAAATGAAATCAGACGTGTGTGAAAACTTGCTCTGCTGGCATCAAAAGCGTGCTGGGGGTTGAACCCCCTGCGGCCGTTGTGAGAGGTCTGGTATTCCCAGCCATCCCGAGCCCTGCTCCTGAACGGGGGATCCCTGTGGACCCCCAGAGAGCAGTTTGCAGGATCGGGGCCCTGATCAGGACTGCAACATTGCTGCAGCTTTTCATCAGCCCCTTGGCTGGCTGCTCCGCACCAGGTAGCAGATACTTGACATTCCACAATATCCTCCTACAGACTGGACCAGGTAGCTCTCCGTAAGGGACACCCCCAGGCTGGGATCACCCCGCCCCCAGCATGGAGGCGGCTGCTGCCCAGGAAAGTTAACCCAGTCTGGGGTTATTTTTAACCTCCCTGAATATTCCCTGTGCAGAGCAGGGATGATCTTGTCCTTGCTAACCCTGCCAGTGGATCTCACAGACAGCCTTCCATAGTGCCCCTCGAAAGGAGAGGTGGTGCTATGGGGGGGAGCGAGGAAAACCCTTCTCGTGGAAGGGATCTATATAAATGGCATTGACCGAGAGGCATCACCCTGGGCTAAAAGGCAGGAGGTCACTGGTTTCCAATCCCCTGCAATCACATCACAGAGGATGGCAGTGGTTCCAGGGAGGCAGTGCGGCCTAGTAGATAATCCCTGGGACTGTGGGGTTCTACCACAGACTGCCCGTGTGACTTTGGGCAAGTTGCCGCCTCTTTCTGTGCCTCAGTTTCCCCATCTGTAAAATGGAGATAACGTTACTGGCCTTGTTTGCAAAGTGCTTGGGAATCTATGGATGAAGAGTGCTAGATAGTCTCTCTGAGGGGCCAGTGACTGGTAGATCTAGACAACAATCTGCATGTTAAGCCGTTTGTTGATGCAATTCACTCCGTGCCTGGGTTGAGACTTGAACCCACGACCGGCCGTTGGCGCTAATATCTAGACCACAGATCTTCATGGTCCCCCATCAAATGTCTCCAGGGCCCCTGAACAAGCTGGCCCAGGCAGGGTGCTGAGTAAGCCTGCACCTCCCCCATAGAGCTGACCCGCTAGGCTGCTGAATGGAGCAGGCAGAGCACAGCTGGACGCACCGTATCATTGGAGCTGTGACGTGGCAGCGGCGCAGCGGGAAGATCTGGCAGCAGGAGAGTTATGGCCCACAGATGTTGCAAAATCATTCAGCTCCAGTGGTGCTCAGAGGGATGATGGCTGATGGCGGGGGACCCCTCCATTGTTCTCGATGGAAGGATGGGAGGTAGAGGGGGGAATCTGGCATTGTTCTCAATAGAGGATGGCGCTGGATTCTCCACTGTTCTCCGTGGGAGCTGCTCAGCACATCTGCTCCCCTCCGCTGTGGGATCTGAAATGGTCACTGATTCGCAGCCAGTGTCTTGCTGCTCGCGTGCTTTCCATGTGCCTCCACCTTATCAGATGGGTGGCAGGGCCCCAGGCTGTTTGGCAGAAGCTGCCGGCACCCAGAGATCCAGCTACGTACCAGCCTTGACTCCTAGATCAGCAGAGCAGGGAAACCCCTCAGGCACCGGGCATGGTCCAGCAGCAATAGCTCCCTCCTCGTCACTGAGGGGAACAGAGCTGATGTGAAGTGGACCCTGCGAGCCATCCAAGCTCTGCCTGATCTCAGACAGGAGGTGCCACTCATTTCCAGCAGCTTCCCTTGCTTGGGACCCTGAAAAGCCTAAGGCGGCTGCTGGAGGGGGGATGTCTTTCTCCTCCAACCCAGCTCCCTTCCACCAGGCTGCACGTTGCGTCAAGACGGCCGAGACCTCTGACCTGCAGGGAAAGAAGAGCAGGGACCCGTCCCTAGCAGCAGGGAGGGCTGCTTGGCCGGAAGGACTGATTGCATCGTCGCACCGCTAGGGGCCAGTGCAGGCTTTCGCACAGGTTACAGGCTTCTAAGGTTTGACACTTGGGGCCCACGCTTGCCTGGGGTTTGGATCACAGTGGCACAGCCTGGGGTATCCAATCCCCCCTCCCTGGGACATGGGGGCGTTAAATACGGGACAGCGTTAAACTTTCATTGCTTCCAGCCTGACAGTCTCTCCTCTAACCCATTTGTGGTGGAGTCACTCCTCCCTCGTTCACAGACCGTCCCCTGGGGAGGCTGGTGCTTGCTCTGTCTGTCCCAGAGCTGGGGTGGGGGCGAGGAGATGGGATTTCCCCTTTCAGTGGGAGACACTGGGCCCTTTGCGCTGCAGGGGGCTAATGCATTTTGGTTGTGCGGGGACTGTGGACAGCATAGGCTGGGAGAGCAATGCTCTGATCTCAGGACGGGCCCGGAGTAACCTTTGGGTTCACAGTGGGCTCCAGTTTCTCTTCTATGCCCTGTGTGAACCGTACAGGTCCAGCCGTCTGCCTGAGGGAGCCCCCCCGCCCAACGTGCTTATATGAACCGCTCATAAGATATTTATTCTCACACAATTCCGCAGTGAGGCGGGGTAGGGCTGTTCTCCCCATGTTAGAGAGGGGAAACTGAGGCACAGAGAGGCCGAGGGTCTTGCCCAGGGTCACCCAGGAAAGTCTGTGGCAGAGCAGGGAACAGAATCAAAGTCTCCCAGTCCCATGCTAGCACCCTGCCCACAGCACTGCCAGGGAGGATCCTGCACCAGCCAGGCCTGAATTAGATCAGAGCTAAGGGGCCTTCTCCTATTGAGAACGTCTAGGATTCTGCACAAGGAAATAGCAAGTCAGGAGCGCCTGGGACACTGTCTGCCTTGGTTTTTCTGCAGAGGTCAGTAAGGTTCCTGCTGCAGCCAGCGAGTTTTTACAGCTGCCTGTATAACAACCTCCCTATGTGAGCCACCTGCGGGGTCTCCACTCAGGAGCTGCAGCACGGACGTCTGCCACTTGAGCTAAAGGAAGAGCTCCATTAGCCCTGCTGGTGGTAGGTAGTAGGCTGTTATCCTCTAGTCAGGGCCGGCTCCAGGGTTTTGGCCTCCCCAAGCAGCCAAACAAAACAAAACAAACAAACAAACGTCAACAATCGCGATCTGCGGCGGCAATTCGGCGGGAGGTCCTTCGCTCCGAGCAGGAGTGAGGGACCGTCCGCCGAACAGCTGGATGTGCCGCCCCTCTCCGAAGTGGCCGCCCCAAGCACCTGCTTGGTAAGCTGGTGCCTGGAGCCGGCCCTGCTCTAGTGGACGCACACTCGGCCAGCCTGACACCTACAGCACCTTGTCTCCCACTCCAGGAGCTGGAGAGTGGGGGTCAATGGGAGACCCATCCCCTCTTTTTGCCCATCCCTCTCTCTCATCCTCCTTCCCTCAGGGCAGCCCAGCCTGTGCCCATATCAAGACATAGGCCACACACAGGATCCTTGGCCCACCTTTTCACGGTGCCAGGGAGTAGAGGAGTGGCAGGGCAGAGCTGGGCAGGGTCCTCCTTCGATTCCCGTCTCTGCTCAGAGCTGGCCTGGAGTCAAGCTGGGCGCCCTTCAGCAGTTTAGCCGAACCAGACTCAGACTAGCTAGATTAGCAGCAGGCTGACTCCACCGAACAGCCACAGGGCGAATCTTGCTGCGTCCAGGCTGCTGTGCTAATTAAGGGTTGTCGTGGCTATTCATGTGAATGTCACACAGGAGGGGAAGCAGGCTGCGGGTTCTAAGCCGGTATCCGCTCAGCCCTGCAAGTCCAGCTGGGACCTCGCAGGCATCTGGGATCGAACGGCTCCAGCGTGTGCTGGAGTGAAGTGCTCTGAGTGAAATACAGTCTAGGTGCCCAGAAGCTGTGCCACTGACGTGAAGGTATAAGTTGTCCCCAAATCTGAAATGGTTGTGGGTGAGGACAAAGCTCAGGATAGTGGCCTGTAGAATGTGGTGTTGGAGAGTTGCCTGGCAACCTGTTCATGATGATTACAGCACCTCATTTGTCAGCCCCTTTGATTATAATGTCAGAGAATTTTCCCTCTCTTGGTATTGACACCTCCTCATCAGTTATTGGGAGTGGACCACATCCACCCTAACTGAATTGGCCTTGTCCTCCACTTGTAAGGTCATTTCCTTTTCTTCACATACCAGTATATTTATACCTGTACATTTAATTTTCACTCCAGGCATCTGAAGAAGTGGGTTTTTTACTCACCAGAAGCTTATGCCCAAATAAATCTGTTAGTCTTTAAGGTGCCACCGGACTCCTTGTTGTTTTTGTGGATACAGACTAACACGAATACCCCCTGATACTTGTAAACTCTTTGGATAAGTAACTGTCTTGTACGGTGCCTGATCTTGGCGGAGCCTTCCAGGTGCTACTGTAATACACATCATAGCAAAATATTCTTTCCTCTGCCACCAACTCACTGTGTGGCCTTGGGCGAGTCACTTAGGCCCAGATTTACAAAACAGCCCAGCTCCCATGTTGGCACTACAATAAGTGACCAGATATTCAGAAGAGCTCTGCACTTTGGTCACTGAACAAGAAATCTGGCTCTTGTTGTACCCGTGCCTCAGTTTCCCTATACGTGACATGGGCCGAGAATGACCTATAAAGCATGCTATAGGAGTGCTAGGCCTAATGAACTACTATGATGGCTTTATTATGTCTGTCATGCCTTGGAATGGTCCCCTCCACATTCCTTAATAGGACTGTGGAGCAACCGAAATAGAGACAGCTCCTGACAACTGCATCCCAGGATTCATCCCGGACTCAGCAGAGTTGGAGCAAGGATCCTAAATCAGTGGCCTGGTTTTCAAAGGTGCAGAGCAACCACCCAGCATCCATTGGCTTCATGGGTGCTCAGTGCCTTAGAGAATCAGTGCCCCAATGAAGCAGTCCGGGGCCCCCAAAATTAAGTTGACTGTTTTTGAAAACATGCTTGTTAGTGATTTGGCCAAGCCCACACAGCAAACCGAAGCTCGAGGCAGAAACAAAGAGACTGAAATCTCCTGGCTTCATGCTCAATTCATGACACCAGGCTAGATACCAAAATTCTGCCTATTGATAATCCAGTCTTCCTTAATGCTTTGATCTAGATCATTTCTCAGTGGAGGGGGTTGGAAACCAGCCATTCATTGACCAGTAGAGCGGGTCACAAACCAGAACTTCTCTTCCTCCAGAAATTCCGACATTTTCATTCCAAATTGGAATGTCAAGCTGAAATTTCAAAATTTCCCCGCGGAACAAAAATTCCAACTCAGAGCCCTTTAAACCTTTCATTTTGATGGTGTGGAGACATTTCCTTTTGACCTTCTATATTATATTCAAATATGAAACATCACATATTTGATATACAATCGTAAATATAATTTAATGTTAAAATGACTCGTTTAGTATCATGCGAAAGCCTAAATGCCATTAATTGAAATGAGAAAGTCTAAATCTTTTGATTCTTTCCTGTTGAAAAGGTAATCAAAATCGACACATTCCCGCAAAATACCTCAATTTTGATGAAACTGCATTTTGGGATGGAAAATTGTTTCATCAAACCCCCTCCCCCCAAATTCGGCCAGGTCTGTGAGTGAGAATTTGGAGAAGGCTCCTCTGTTACAAACAGTAATAAGTGTCAACGAAGAATGAAAACGCACATTAGATAGACGGCTGTAGGGTCATGAGCACAGAATCACCGATATCCCAGCAGTGTGTGATGCCAAGGGCTCCAACAGACCCATAGCCTCCATGCACAGAGGGTCCAGTACTCAGCTGGCATCATTTGGCATGGCTCCACTGAAGTCAATGGAGTGACGCTGATTGGCACCAGCTGAAGATCTAACGTCAATAGCTGAGAAAGTGGCCCGATGTGGGACAAGGATGTACCTGGCCTCTAGAGAGGACGCTCATGGCCAGGCAGTCTGTGAAATCTCCAGCGCTCTGGGGGAAGGGAAAAGGGATGAAGGGTTCTCTTGTGACCTGGAGCTGCCAGCTGTGGTTGACACCCTTGCAGGGGGCAGACTTGCTAATCCCTGGGGTGCCCCCACTGGAGCCATGGGTACAGGTGTGGCTGTTAACATCTCTAGAGATCTAGGCCACACACATCTCTGCCTGACGGGAGCTTGTTAGTGCAGAGTCGTTTCAGAAACGGAGGCATCTCTGAGGACAACTTCCCTCCCTCCCAACCCCAGCCCAAACGTGTCTGCTCCATGCCCCGTGGTGGGCTGCCCGGCCCCTCATATTGGGGAAAGCAGAGTGGAACGTTGCATCGTAATACAACAGCACACGCAGGAGCAAACCCTCTGGTGCCGTTCAGTCATCGGTGGGCAGCCCATTTGCCAGGCTGCGGTGTTACTGTCAGATCTCTGCATTTCCTCCTACCCCTGAGTGAGGAAGGAGGGGATAGTGGTTAGAGCTCAGGGCTTGCAGACAACCCTACTTCGCAGCTCTGCCAGTGACTTTCAGTGCAACCTTGGGCAGCTCCCAAACGGGCTGATTCTGTGCAGCCCTCAACTTCCATTGAAGCAAAGAGCAGTGAAGCGGCTCTGCCCCATGGAGGATCCGGCTCAAACACCCCCCCACTCCCCCAAATCTCCATGCCTCAGTTTCCCCATCTGTAAGATTGGCTGAATTGCCCCTCCCTGTTGGAAGGCTAAATTCACATGAGGTTGCAAAGCCCTCGGAGAGCTGCGCATGTCAGAAGCCACCGAAGTTCAAAGTATGATTATCAGAATCTCTTTACGGGGGCATAAGTGACAGCAGGCCGGCCTGGCTGACACAGATCAGCTGTTGCGGTTACGTAGGTTGGCTGGGGAAAGCGGAGCAGGCTTTTGTTTGACGGAGCCAGAAAAGGGGGGTAGCTGCTAATGGGAAGCAAGCTGTGTAGCTGTCCAGAACTTCCTCCCTGGCTGGAGTTAAACTGTGTTAAGCAAGAGGGGAAAGATAGCTGAATAATCAGAACTGCATTCCTCACAACTCGGAGACAACTTAACGTCCTTGGGTCATTTAAGCAGCCTGGAAGGGGTGCCAGGTTCAGAGGCAAAACTGTTCTGCCGGAGGCCCAGAGATGAGTCAGTGAAGAAGGACTCCCAGCTGCGACAGGCTTAGCAGGGCTCCTGCTGGCTCCGTGAGTGGGCGGAAGGGAGCCGGCCACCTGTGAGCCCACACAAGAGGCCTGTATTTGGTACACAACACACGTCCATGTCCACACACGTGCACACACAGGGTGTGCAGCCACCCGCCAGCGTTCTATCAAACATTGGAGTCTTCTCTAGTGCCTGGCCGCCAGCCGACAAACACACATCATTCCTGTGGGTGTTGAACTCCAGTCCTTCAGGGTCACGCCCTCCGTGACCCCATGGCATTCCCCGTGAATTAGCAATGACACCAAGTGATCCGTGAGACCGACCCCTTCCCCGTGGAGGCCTCCGTCGAGGAAGGAAATGTTAACAACAAGGGAGTGGGAATCAGGAATCCTATGTCCTAATCCCTGTCTTGGCATTAAACTGCAGTGTGGTCTTGGTTAAATCATTTAGTCTATCTGTGCCTCAGTTTCCCCATCATAAAATGGGGATAATGATCCTGACTTTGCCACCCGGGACTTTTGTTAAAATGAATGCTTGTAAAGTCTTTATGTGTCCCACACTTGGCGAGCGTGGGTATTTGTCTCCCTCTAGTGTTCCATGAACAAGGATAAGAGTCTACTACTGCCACCAGAGTTTCCTTAAGCTCAAGCAGTAGATGCTCATGCTCTGGAGGCCCAGAGTGGTTAGACATTAAGACCCCCCCAGGTGCTGTGTAAATGCAAATTATTAGTGAATTATTATTATGCAAATATTGTTATTATTCTCACTCAAAGTGGAATTAGACTGTGGAACTCATTGCCACAAGATGTTGTTGAGGCCAAACATTTAGGAAGACTGGAAAAGAGATTGGATATTTGTACAGCTAACAAGAATATCCAGAATTATAGCAGTTAATGCTCTCAAATTTTGGAAGGGATATAAAGCCTCAGGCTGGGTTTAATCCAATCGTTAACTGTAAGGGATTAAGAGAATAATTAATGTGTGTGGGAAGGGAGAGGGGGGGAAATTCTTTCATATCTGCCCATGGTAGGGTTCTTAAACCTCTCTCTGAAGCATCCAGTGCTGGTCACTGTCAGAGAGACAAGATACTGGGCCAGTTGAACCCTGGGCAGATCCACCCTGCCAGTTCCTATGTGGGAACACATTTTTGCCTCTTGAAAGGAGACAGTCACAAGATCAGCCGTTACCTGCCAGACTGGCCTCCTTGCTCTGCTAAGGCTGAGCGATAAAAAAAATAATAATAATGAAGAATAATAGAGAGAAATGAGCTGATCAGAACTTCCTCCGCATCAAAAGAGAATCCTGGGACTGGGCGGCAGTTGACTCCTTCGGGAAGCGTCACGTCCCTGGGACTTTAGTGCTATGCCGTTCTGGTGCTGCAGTGGGTGATGTGAGCCAACTTGCTCACTGGCTCTGCCTCGTAACACTTCAGTGGGAAGCCAGGGAGCACAGCTAGTAGAACCGGCTTAGTTCTGGGAAGGGCTGCCAGCTAAGCCAGCGCCTTCAGCCGTGATAGTATCTTGTAACTGCATCCAGGCCAGGGATGATGTGAAATGCCTGGGATTTTTCACCTGGGAAACTCAATATTGTGATTCAGGCTGTCAGGTTTTGAAGCAAATTGTTTCAGCACTAGTGACAGACCCTGGAGACCAAGATCCGTTTGGTATCTCCAGCCTGGGGATCAGCAGCACAAGACCCCTCGCACTGCCTATGCCAAGAGCAGATGTCACCCTTCATGCTGCCAATCAGAGTGCCAACTCAGACTCCCTCCTCCTGTAGGCCAGGGCCTCGCTGACCTCCCAGCAGCCCCCTGCCAAATGTCCAGCACTAAGCCCTGACAGTTCACTCCAACTGCAGCCTGGTGTAGTATAGAGTTTTAATCACTTGTCACCTGCCTCAAACCGATTTGCTTTTCATTCTGCTAAGAATAAAGAATGCTTTTTTTATACAGTGGACAATTAACCTGTGGAACTCAGCGCCACATGAAATTACAGAGGCAATTAAGGAGAGAAATAGAATCTGCAGGTTCACTAGCTACTATCAAAATAAAAAGGGCTGTCCATACTCCAACCTCGTGATAGAAGGTCTGATCCAATCACTCCCATTAAGGTCAACAGCAAGACTCCCATGTACTTCAGTCCCATAAACTGTTCTCCATCTGGGAACAAGAAAAAGTATTCCTTAGATCTAGAATATTGTATATTTTGTACAGTGCCTATGTCCATGCCTGGGGCTCATAGGCAAATACAAATACATGATCATCTGAATTGCATTTAGCGGTTTTGCCCCGACCCCTGAAGTACCCAACATTGTTTATTATTATTTATCACTTGTATTAAGGTAGCACCTAGAGGCTCTAACCAAGATAAAGGTGCGGGGTTAGGTGCTGTACAAACACACAGCGAGAGGCAGTCCCTGCTCCCAACAGACATGACAGACGAAGGTGGGAGGAGAAACAGGCACAGAGCGGGGAAAAGACGTGCCCAAGGTCACACAGGAGTCTGGAGGCTGAATGGGGAGCAGTCCTCAGGTCTCCTGAGTTCAAGCCCACGCTGCCACAGGCAGGGCTGCTGTACCAGATGGTCCAGGGGTCTGGTGCACTTCCTGCCTGGCAATTCCTACCTACCAAAGAGACTCATTTTAATATCATTTTTCTGGGGATTACAGAGCGGCAGACCCCTGCTCTGTTGTCTCCTCCCACGGCAGCGCTTGCTGTGCGCGTCCTCTGGGTTCAGGGAGCGGTTTCAAGTTCGGAAGCCCACATGGTGTTCTTGGAGGCTAATTTTAGACTTGGTAGTGTCCCAGGCTGACATGGAGGGCGGGGGCAATATTACAAAGGCAGCCTCAGCCCAGTGGTTTTTTAAATGCATATAAATCAAGACACAAATTGCAGGCGCGGTTCAAAATGAAACCCCTTAGGCCCAGAGAAGGCTATAAGTCACAGCAATCGACTACGGGCCAGCCACAAAGGCCTCCTGGCTCCTTGCCCAAGGATCGGTTGATCCCATGAACTTGGAGGCCAATCCGGCACTAACTGAACTCTATGGCAAAACTCCCATTGATGTAAATGGTCCAGGATTGTGGTTGCCTTACACCAGCGGTCCCCAACCTTTTTCGTCTGGCGGGCGCCAGGCGACGAGCCACAGAGGACTGTGGCGGCGGACGAGCCTCCGCCGAAATTCCGCCGACAAGTGGCAACGTCAATAGGCGTCATCCGACATGCCTCTGGATGACACTGCTTGTCGGCAGCATTTCGGTGGATGCTCGTCTGCCGGCCAGTAAGCGGGCGCACTTAGACGCCTCGGTGGGCGCCATTGCGCCCGCGGGCACCGCTTTGGGGACCCCGGCCTTACACTAAAGCCACATGGATGATTTTGGCACTTATTTAGCACCGTCTGTCAGAGGATCTCAGCAGGCTTTGCAAAGAACAGGTAGGTAGTTCTCATGAGACATCGGTGAGGAAGGTCAGTCCTGTTCTCGCCATGGAACATATGGGGAAACTGAGTCACAGAAAGGGGCGTGGCTTGCCCAACATCACACAGGAGATCTGGAACAGATTTAGGACTAAAGCTCACAATCTCCTCCCACCCAGGCCTGTACTGTCACCTCAAGACCATCCTTCCTACGTCCGTATGGGGCCTTTTGGCCAAATAACCATGCTCAGGACTTCCCTAGGGCTTTACAGCTTCAAATCTCTGCTGGAATATTCACTACGGAATCCCAAAGCACCTTTACAAATAGATAGAGAATCTCTTCTCAGGGTTCACTTTGGCACTGGATTTCAGTGTGTTATTCTGTGGCGGATGCTTATCAGCGCAGAGCAACACAGTGTAGGACAGGAGAGGTGAATATTGGGGAATATTAGCCTGGCAGAATTGATATGATGCTTAAGTAGCATGGCGAAGGGGGGACTTAGAAATACCCTTCAGGGTTTGGAATGGGATTAGCTGCCTGGAATTTTGGCACAGGCTAACAGCACCCCTTACTGTTTGGAAAAGCATCACCGGCCAGATAGAGATAGCACCTATCTGTCCAATCCATGCTATTTCATAGAGTCATTCATTGGCTTTAAGGTGAGAAAGGACCATTGTGACCATCTACTCTGACCTCCTGTATAAGACAGGCCAGAGAACTTCATCCAGCGCTTGCAGCATCAAGCCCAAATTGTTTGGTTGAGCTAGAGCACGAATTTTAGCAAGACACCTGGTCTTGATTTAAAGATCTGAAGGGATGGAGCATCCTAGGTGAGTTGTTCCAATGGTTAATTACCCTCCCTGTTAATAATTATTGCTAATTCTTTGTCTAGCATCGGTTTCCAGCCATTGGATTGTCTTATGCCTTTTTCTGCTAGATAGCGGGAGTGTCTCCTCTCAGAAATCTCTTCCCCGTGTTGCCTTTTGAAGGGATCTATCACAACGGCTAAGCACCAAAGCATGTCCCAGGGGGTTCAGTGCACGCCAGGCCATTTTTTGCCTTTTCTATTCTGTTTGGGGTTTTATTTTCTGTCTCCTCCTGGAATCCTGTGAGCGGCAACAACATTGTCTGGGAAAAGCCTCGTCCAAAATGTGGGATCTGGACACCATCTGATCGCCTATGGTGAGACATTCCAAACCTGGAGTTCCAACACCAAGGCAGGGACTTCTAAGCGCTACCCCGGCTCTGACACTGGTCTGAAGGGCGACCTTGGTCAAGGCACTTAAATCACCATGGATTTATCCTTACAACACCCCTGTGCCGAAGGGAAGTGAGATTATCCCCACTGTACAGGGGGAACCAGAAGAGACTAAGGCCCAGCTCTTCAAATCAGTGGAAGTTAGGAGCCTACATACCTTGAGCCGTAGGTCAGGCCAGGCATGTAAGAACTGCTACTGGTAAATGTAACCCAGCACAATCTGCCAGGAGTCAGGCGGGGTGTGACTAAACCAGGAACCCCACCGCTCACCACGTGTGGGACACTGGAATGAACAACAACAGCCACACAGGCGTAACTCCAGCTGGCACTGATGCTTTGCAGCTGGTTCTTGGCTGAACAAAGGCTGGGGAGAAAACTCAGGCCCAAATCCGCTGCGGAGAAAGCTCTGCACTCTGGCATCTCCTGTGGCTGGACTGGCTTCCAAATGGGGCCCTTGGTACTGCCAAGGGGGGGTCTTTATGTCCTAAGGCGAGCCTCTGTCTCTCTTTTTCCCCACCTAGGTGTATGTGCGGAAAGTTCAGGTGTGACCATCCATCACCTTGTTCAAGATGGAGACGCTGCCGCAGGACATGGTAATGGAGGCGCAGTGGCACTCACACCACTGCCTTTTGAGACGGGCAGCTGCCAGCCCAATACCTGCGAGGACCTGCACCTACAGAGCTTGCGTAGGTCTCCCAGGAAGCTGGTGATAGAACAGGGACTTGACCCCCGGTCTGCCAAGCGCTAGGCGAATGCCCTGCCCATTGGCCCAGCCTTCCTCTGGCTGGCAGACAGGGGGAATGGGAAAATTTGCATAGTGGGGGCGCCGAGAGCCACTGAACCAAACCGTAAACCTTGTAGATGATGGAAACCACTTCAAGCCAGGGGGTGCGGCAGCCCCCCAAGTTCCAGTTCTAAGACACGCAAATACCCCAAGAGGCCGGCAAACATTTCCCTCCCTCGCTGGGGCTAACAGACCTGACCTTTGTGAAGCCTTCCCGGCCGCGGGGATGAAGAGATGCCGGCTCTGAGGTGCCCCCATCCTTTAGCTTTCCCCCCATTCTCCCCACCGCGCCAAGGATTGGTCAGCAGCGGGCTCCGCTCCGCCCCCTCTTTTCTCTTGCTCTCCACTCGGAGAAATACGGCAGCTGCGCCTGCACACGGTGCCTTACGGCCGCGGGCGTGTAGCGAGCCCTCCGCAGCGGCCGGGCTGGTTGCAGTCGGGCAGGTGGAAGAGGCGAGGCCGGGGCTGGATCTGCCCGGGGGCGAGGGCGCCCCGGGAGCTGCTTGGAGCGGGGAGCCCGGCTGCAGGCCCCCCCCTGCCTTTGCACCCGCAGGGTGTGTGGGGCGGATGCTGCATTAAAGCCGCCCCAGCCGTCGGGGGCCAGGAGCTGGGGGGAGCCCCCAAGGGCGGGGTGTCCGGGGGGAGCCCCCAAGGGCGGGGGGTCCTGGGCTCGCCCCCCGGGTGCGATGAGGGGCGCCCGGGGGCTGCCCCCCTGCTGAGCCCGGGAGGGTCCCCGCTGGGGGTTCGCTCGGCCCTGCCGCGTACGGGATGGAGGGGCCGGGCTGCGGCGAGCCGATGCCCCCCGACCTGAAGGAGCTGGAGAGCAAGGTGGGGCGGCGGGCCCCCGAGGGGCTGGTGCGCTGGCTCCGGGAGGACCCGGCCGCCGCGCTGCTCCGGGAGAGCCCGGCCCGGGGGCAGCGCCGGGGGCTGGCCGGGAAGATCAAGGCACTGAAGCTGGAACTGGTGAGTGTGACTGGCCCTTCCTGGCCTGCCCGCTGGGGGGCCACAGCCCCCAAATCCCCCCATCCCCTGGGGCCCCAATCTCCCTCCCCATTCCCTCCTCCTGCTCCTTGGGGGGCCACAGCCCCCAACTCCCTCCTGCCTGTCCCTCATCTCCCTCCCCATCCCCTGGGGCCCCAATCTCCCTCCCCATTCCCTCCTCCTGCTCCTTGGGGGGCCACAGCCCCCAACTCCCTCCTGCCTGTCCCTCATCTCCCTCCCCATCCACTGGGGTGCCAATCTTCCTTCCCATTTTCCCCTCCTGCCCCCAGGGCTACAGTCCTCCCCATATCTTCCCCCCTACCTCTGGGGCCCCAATCTCCCTCCCCATTCCCCCGCATCTGCCTCCTTGGGCTACAGTCCCCCCATCTCTTCCCCCCACCCTCTAGGGTCTAAATGTCCCTTCCCATCTCTCTCCCCCCTGGGGCCACAGACACCTTCTCCCCCTACTCTGCCCCTGGGGCTACAGCCTCCCCCTTATTCTGCCCGGGTGCCACAACCACCCCCACTCCTCTTCTGCCTCTCGGCCCCCTAGAGCAATACCCTCCCCTCATTTCTGCCCTACGAGGAGTTTGGGGACAAAAGTTCCACTGTCTGCCCCCTGAGGGGGGGTGTGTGTCACTGATCTTCTCCTGTGCCCATCACCGGGGTGCCTGGGCCCTTCTCCTCTCTAGACCCTAGAGGCTCAATGGGAAGGTCTGTTAGGGTGGGGGAGAACCTGGTTCTAAGCTCGGACCCTGGGGATGTTAGAGGAGACGCCAGACCCAGGCCGGAGTTCCCAGCTCCCGGGTGTTGTTACCCAGCCTGTGCTGGTCACACATGAACGTTGTGTCTCGGGGCCTGATCCTGACCGGAGCGGAGCGCTCTTGATTTCTGTTGGCGCTCAGCACCTCTCAGGATCAGGCTCCCCCTCCCAAGCTAGACTAGTGCCTTCTGGCGTTTGGATGGAAACACCAACTGCTCTGATTAGCTGAGCCACTGACGTGAGCACGGGTAGGAGCTGCCTTTCGTAAGGGGATCAGCACACAGCAGTAGTTTATTCTATGGCGTTTGATTTGATCGGTACATTGGTAACTGAATGCTTTAATTGGGCTGGGGAGAGTGGCCGCAAGAGCAAAACATTTTAAAGGGGCCTCTAGATAGAGATTGCTGCTCTCCCTGTCTGTCTGTCTCACCATGGCCATTTAAAAACTTATCCTCCGGGAAGGAGGAAAGTCTTGTGGATAAACCACAGGGCTGGTATTCAGGGGACCTGAATTCTTTTCCTGGCTCTTCCACCAAATTTCTTGGACAAGTCACTTCATCTCTTTCCGTGCCTCAGTTTCCCCACCTGCAACTCCGACCCGTGGCTCGTGTTAAAGCAGAGGATTTGTGGGTCCTGTTGCCGGCTTCGCCACTTGCCAATTGTTCAGGCATAAGTCTCTCACCTTGCCTGTGACTCAGTTTCCCCTGCTATAATAGGGATGTAGTCACATTCCCCTACCTCATGGCTCATGAGTGTGAAGTGCTTTGAGATCCTCGAAGAGGAGAGGGCATAGAAGAGCAAAATATTATTATCCAGCTGAAACTTGATACGCAGGTTTTTCTTCCCAAAAGAACAGTCAAGACTGAATCATCTTTAAAATGTTGTTAGGGACGGAGAAGTGGGCTAGCGGAAATAACCTTTCTCCTTCCACATATCGGCTGCTTTTCTGAGTCGCTTCTTTTCGCTGTCGATAGATGTTCTCGCCCTACTTAGCTCTGGGAAGGGGGAGCTGGCGTCTGTTCTACCTCCCGCATCGTCAGCTGTGTCCTGAGCACGGACTCCTAAGGCTTGCAAAAGGCGGAGGAAACAGCTGGCACACAGCAGCTGGCGACTGACTCGCAGCATCGCTACAGGATGACTTCGGAGACCGAGAGTGGTTACTGTAGTCAGTCGACACAGTGGGGGGAGGTTAGAGAGGGGGAGGGTGAATGTTCCACTTTGGGTGCTGTGAATCGGCCAATTTCCAACCCCCTTACTCTAGTGGAAGTTCTTTAATGATTACAAGGGGTTAGGATCTCATCGGTTAGATGCTATTTCCAACAACGCACTGACCCCCACCGCCGTGCAAGGGCACCGGCTCAGCACTCGCATAGAAGGAAAAAAAGTCCCTACCACAGCCCCTTCCTGCAGCGTCCAGAGCGGTCTCCCTTCCAAAGTACTAACCCTGGCATTAAAATGCGCTGCCTGGGAGAAATACTCCTGTTGGAAGATGTCTGGCTGCTGCTCTCTACCCCAGAAGCAGCTGCATGTGAGGGGAGTTTTCTGGCCCCAGGTTTCTGAAGTGCCTTGCGATAACAGCGATGTATGTTTAGTATATTAGCAGATGCGAGCTTGAACTGGAAACCTGAATTTGAAACCTCTCCCCTTCATTGATCTCTGGGGAAACTTGGGATTTGGATCTAAAATGGCCCAAGAGCTAATGATCAGTATTAAACATTCCCCCAAATGGCCTCCAACCCAAACTCCTCAGTCCTGTGCTAGCACACGAGACCTAAAAAGAAACCCCCAGGGGAAAATTTACAATCTCCTTTCAGCTTTAAAAATCTAAGGTATTATTAGTAACGTGGGAGGATTTTTATGCAGAGGGACAAATTCATCCCTGCTGAACCAAGGACTACTTAGAGCCTGTTTGTTGGATCTTGACTGATTCTCTTTCACATGCCATGTTTGGGTGGACAGACGTGCTGTCGCTTTAAGAGAGCAGGAACTCTGCGTCAATACATCTTGCCTTGCCTTGATGCTGTGAAGAATCCGCCACCCTACATCAGCGCCGCTCTCCACTTCTTGTTAAAGTTGCAAACCAAAGCGGGGAGTTTGAAATGGGGTAGGAAGATTGAGGGGATGGGGGGGGCAGTTGCATCAACGTGCTTAGCAGTGGAGAGCCCTCGTTGCCTTGGTAGGATGTAACGGGAATTATGGTGTCATTTAAACATCCTTGCTGGTGGAGAGACCCAGCACTGAATGTGCTGCATGGACTGACCTATCCCACCGCCCTGGTGATCGAGGTACACCGGCAGGGCAGGGACACCTCTGGTTCTGCACAGTGCCTACTACAATAGGATCTTGGTGCAAGACTAGGGATCTTAAGCGCTATGGGAACACCCGCATATTTTCACCTTTCACGCCTTTGTTCTATTTGACTGGCTTCGCGTCCTGGTTGCTTGCATCGGCCCGGAACCGCTTTTAGCCTTCTGCTCAAAACGCAGGCCCGTTTAGCGTCCTTTCCCTGCCGCTGACAGAGGGGGCATGGCTGGGGATAGTGACAAAGTACCTCCAACCACAGGGAAAGCCAGCTAAGCTTGCTTCAAACCACTGGTTCCTCTTAAAGAGGCACCATCAACAAAAGCCCTGCTATGTTTACAAACCGATTTCCTCATCTGTGTTGCTGATGGCGCCTTGGAGCATGAGAATGGAGATCTATTTTTCACCATTGCTGCTGTTTACCAACTGTTCGGTTTCACATTTCATTTCCAGTTAGTTTCATTGCCTGTTTCTCATGCATAAACAGAGCGGGATTCTGGCTACCTTTGGTACTTCCCTAGCTCCCCATTGCTGCAGGATCTAGGGCTAGAATCTTACCTCGCTTCACAGCCCCCCTGTGAGGTAGGGCAATTGTTATACCCATTTTACAGGTAGAGAACTGAGACCCAGGGAGAGGAAATGAATCTGGAGTAGAGCAGGGAATTGGTTTATAGCCCTGTCTTGACCCTTGTAATTTTTTATTCTGCCTGATATTACTGTGGCTGTTGTCCAGATCCATATAAGGGTCAACTCCCCTTCTTTTAAATCTGCTGAGATCCACTGTGCACATGGGCTCTGTGCATACTCAGTTTTCCCAAGCTCTTTAGTTTGATTTCTTCGCTGCATGGATCATGTGACAGCCAAATCACAGATGAAAACGTCAATAGATTAATCCCCCTCCCCTCTGGGAATTCATCAAAGGAGCTATCGATACCTGGCAGCTGATGTTCAAAGCATTCTGCCCCACTTCGAAATAACCCCCGGGGGATGTTTTGCTTCACTTGGTTGTTAGAGACCAAAGCTGGGCCGAGGGTGGGTTGGATTAGGGTGAGGATTCAGGGGCCGGGCCGAAGAATCAACATGCTCTTGTTCGGCACCTATGGCAAATAGATCTGGAATGCTGGGCATCTTGGCAGATCAACTAGTGCCTGGCACCTTTTCAAGCTAAAAATCCCAGCTGTCTCTTAATCCAAACTGTATTGAATCTGGCGCTTGGTCCAAACTGGAACCAAAACTGGAGAGGCAGGTTCGAAGACAGGGATTCATTTAGTCCCTAACCCTGCCACTGCACTCCTCCACTTCGGGAAAGATTGGTGTAGATCTTCAGCATCTTTGTAAAGGACTAGCACGGGGCGCAGTTCACATCTCTGGGAGCCAGTGTGGCCGGCTATCTGCAAACTTCACTGCAGCGGTTACACGTGGCTCACGCTGGAAGAGTGGTCTTCACCACCATCGCAGCTAGAAACTTTGCGTTTCAAGTACCAGCGGAGACTCTGGAGATCAGTAAAGGGGTCCAGCTGTGCCCCTCCCCACCTCTGCTAGCCCTCCATGCCCCCCGCATTTTGGAAATACTGCTATATGACAGCAGCAGCTCTTTAAAGAACACCTGCTGTGAGTTTTTTAAAGAAAACAGGCGTCGTGTGCAATGTGCTGGAGACGTGTGGCGAGGCCATTTGTTCTGTGTTTTCCTGAGGCCTGTGAACACTTCCTGGACAATGTTTCCTTACCCCTGATTCCTCCATCTGTTACTTCCCCTTGCTGAGGTCTGTCAAGACAGGCCCTGGGGGGGTCAAGCGCAAGCTCACTGATAAGTCATTCCACCCCCTCCTCCATCATCGCTTGGAACGTGCAGCCCCAGGCCAGTCGTATTGAGTGCTCAAAGGAAACTCTAGCCGGATGTTTCCTACCGGATTCCCCCCGCCCCCTATTCTCTTCTTACCGGAGCTGAGGTTGACATGAGTAGGGTAGCAGCCATGTGGCTAAACTCAGCAGCTGGAGACGAGGGGGGTCACTCTGTTGCCAGGATCTGACCACAGTTGGCTTGTGGGCAGGGGTTATGGTCCCAGGTGTGGGCATGAGTCTTAGGCCGCTCTTGTGGGGAGGCAGTGAGGAATGAGCGGGGAAGGAGGATGGTAAACATGGAGTCAGCGGGTACGTCTACACTGGATAGAAAATCCACTGTAGTGCCAAGTCTCAAAGCCCAGGTCAGTTTCAGGACATGAGCTACCAGGCTAAAAGGAGCAGTGTAGACATCCCGGCCTGGGCTCTCAAACCTGGGGAGGGTCTTGGAGCCCGGGCTCCAGCCTGAGCCGGCATGTCTACACTGCTGTTTTTAGTCCTGCAGCCCCATGAGCCCAAGTCTGAGACTCGGCACCATGGGATTTTTCTTTGCAGGGTAGATGTGCCCAGAGAGAGGGGAAAAGGTGCATTAGGTCAGCGGTTCCCAAACTTGATTGGCTCACATCCCACCTGCTGAAATAATGGATTGCTGAAGGGAAACATGCAAACATCTCCTTTTAGTGCCTGTTTCTTTTAGGCCTCCATAGGGATACCTATGGGGCAGGTGAGTGCAACAGGGGGGCAGGGTGCGGGAGAGTGGGTTTCTGGGCAGGTTTGTGGGGAGGGGGGATGCTCTGGGCAGTGAGGGGGTGGGGGCAGCGGGTAACGGGTTTTTGGGGGTGCTAAAGTACCCCCAGGTTTTAGGCTGCCTGGCCCCGCGTGGTGGGCTTCGGGGTCTGGCTGCCTGGCTCCGGGGTGTGGGGTCGGGCTGCCAGGCTCCACGCCCAGGCCTCTGCTCCTGGCCCTGCTCTGCCGGGGGTGCTGGGCATAAGGGACTGTGGGGGGCTTTGCGGGGGGCACTGTGGTTCTCAACCTGCAGCCCATGTAACATATTGTGGGCTGCATATGCACCCCACAGTGCTAGAGGTTGAGAAGCACTGCTTTAGGGGTGCTAGGTCCCAGTGGGAGGATATATGCCCAGGCCTGATTTCATCCTTAGCTACAATTCCTCTCCTGCCGTGGCACTCACGCCCCTCCGGGACATGTCCAGCTTTGGTCCGTGCTCGGCCGCACCCAGCACGCTTTGATCTTCCAAGCAGGCCTCCGAAATCAGCCCTCCCCCGCCCCAGACCTCTCCTAGCGTTGCTTTAACCCCCTCCCCTCCCCTTGCCCGGCTGCGGGTTTCCGGCCCACGCTGGGGAAGCAGAGCCGCGTTTGGCAGGGAGCGGCGCGTACGGACAGGAATGTCTTGGCAGGACGGGATTTCTGTTAGCGAACCAGATGTTTTAGCAACGGTTGATACTGCAGTGGGCCTGGCCCGACTCAGCGATTCAAAGCACGCCGTTTCAAATAGCAGGGCGTGCGCTCCCCCAGCCCCCGCCTCGCCCTTGTCACGTCCTCTGGGTCGTACCTCTGCTCCCCCTCCCCAAGCCTCCCTCCCGGATGCTGTTGGAAGTTTAGGGAGCTAGTTAAAATGTCATCCCCCCTTTCCCCCTACAGACCAGAGCTGTCCACTCCAGCAGGGCCCAGTAGAGACAGATAGACAAACACCGCCCCCCCCCCCACATACAGAGCCAGGCTGTCCCCTCTAGCAGGGGGCAGTAGGGATGGAGGGACAGACAGATGCCCCCTGCTCTCCCCCCCCACACACAGCAGAGCTGTCCCCTCCAGCATGCGACGGTAGGGACAGACATGCGTGCCCATGCCCCCCACCTGCTGCTTGGAGGAAGCTATTCCTGGTGTTACATTACAGCCCAGTTGCCCCAGCCCAGACCATGGAAGTGACCAAAGCGTTGCACCCTCCTGCGGCGGGTGAGGACAGGAGGTAAATAAAGCTAATAAGCTGGCGGGGGCTAGGCAGCACCATGCCATCGTGCCATGGCCTGGAGGGATGGTGCCTGGGGTGTGCATGTGATCCCAGCGCCCTTCAGTGATGAGCCCCCCCCCCCAACCTCTGCTAGGGGACTGGGGTCTCCGGTCGCCCATGGATGGGAACTTGACGGGGCTTGTCTTGGCCAGAGGATTAACCCAGGGGTCGCCCCTCACCCCCTCCTGTCCACACATCACATGCTGTGCCCCAGCTAGTTGGCCCCATGGAGGGGGGTGCCGCTTTCACCCGGGCTGCTGCCCAAAGAAACAGTGGAAGGGGCCCGCTGTGGAAGATGCCTCCCCCCTGCCAAAGAGGGGTTTGGGCTGGGCCAGCGGTCCCAGTTCAATCAGCTGGACGTGTTCCACGCTCAGAGCAGCAGGGGAATCAAGCCCCGGGCCTCAAAGCTGCAGATGGGTGACGTCTGCCACCCATCTGACTCTATCCATCTAGCTCCCACGCCGGCCTCCATCTCTGCAGTCTCTGAGCGCCCCCTCCAGTCTGCGCATCTCCCGGAAAGCCAGTCCGGCGCTGGGCAGTGTCAGACAAGGGGGATGGGCCAGCGGTTTCACGTAGTGCTCTGGGGATAGAATCGTAGAATCTCAGGGTTGGAAGGGACCTCAGGAGGTCATCTAGTCCAGCCTCCTGCTCAAAGCAGAACCAATCCCCAGAAAGATTTTTACCCCAGATCCCTAACTGGCCTCCTTAAGGATTGAACTCACAACCCTGAGTTTAGCAGGCCAATGCTCAAACCACTGAGCTATCCCTTCCTGCCAGATGGCAGAGCTTGCCAGCTGGCCACTGGGGTTGATCCAGATCTGGGTGGGGGTGGGATGCAAACAATCCCCCCTACCTCCAGCATCACTGCACACAGTTATTTATCTGTCAGCTCCTGCAAGGTCGCCTCGCCGCCTGGCTTCTCTCTTGTAACTCCAGCTGCGCCCAAAGGGAAGCTGACCGTCCGTGCATTTATTTTCTGGTCTGTGACCGTCTGGGCTGGGGAGAGCCCACACTCCCCTCCCACCCGCCCTGCTACACAGGGCCTCCAAGCTGCGTCTTTCCCGGGCCCGTAACTCCACGCCCCTCTCCCAGTTGAGATGTGGGATGTAATGAGTGGTTCGGGGGAGGCAGGAGCCTAGCGTGTATGAGCGGAATTATACGCCTGAGTCCCACCAGGGTAAATCTGGAGTGACTCCTCCTGGTGCAGTTACACCAGAGTCACAGAGCCAAATTTGGCCCTAGGGGTGGCGATTCGATGAGCAGGAGGAGACAGGGCGCGGCTGCCCTTTGGGATTGTGGGAAAAAGGGCTTGAGTTCACTAGGCCAGTGCTAAGAAACCTTGGTTGATCTCCGAGCCCCCATCCAAAAGTACCTCCAAAGGCCTGGTTGTCTGTTACCCCCATCCCCACCATAAGCGTAGGAATGGCGGGGGAAGGGTGGCTCTATGATCCCCTTGCGCTTCCAATGTTCCCAGATCCGCCAGAGTAGGTTAGAGCAGCCTTTGAGCTGCTCTAAGTTCTGCTCTGGGGTGTGAAAAGCACCACTACAGCACTCCCGTCCCCCTCTTTCAGGGAGACCCCTCCAGTGTCAAAGCAGACTTGTCCAGGTGGGGCTCATGCAGTCACCTCTGCCAGGGAGGCCAAAGGAGGTGGTGATTTGTAGGAACCTGCTGGGTCTGGCAAGGCTCCTGGGGGCTTGCCAGTTCCAACAGGTTGGGCCAGTCTCCGCACTGTCCTGCCAGCTCTGCTGGGGCTGGAGCAGCTGAATTGCCTGTGGATTCGAGAGGAGTGGGTGGAGATAGATTTAGCTGCTCTGTGTATCTATGGCTCCCATCCCTGGCATATCTGAGTGCCTCTCAGCCTGTGATGTATTTGTTCCCCTCCCCCCCCCCCAACAGCCCTGTCAGGTAGGGCCATGCTGTTATCCCCTTTGTAGAGATGGGAAACTGAGGCACAGCAGGAATAAGTGGCTTTGGGTGGGCCGTCTCTGTCGATAAGCTCTCAGGGGCAGGGAGTGTCTTTCCTTGTGCCTTGCATGGCACGGAGGATATCCTGGACACAGGGTCGAGGCGAGGGCCACCCCTCCTCGTGCTCACCCTGTCTGGACAGCCGTGTAGCCCCAGTCAAGCGGCACCCGGCTCACACCGAGGTGAGCAAAGGGAGGAGCTGGCCCAGTGGACGGTAGCAGAGAAGGCCAGGAGGGGAGTCTGTGGGCCCCCACGAGGCTGGCACATTGTCAGTCCATTCCCTGCCACTGGAGGGGCTTTGGTGGCACCTCCGTCTCTTCTGTTCTCTGCCTGGGGCACCTCCCCGCCTAGCATCCGGAGGCCTGTCATGCTTTGCTCTAATTTCGTAGCGAGGGGGTGGATCTCCCGGCGAGATGCCGGGGAATAGGCTGACCTGTGTGCCCTTTGTCTCCCCACCCAGGCCTATCTGCGAGCCATTGACGTCAAGATCCTGCAGCAGCTGGTGGTGGTGAATGAGGGCATCGAGGCCGTGAAGTGGCTCCTGGAGGAGAAGGGGACCCTGACCAGCCACTGCAGCAGCTTGGCCAGCAGCCAGTACAGCTTGGTGGAGAGCCAGGAGACCTCGCGCCGGGGCAGCTGGACCAGCCTGCAGGACCCCAGTGAGAAGCTGGACAGCATCTCCGTCGGCAGCTACCTGGACACGCTGGCTGACGAGATGGACGAGTACTGCCATGGTGCCATGGAGCCCATCCTGGCCTCCACGCCGGGCAGACCGGGCATCCCGCCGGCCGGGCTGGAGCAGGACTGGTCCAGGAGCGACCCAGACAGGGGTCTGCCCAGTAAGCCAGGCAGCCCACAGGACAAATGCAAAGCGGACCAGGAGTGGCTCCGGATGGACCATTCCTCGGCCCGGCCTACCCAGGAGCAGAGCACCAGGGACCCAGCCAGAGCAGCGAAGCAGCCCACTGGCCCTCAGCAGCCCCAGGTGGCCAACGGCTTCTTGGGCAGACAGGCTCCTGGTTTGGAAGCCAGTAAAGAGGCCCCGGGGGAGAGGCTGAGCAAGGGCAGCCCGGCCCGGCCGGCCTGGAGGAACGGCCAAGTCGACTTTGAGCCCTGCAAGCTCAACGGCAAACTCCACCTGGAGTACGACGCCCACTGGCGCTGGGTGCAGTCGCAGGACGACGTGACATTCTTGTAGCCCCTGGAACCCAGCTTGCGAGGGGCTGCATGGAATCGCCCGCCCGCCCAATCCTCGCCCCGATGAGCACTCGGCGTACGGAGCGGGAGACCAAACTGGCTGCATTGGGCTTCCTTGAGATTCCCCACGAGCATCGGTGGGAACAGCCTGCGGAGTGCTCCACGCCGTCCCCTTTGCAATGTCACTTTTCCCTCGGGGTCGGCGTGGGACCTGCGCGATGCCGGCCAGTGGCGCTGCACAGCAGGAAGCTAGACTTATCCTGAATAGCGAGGGCTCGGAGAGGGGTGATCACACTAGGGACGTAACAGGAGGAGCAAGGCTGCACCTCCCATAAAGGCACTTCGGGCTCCCCCCCCCTTTTATTAGTGCAGATGCTAGCGCAGGATAGAGAGCACTTCTCCGCTGGTTCGATCCTGCAGTCAGCCGTCACCCTGGGTTCAAGGAGGGGAGGGTGGTGGAGTGATTAGAGCACGAGTCTATTCCTGGCTTAGCCCCTTAACTTTGCCATGCCTCAGTTTACCCTTCTGCAAAATGGGGCCGATACGCTACCTACCTGGCCGGAGAAGGCACTTTTTGACGTGCCAGTGGTGCCGCACAGGAGGCAGACAGAGACCCGGCCCTGGGAGCATGGAGGCCCGACTGAACAGAGCCTGTTGGAGTGGGGCGTGTTAGCACTTGGGGCATCGCAGCCTTTGCCACGGATGGGCTGGGATGTCGCTGGAGGATCGGGCCAGGACAGCAGAGTGGGTGTAGAGAGCGAGCCCCTTGTTTCACCAACGCACCCGGGTTGTTTCTAGAGCCTCTACACTTTCCTTTTCTACGCCTGCTGCCCCACCCTGCTCCTATCCTCACCCCCCCACTCCCACCCCTCAAAACCAGGTGAGAGGGCTGGGGTGGCCTCCAGGGCCCCTAAAAGCCCCAGTTGCAGTCAGGTGGGGATTGCCCCGGGGGCAGGCGCTGTGGAGAACAACCGTAGGGCTCTGCTGTGAGCCCTGGAGCAGGGGGCAGGCTGGGTGTGGGGCTCAGGGTGGAGTTTGGGGGTGGATTCTAGGCAGTGCTGCAGACCATGGGACAGCCTGGGGAGGCTGCTGTAACTTAGACCGGCCCCCAGGGTGGCCTATGTTATAGGGGCCCTAGACCAGTCCAGGATACTAATGCAGCCCGGCACGTGGGGCTGCATTAGTAGGAGCATTGCCAGCAGATCGAGGGAAGTGATTATTCCCCTCTATTCGGCACTGGTGAGGCCATATCTGGAGTATTGCGTCCAGTTTTGGTCCCCACACTACAGAAGGGATGTGGACAAATTGGAGAAAGTCCAGAGGAGGGCAACGAAAATGATTGAGGGGCTGGGACGCATGACTTACGAGGAGGTGACACTAAACTGGGAGGAGTGGTAGATATGCTGGAGGGTAGGGATAGGATACAGAGGGACCTAGACAAATTGGAGGATTGGGACAAAAGAAATCTGATGAGGTTCAACAAGGACAAGGGCTGAGTCCTGCACTTAGGATGGAAGAATCCCATGCACTGCTACAGATTAGGGACCGAGCGGCTAAACGGCAGTTCTGCAGAAAAGGACCTAGGGGTTACAGTGGACGAGAAGCTGGATATGAGTCGACAGTGTGCCCTTGTTGCCAAGAAGGCCAACGACATTTTGGGCTGTATAAGTAGGGGCATTGCCAGCAGATAGAGGAACGTGATCGTTCCCCTCTATTCGACATTGGTGAGGCCTCATCTGGAATACTGTGTCCAGTTTTGGGCCCCACACTACAAGAAGGATGTGGAAAAATTGGAAAGAGTCCAGCGAAGGGCAACAAAAATGATTAGGGGGCTGGAGCACATGACTTATGAGGAGAGGCTGAGGGAACTGGGATTGTTTAGTCTGCAGAAGAGAAGAATGAGGGGGGATTTGATAGCAGCCTTCAGCTACCTGAAGGGGGGTTCCAAAGAGGACGGAGCTCGGCTGTTCTTAGTGGTGGCAGATGACAGAACAAGGAGCAATGGTCTCAAGTTGCAGTGGCGGAGGTCTAGGTTGGATATTAGGAAACACTGTTTCACTAGGAGGGTGGTGAAGGTGAAGCACTGGAATGGGTTCCCTAGGGAGGTGGTGGAATCTCCTTCCTTGGAGGTTTTTAAGGCCCGGCTTGACAAAGCCCTGGCTGGGATGATTTAGTTGGGGATTGGTCCTGCTTTGAGCAGGGGGTTGGACTAGCTGACCTCCTGAGGTCCCTTTCAATCCTGATATTCTATGATCGGGGTGCAAAGGTTGCTCTAAAGTCTCCAAAACACCCCTCTGAGCAGCAGGTTCTGGGCAGCACCCCTTGGCAGAGCACAGAATTCCCCCCAGTGCGTATCGGCTCAGATCAAATTTGTAACTGCCCAGCCCCCAGCCTTGCCCGGGGATCTGTACGTCCAGCTTCCCCTCCCCTCCAGTCTGGCTGGCTCAGTCGAGTTGTACTGCAGACCTAAGCAGGTGCGATTAAGGTGTTTGCCCTGGTACACCTGGAGGTAAAGACTGGACCTTAGTGAGATGATGTGTGAGCCGGAATGGAATCCAGCTCGTTCTTCCCGAGCCGGGGTGGGTTTATTCCAGGGCTGAAAGCAGAAAAGTGATTAAAACTTTGTTGTCATTAAAATCAATCAGGGCGAATCTGAAGCCATCCAAGGAGCTGCCTTGCACCATTTTTTACGTGGGCACTTTTCATCGGAATTGCATTTAAAACCCGTTCTCTTTACGCTCCCAAACGCCTCTCCGTGTTGGGTAGAAGTTGAGCCTGGACACTGGCTGGCCTACAGCTTTCCATGCCATCTTGAGATGCAAACCTGCCCCTACCGTAACCCGGGGGTGGAGAACCAGGAGTTGGGGGCCTGGCAGCCCATCACCTGCGAGGCAAATGGGAAGACAGGAGCCCGTCTAACGCCCCTTGTGACTGTTTCAAGCCCAGCCCAACCGTTGCAGCTCCCCTCTGGTGCAGACGGGCGCTGAACACCAAATCAGTCGGCGAGGCAGAAAGACCCTCTGCCCAGGTGTATCCGCTCTTTGTCCTTCTCTTTCTGTGCTGAGCGTGGCTTGGCTGGGGAGGTTCATCCCAACGGTCTGAATTGCAGTCCAGAAGAACCCCGCAGGCCTGATTCCCTTTCCCTGATGCTGCTGCAAATCCAGAGCACTTCCACGGGAGTCAGTGTAAACACAAGTGTGCTGGAACTGGTTTGAAGTGGTTTCCATGATAGACGGGGTTGACAAATTGTGCCAGCCCCCCCTGCAAGCGTAAGGGACAGGGGACTCCCAGCAGTGTACATTTCAGCACCTGGAGCAAAAGCAGAAGCGGGTTCCAAAGTAGCATTTTCCCTTCCTTGGCCCGTGTAAGGGCCGTGGGATTGATGAACGCCCTCGAGACCTGCTTATGCTCAGCCCGTGGACCTGAGAGCAATGGCTGCCTGCTGTCCTCATGCCCCAGAAGCAGATAAAGGGGCAGTGCCCGTATTGCACCCGGACTGCCAGGTTCCTAAGGTGCTCAGCCCGGGATGGTACCACCTGATGACTGGGAATTCTCACTCCTCTTCCATTGAGCTCTACAGGATTTAGTGGCTGCGCCTTGGATATCGCTCTTAACATTCATTCTCTACCGAGCCCTGACTTTCAGTTGTGGTGGTTTGGGGGGTTTTTTTGTGTGTGGTTAAAAAAATGCATCTTCCCCGTGCAGCTGATCCGCATCTCGCTTATTTCCCCACAGCAGCAAGGCTGGAGCCCCAGGGCTAGATCGTACGTTGTCTGGCCAAAAGCAGAACAAAACTGAAATTCACCGGAGAGGGATGGGCAACCGAAAGGCCGCCTTGGTCTCGAGAAACCACAGTGAGAAAACCCGGCAGTCCTGAAGCCTTCTGTATCGCCTGCCCGGGACCAGCGCTGCGGCAGAGAAAAGCCTGACTCCATAATGAATCATCCCAAGAGGCTGATGCCTGTCTCTGCCCTTCCCAGCCTCTCCTGGTTCGCTGCCGTCCCCAAACGTCCCATGTACACGCAGCTACCTTCATGTCCCGTATAACCAGCTAAGCACCCGACAGCAGTGGCTGCCTGTTACCGGGGAAGGGGGCACCCTGCTTTATTTATCGATGTTGTGCCAACTAACCCTTCCTTTGTCATGTTGCGTGTCAGCACACGGGCAACTCTGCTCTGCAGGCTGGGTAACTAACCGGTACCCCGGGGGAGGGAGGAAACACAGGTCAGGATGCGCTCCTGGAGCAGGGTTGGCCGATGCTGTTAATAAAACCACTGTCAATGTGACTAGCCTGCTTAATAAACAATAACCCTTCTAAAACAGACACAAAACCTGGCATGCTTTTCTTCGTCCCCTCCCGCAGCAGCCCGGTTACAGATGGCATAGCAGCAGGGACAGACCGTTGTTGCATCATTCTGTTGTCTGCATCCAGACATGATATGCACCCTCCCTTAGCTATGCTACTGTCTAGGTATTTGCACCATGCTCGTCACCATAATGACAGAGTAGAACAGTAACAACCACTGGCCAAGTATCAGAGGGGTAGCCGTGTTAGTCTGAATCTGTAAAAAGCAACAGAGGGTCCTGTGGCACCTTTGAGACTAACAGAAGTATTGGGAGCATAAGCTTTCGTGGGTAAGAACCTCACTTCTTCAGATGCAAGTCAGATGCAACCACTCGCCGTAACTTTTCCTTTCACTCTGCGTTCTGACATGCAAGTCTAGCTGGGTCCAGACTGGTAGCAATGTGTGGATCAGTTTACAGGGGGGGGAGCCTCTGGTTTTGGGGGAACTCCCATTTGCCCCTAAGTAACCAGGAAACATACATGATCGTTGACTGGAGTCGATCTAGGTGGAAGGGATTCCGGCCGTTTCTAGTCGAAACGGTGAATGGAAATTCCAGTTTGCAATAGATGCTGAGATTTTCAAATCTGGCTTCGCTCCAGTTCAACCTCCAACATTTGGAAATTCTTGGCAAAGGAAACATCTGAAAAAAGCTATTTTGGGATAGGTCAGACAGTTTTGTTTTTGACACAATGAAAACATTTTGTTTCAATTTACAACTTTGGGAAGTGTTATAGTAGAACATATAGCACCAAATAAAAGAATTTGGAACAAAAAGCCATTTTGAAAGGAAAACATGTAAACATTTTTGTTCCGGAAATGTCAAAACGGGACGTCTCAACATTGTCAAAACCTTTGCCCCCAATCCCCCCTCCTCCCCCAAATTGAACGTTCAGCAAAATGGTGTCAGTTTCGCAAAGCAATTCCGTTTCGACAGGATCGTTCCTCCAAAGTTTTTCCAAGCAGCTCTTGTTTCTAGCTCTGAAATGGTGATTGGAAAAATGAATGTAATTCTGGCCCTCTGTCCGCGGGCAAATCGAAGAATCTAGAGGAACGTTAACGGTGTTATTTGCCCCACAAGCAGATTGGCATTTTGCTATCTCTTCGGTAATCAGCACCCTTGGGAGCTTTTAGAAAATGGGTTCCTTTGGGTTGCTCCTGCGATGTGGGGAGTTGGTGGTGACGGCTGGTGCTTTTTGGACGGTGGGGAGAAAGGGCAAAGAGGGGAAGGATGGTTCAGTGGTTAGAGCACTAGACTATTCCATGGGAGACCTGAGGATCTGGGCCGTAGTCGCTCTGTGCCTCAGTTTCCCATCTGTAAAATGTGGATAACAGCACTCCTCTACCCCACAAGGGTGTCCTGACAGGCATTACGAGATTGTGAAGTGCTCAGATACTAACAGGATCTGGTTAAGAGAGTCCTAACTATTGGAGAAGACTTGGTAGAGCCCTTGGTAGATGGGACAAATCAGAACGTTAGTGGTTTTCCCTACGGCAACTCTATTGCTCTGAGAACAGAACCAGGGGTCATAGCTCTCTAGAGCAGTGATCCCCCCCCACCCCTGCTCTGCCCAGGAGCATTTCTGGACTAAGGAGAGAGCAGAGGACATAGCTAACTGAGAGAACCCCTTTTTGTGGGGTTATCTGACAGATTTGTACTCTCTGTCCGAGTCCGAAAGGACGGGGGTGGGTTTCTTTCCAGTCACAAGAGCAGTTGTTCATAAAAACACAATGTGTTCCAAGGAAAATGCAAACCATATTCTCCAAGAATACATTCCAGTCTTGACTTGTATTGCGCCTCCCTGCTTTTAAATACGAGTGTTTGCAGATGGCAATGCAGAAGTCAAGGCTAGGGGAGTTATGTAGGATTTCCTATTTTCCTTCAGGATTAAAAACCCTTAGATGCTCCAAAAACTAAATGCGGGGGGGGGGGGGGGGCGGGGGGAGGTTTGTAAATTGGTAACAGCCAAGGGAGCCTTTAATCACACTCACTAATTCTACACCAGGCCAAGGGGCTGGTGACTGATGAGAGGCAGGATGGTCCAGTGGTTAGGGCGTTAGCCAGTGAGAGAGATGGATTCAATTTACTGCTGTGTCACAATCTTCCTGGGTGACCTTGGGTGAGTCACTTAGTGTCTCTTGCCTCAATTCTCCATCTGTAAAATGGGGTGGACACCACTGCCCTGCCTCCGGATTGCAAAGCACCCAGAGACTGTGGTCGTGGGGGGCCAGAGAAGTACTTATGATGCGACAGACCGTTGTTATGACCTCTGCCATGGTGTTGTAGATCTGACAGTCGTTACGATCTAACAGCTGTTTGGTGCCCCCTTTAAAAAGCCTCCTGGCTGCTGGAAAGAGGGGAGGTTTTGGAATGAGAGGAACTCAGTGTTTTTCAGGGGCGCTCACCCTGCAGGCTAGGAATTCCCCTCCAGGGGAAGCCGAACGTGAAAAGACCAGGGCTATGTGGGAAATTATTTGACGGGAGAAATACTAGAAGCTTGTCTTCATCTTGGAATAAAAGGGCAGCCCCCAGCAGGCATTTGAAATAAACAGCAGCCCAAGCGGGCCTTTTTATTTGCCAGCATTCCCTAGTTTAGAGGAGGCCGACAGCCACGCAGTCAATCGGCGCCTGGATTCCGATTAGATGCTGTCCCGTGCCCCGCCTGCCGGAGCATGGTGCCACCTTGGATTCATCTAAGTATTTGTGTCCATTTTCTTTTTAAAATCCGAGCGCGCCCTTCCCACAGAGCCCAGAGCAGCCCTGGAGGGGAATCGACTTGGATGAAATAAAACCCGACGTTCTCCCGGAGCATTTTTTTTTCTCGAGGCCAGGAAAGTTCCGATTTCCTTTCCCACCCTCCCAATAACTGATCTTGTCTCCTACATTTCAGCCCTTCCCTCTGGAGCAGATGCTCTGAAATCCCACCAGAGAGGCTCTTCTCGTGCTATTTTGGTCCTAGCCGGAAGGTCCAGAATTATCTTCCTGCATAAGATCTGCAGATCCCCCCCAAAGCCTGCTAGTTGAGAGAAACATCTGGATGTTAGGGCGCACGTCTCCACTGAATCTCTGACTGTCTCAGGTTCACCCGTGGCTAACTGAAATGCCCCGAAGGCTGCTGGGACAGGGATCCTTTACCTGCTAGAGCCTCTCAGCAGGTGATAAGGAGCTAACAGGTGAAACTTCCCTAGCTTGGACGGTAGGCCCCCGGTGAGCACTTGACACTTTGTGTGTGTCACTGACCACTAACCAGAGAAACCATCTCATCTGCCCCGCGGTGTCATTCAAAATAGGTGTTTAACCCCCCCCCCCCCCTCAATTCAATCCTGTAACAGAACAATCACTCAACGGTCTCTTTAGCTCAAGGAATTCAGAACCTTTCGGAAGAGGAAACCCGGACTCCTTTTCCTCCCAACGCATTCTTCAGTCTACCCCAAACTTTCCAAGAACTCGCTAATCCGGGCCGAGATGCAACCTGGGGGCGTTTCAAGCAGAGCAGGTTCGTTTGGGGGCATTTACAGGGGGGATCAAAATCAGGCGAATAATGGATACTGGCTTCAACTTTTACTATGCATAGTGTCTCTAAAACAGGGCATAACTTGTAACGAAAGACGTGCCGGGGCTTAAGCAATTAGTTGCCAGGACTCAAGCAATTTTTTTTACAGTCATAACTGACATGGCAAGTCTAAAGGTGTCAGGGCTATGAACTGCCAAGCCCAGAGGTGCCAGGGCTATGAACTGCCAAGCCCAGAGGTGTCAGGGCTCAAATTAAGCACTGCTCTAAATTCTCTCAAAATAGCAGTTTTCCCTTTGTCCCTGTCTTCCTTGGTCCATCATTGTGCTGTCTGTCTAAACCAGAGCCAGATCCCACTCCGTGTGAATATCCGGGCAGGATTTGGCCTTTAGCTCGATCGCTCTCCTCCACGGTGTGATGATCGTAATAATACCAGGCTAATCAAAAAGCGATAAAGCCTTCAACTTAACGAGGCACTACCCCCCCCCTGGGGAATCTCTCCTTATATTCCCCTTGTGCATTTCACTTCCCAGCCTTGTAAAAAGATGTGTCACCTCTAGCCGTTTAAGCGATTCCTTCGCGGATCGGCTACTTGCTTGGAGCGCTTTGCCTTGTTTCCGCCCACGCGGCACTGGGAGGGGGCCAGCGTGAAACAGAATCCCAGTAACAAGGAACCAGGCCAAAGCCTGGAGGGGGAGACCGGCCCGGCCTCCTTCCCCCGCACAGGGCTCCAGCCCCTCTCTCTAACAGCTGCGGCAGTCCCTCGCCTCGCCTGGAGAGCGTTCTCATGACCTCGCTGGGAGGGAGCGGGCACATCCCCCGCGGGGGTGTACGGGTGCCACGCAGCAGATGACGGGGTGAAGCCCACTCCTTCCGTCGGCCCCGGCCCCGGCTCCGGCTCCCGACACACAGCTGGAGCGTTGTGTAAACGTTCTGCTGCGCCAAGGATGTGGCCAAGGATGTGGCGCAGCGGGGCTCGCCCAACATACCTGGCGTGGCTGAAATCGCTCCCGGCGAGGCCCTGGCAAACGTGCAGCGCTCGCTGCGTGCCCGGCATTGGGGCTCCAAGGGAAACGCAGGCGGGAGCTGATGGCAAGAGGAGCTGGGAGGCTGCGGGACGTGGTAGAACCCCCCCCCGCCCGAGAGATGTGAGCCGGGGGCGCTTTCCCACCGCGCGGGTCAGCACGTCTCCCGTTAGTTCTTGTAGAGCTGGGCCTGAACCAGCCTCCTGGCACTGACCAGGTGCCTGCGTGCCACTGGCATTGGCCAAATGCAGGCTCTGGGCAGCGCTGGGGGAGGAGGGCGGGGAGGGCTGGGCTAGCCGGGTGCTGCTGGAGGTCAGGGCTGAGGGTCATTGGCAGGGCTGTGATGGGCACAGGCGGGGGGGTGGGGGCAGACCTAGATTTGTGACAGATGCTGCAAGTCAGGACCAAGGTGCGCTGGCAGAGATGAGTGTGAGGAGCTCAGGGCTGGGATAGAAGGAGGAGGGGGAACTGTGGGTCAGGATTGAGGGGTGTCAGCTGAGCTGTGTGGGGAGCCCAGGGCTGGGATAGAAGGGGGACTGTGGGTCAGGATTGAGGGGTGTCAGCCAAGCTGTGTGGGGAGCCCAGGGCTGGGATAGAAGGGGGGGCTGTGGGTCAGGATTGAGGGGTGTCAGCCGAGCTGTGTGGGGAGCCCAGGGCTGGGATAGAAGGGGGGCTGTGGGTCAGGATTGAGGGGTGTCAGCCGAGCTGTGTGGGGAGCCCAGGGCTGGGATAGAAGAGGGGCTGTGGGTCAGGACTGAGATTCATTGGCAGAGCTGCGTGGGGGCTCAGAACCAGCACAATCCGGTTCCGGGAGTCCAAACTATCCCTTGCAAGGGGCACTTTGCCATCTTGCCGTGAATTCACACATTAACGTAACTTATCTGCAAAATCCCCAGTGCCCCCCAGCAGTGACATCAGTGCCAGCCTCCCAGGAGAACGCCGGGCATCGCCATGGAAACAGAACAAGGTGGCGCTTGAAAACCGGTATCGCCTCCACAGATGGGTTTGCTGTCAACCCCAGGATGCAGGCAGAGCAGAGGTGCCATGCCCGGCTTGCCGGGCCTTTTCGCCCTTAAAAACCTCTCCCTTCCCATGGGGCCTAACGAGGACTAATTTGCATAAATATGTTGATTAGGCAAATCACTGGGGCTCGGTGGCTGCCCGGGGTGTGTGTGTACAAGGGGCTATTGTCTGGGGTTCTTAGCGGAGAGGCATATTTGCAAGCGGGTCTCTCCCTGAAGAGATGGGCTGGGGGGTGCATGGGGGTCATTAGCCCAGCCGCGGCACAGACCCGGCCTTGTCTCTGGCTAATTGGATGAACAGGAATTGCCAGTGAGCAGGAGAAAGGCAGAGGCTGGAATGCTAAGTCCACACAGGCCGGCCTCCCACCACGGACCGGCTGGGCCTGGCCAGCCCCCCGCGCTCTGCATTCCACGTGCCCACCCCGCCAACACACATACCCAGATGCGCCCAGCCAACGGAGGCCGTGGCGTCGGGGTAGAGGAAGCCAGGCTAGCTGGTGCGGTGCCGGGGGGGGCATGGGTGCAAATGGGAACAACGTCCTGGTGCCCCCACCCTGGTGCTGACTGGGCCTGACCAGGGGCCCAGCCCCTCCTTGGTGCTCAGGGTGAACGTGGCCGGGAGCTCCCAGGTCTGCACACCAAGACAGACAGGTGCTAGACGGTGCTTGCTGCATCTCGGGAACAAGAAAATTCTGCTGCAAAGGCTGAGGGAATGAAACGCCCGCCCAAAGCAACGGCATCTGCCAGGGCAGGGTGGGGCCGACGGGTGCTAGGATGCCACAGACACACCCCTATGCAGCCGCACTCACAGAGCCTCACAGGTAGTAAGGGGCCCTTGAGTGCTGGGCCTTACTGCCCGACAGCGTGGAAAACGCCAGCATGCCAAGAGTTAGACAAACGGGAAAGCAAAGTGAGAATCTTTGCAAAGGCATCTGATCTAGACATGGGTGCTTAGACAGCCGTCATCCCTATTGGCTCTTGAAATTGCGAGTCGATTTTAGCCCTGGAAGCATTAGCTCATTTTACAGATGGGGAAACTGAGGCATGGGCTCAATCCAAGGCCTTGCCTAAAATCACACAGGAAGCCGGTGGCTCCATGAGGAATGGAACCAACGTCGCTTGCAGCCCAGTGACCCGTCCATTCTATCTTCCTTCCCACCCCGTGCCTATGACTGTAGGGGTGTGTCTGTGGGTATATGCAGCCACGAGCGTGGATGACAGCTCTGTGCACGCAGTAGGGCAGGGGGGCATGTGTGTTTATCCTCAAGGACAGTGAGAGCAAAACCAAGCTAGCAGGAGGGGGGTAAAATGCTGCCGTCTGGATTCAGTAGCATTTCCCTGGGCTTTGCTCTCACATTTCACGGGAGGAAAGTGGACTCTACCAGGGGCCACCTCCCGTGCCGCCCGAATGAATCCCCTCTGGCTGGGGATTTCTCGGGGGAGGAGGCACTGTTTCCTCAGTAATTATATCAGCAGGGACGTGCCGCCACTGCGGAGCCTGGGCCTTTGGGGAAAAACGCCGTATCCCTATCCCCGTCGATACAGGTGAGTCCCAAGGCAAACCCTTCAGCCAGAATCCCAGATGCAGGTTCTGAGCCGAATTTTCTCTGCTCTCACTCAACGGTGGGCCAAAGCAAACATGCTCAGATGCTGAAAAAGTGGGGGTTCAGATCTGGGTTTTGAACCCTCAAATCAAGGATTGTTCCAATTATTTTTTCATAGATTCATAGATTCTAGGGCTGGAAGGGACCTCGAGAGGTCATCGAGTCCAGTCCCCTGCCCTTGTGGCAGGACCAAATACTGTCCAGACAGTATTAAATGTATGGATATTCTTATTTTCCCTATGAAATCTGTGGACTTCCCCTTGCCCCCATTATAACCTGTGGGCAGTCTCTTTTTTTGCCATGCCTTTTTGTTAGTCCCAGGCCTAGCACATCAGTCACCTGCCACAGGACAACCCACGGAGCCCCAATTCCCTCCCTGCTCCCCCTTACTCGAGGACGTAGTGACTTGGGCTGGGTACCCCAGAATGAGGGCATGCTGACACCTGCATGGGATCGGCTCTGCTGGCTGGCATATTGGGCTCCGCTCACTCTCCTCTCCCCTCCCTCCCTGCAGGCCTGATCCGGGTTGGGGGTGGGGAGTCAGTGGGAATATAGTTCCCCTTCCTCCAGCATGCCCAGACCTAAAGCCCATACAGAGCGTCAAGTGGGGATTGAATCCCACAAGTTGCAGGAGGGAAGAGTCTGGCGGAGACACCAGGAAGTCAGTCGGTCTGTGTGCACATGGCTGGAATGTCAGCTACAAGCGCAGCGCCTCTTTAAATCGGTCTCTTAGTAAAGGGGCCGTTTAGTTTTACAAGCATGGAGTCTGCTCATGTTATTACCCAGCAGGCGGTACATGAAACGTAGGGTAAACCGGAGTAATTCCAGGGAAGTCAGTGGCATTTCTCCAGATTGCTACTGCTGTGAGAGCAGATGGGCCGCCCTTTGGCTAAGCGCCAATGCAGCGTCAGTTTCATAGCTGATACTCACTCCATCAAGGGGTTGTGCCCAGCCCAGACTTGATACCCTAAGATCTTTTCCATCTATGATTCCTATGATGGATCCATGCAGGCCGGTGCAACATATCTGTCACTGGTAGCTGACGCATGTGCATGAGACATTGCTCAGTGTGATATTTGTAAAGAGCAGATTGGATTCCCTCTCAATGAGCTCGCAATTGCTCGTTCTGTGTACTCTCTGACCCCCCCACCCCTCTCTGTTTATATAAAGTTTTTTATAGCTTAGTGGTGTGCAGTGATGGTAGAAAGCGCCTTGCCTGTGTGAAAAACAACAGAGGGTCCTGTGGCACCTTTGAGACTAACAGAAGTATTGGGAGCATAAGCTTTCGTGGGTCAGAACCTCACTTCTTCAGATGCAAGTAATGGAAATCTCCAGAGGCAGGTATAAATCAGTCTGGCGATAACGAGGTTAGTTCAATCAGGGAGGGTGAGGTGCTCTGCCAGCAGTTGAGGTGTGAACACCAAGGGAGGAGAAACTGCTTCTGTAGTGCTGTGGAATGTCAAATCCAGACCAACCGCTGGAATGCGAGGCTCTCTCTGGATCCACTGTCCAGCCAGCACCACAGGTCTAAAAAATCTGGAGTCAGGCCCCCAAAATAATTAGAGTTTAAAAAATAACGGGTGTGAGGTTCTCTGAGTTGCTTTCTGGGTTTCGGGCATTTAGGGGTCACGCTCTCTTCCACAACCACTAAGGCTAGAGATGTGCTATTTGTTTTCATAGGGGAGACCTGGGTTCCATTCCTGGCTCAGCACTGGGCTGCCGGGTGACCTTGGGATGTCACATCCCCGCCCTGTGCCTCAGTTTCCCCACCTGTAAAATGGGGATAATGCCACTGACCTCGTTTGTAAAGCACTTTGAGAGCTACTGATGCGAGACACTAGAGACAGCTGTGTATGGTGGTGGTATTATTTGGAATGTAAACGGAGAGTCACAGATTATCCCAGGACTCCGGGAAGTGGGGCTTTCAGAAAAACTCCCCAAACGGTGAAAACCAGGATAAATGCAGGGGAATTAGCAACACTGTAGAAGCTACAACCCCTGTCTCAGACCTTCTCCGCTAGATCTCTTACCAAACCCCATTACTCCGGCAAACCTGCCGATGTCTTGTGGAAGGACTCCAGGCTTTGATACACTACAACGATCTGAACCAACTTGCTCTCCACGGCAAGGGCAGCATCGGGGCGGAGTTTTTCCAGCACCTAGCGCAATGGGGCTCTGGGTCTGATGGGGCTACCAGGAGGCAGCTATTTACTGCCAACGGAGATGCTGCTTCTCCTGCTCTGAGCCGAGTGGTTTGTGCAGACTCCCGGTGTGGAGAGTAACACGGTGTTACAAGTGGAGAAGGAGGGGCCGTCAAACCTGAGTGGGCAGTGGGGTGGCCAGCGCTGCTCTGCCTTGTTGCTGGCGTGGGGCCGGCTCCTGCCCCATGGCTCACCCCTGGGGGGGCTGCCTGGCCTTGCCCCACTTCTAGCAGCCTGAGCCCTGGGTGCCCCCGCCAATGGTGTGCACTGTGCATATGGCGGCAGGAGCCATGCGATGCCCGGGTGGCCCATGCCAAAGTGCCCGGCTCCCCGGCTGCCCGTCCAGCAGCAGCAGATGCGGGGAGGGGGGGGGGGCGCGTGACTGTGGGCTGGCCTGGCCCCTGGCATAGGAAATGCTCAGCCATTCCTGGGGGCCTCCCCCAGGTTATCAGCAATGAGTCAAGGTGCCCATTAGGGGGCAGCACAGGGCATATGGCACACAGGGGCTGTTGGTTGTGAGCAAAGTCTCCTGCCCCCTCACCTGCCTAATAACAATTACTTAATAATAAGCGCTCAGAAGGATAATTAATTATAATTTCTCCCTCCTCCAGTCTCTAACTTATCTCCTTCCCTTCTCACTATCTCCCCGGCCAGCTCCCTCTCCCCGAGTCCCCCGGGAGCCCCTCTGTATTCCTTGCCTTGAATAAACCCTGTGTTGCCACTCTGGGCTGATCTGTCCTGCAGATGCACCCTCTCCCCGGCCGGCCTCCGGGCCGCCAGCTCCCAGAAAGTTTGTTTTCTTACAGGCAGCCTCAAAGTCGCCTGACCCCGTGTTTGGGCTACGGTGGTGGAGAGAGATTCTGTCCGCTCCGCCAGGAAGCTGGGCTGTGGTCTCTCCTCCTCACCCCCTAGCCCCCATGCTTTACTCAGGTTTGGATGTCTGTTTCTTGAAGAGGCAGCCATGCTCGTGGAAAAACCACCCCAGCCTTGGGTATTTCTTCCTCCCACACCTGGCACGGTGCCCCTGATTAAGGGGCCTGCTTCGGGGTCTTTTTGCCTGGCTCTCAGACACTTGACTATCTCTGCAGGCTTGATTCTCAGTGGCACTGAGAGCTCACGTCTATTAGCATCAATGGGAATGTGCCTTTTTAAATCACCCCCTCTATGAAACAGGCACAGTCCCTAATTTCCCACATCATCCTGCAGAGAAAGGGGACACCACTACAAGGCCGTGTTTACTTGCCGTATAGTGTTCAGCCACTAGATGTCCCTGTGTGCAGTATAGAGTTCCAGGCAGACTGTGGGTGCTGGTAAACAAGGGAGACAAAGTTGGAACTCAAGCTGGGTGCAAGCCTCTCTGTTTGTAGCTGTAGCTGTTTCTTGTAATAAACACCTCTTATTTCAGAAGAGCGGTGATTCTGGATAGTGGAGCCCCCTGCTGCAGCTATCACCTTTTCTCCAGGTGCCAGTGAAAGCATTTTTGTGGGACCCCTCCAGGACCAGGGTGCATTAGTAGTCCCTGAAGCAACAGCACTGCCCCCCTGGCTCTACTGGCTGAGTGGAAGTTGTTTTTGTTCCTGTTTGCTTCCCCACGTACAGAGCCTGCAGTAGCCTGGCTCAGCCAAGTGGAACACCTTTGTGTGATGACATTCTCTGGAAGCCCTTGCTGGCTGCTGGCCAGGCCTTCGCTCTGGACAATAATTGCTGGGCTCTGGCTCTGTTCAAAACCTTTCTACGTGCGCCGCGGAAACGAAAAACAAGCCAGAGTTGTCGGCATCATCCCATTGCTCTCTCTGCTCTCGGGGAGAGAGTCCGGTCGGGACCTGGGCTGTGTCAAGAAGAGAGGAGCAGATGTCTGGGGGCCATAACGCTGTTATTCTCATGCCTTTTATCTGCATGGCTCTTCATCCCAGCTGCTAGGCTGAGGGCTGGAAAGACCCCGTGAGTCACATGTACAGTCTGACATTTCCCCCCCCCCCCCCACACACACTTTTGCACGACTCTATTTTGCAAACTCCACAGAGCTGAGATGGTGATCCCTGACTCCAGAGGGCATGCCCATTGCACCACGGGCTGTTAACTCCTTTGGGGCTGGTCCTACAGCTCTCTGGTATTAATAGAAGCAGTGTAACCTAGTGGATCGTGCGTTGGACTAGCACTCGGGAGACAGAGATTCTATTCCAAACTCTGCCCCTGGCTTGCTGGAGGATCTTGGGCAAATTGCTTCCCCGCTCTGTGCCTCAGTTTCCCCAACTTCCTTTTGTTAAGCCCTTTGAGCTCTACTGATGAAAAGCCAGGGATTTGGCTAAGTGACGTCTGATATAGCAGGTAACAAGCGTTATATTTCTGTTCCCTCCAGGTTCTTGCACTGGGCCCATCTCAGTGGTATCAGAGCTTCTCAGTGGCAGAACCAAGCCCTGCCAACCCTTCGGAATCCCAGTTATGCCTGAAACGGTCACATGTGATAGCAAGGTTCCAGTTATAAATGATTAGCAGGTGTTTTAAGAAATGGTTAATCAATGGTTATAAAGTCCAGCAGGTCAATAGGTAATTTATAACTATGGTCTATAAGTATCTCCAATCTTTCTTCTGGTGTGATTATAATAATCCGTACCACATGTTATTCCAGTTTGTAACATGCTTGTAATGTCTGTTAACCCTTTATAAATGTAAAGTATGACCCTCAATCCACTAGACCACGCTGCTTCCCAGTCAAGTCCCTTCATCTCTCTCTTAGTTTTTCCATGTGTAAAACAAGGGCCATGGAAATAGACATAATTAAAGTTTCCCACAGTCATGTGGACAGTAGATCTGAGACCCTACTGGGCCCCCGGCAAACGATGCTTATTGTAAAGGCTTAGGAGATGTAAGCGCCAATCCTCTCTCTGACACCGAGTTACTGTGTGACCTATGCCAAGTCACTTAAACTCTTTAGCCCACCATTTGTAAAATAATTCTAGTCACCTGCTTTAGACAAGTGTTGCTCAAGTGAAAAGTATTATTAACAGCAGTTATCGCCAGGGGTGGGATTAGAACTCAGGACCAACTGGCCCCAGTTCTTGTGCAGAGGCCAGGAGACATTTTTGGAGATGTCCCCAGCCCATTCCTGTTGGAAGGTCCCCGTTGTGGCTTTTCAATCGCTCATGTGCTTCCTTGCAAATGATTTCCAGTCACTTGAAATTCAGTGGGGCTGAGGCGTGTGCATGATCAGACCTGACACACGGGTGAAAGATTTCACATCTTTTCACTCTTTTTTCAAGTACCCGTTTCCATCCATCTTTGGAAATCCTCGGAACACACAGTCCTTCTACAGAAGCTGTCACCTGAGGAGCTCAAAGTGCCTGAAACTTTCATAAATCACACCTCAGGCCCCCTCTGATAGGTATTTTCCCCATTTCCCAGATGCGAAAACTGAGTCACAGACCCCCTGGCTCCTCAAAGGTAGTGAGGTACCTTGTTCCCCTTGAAATCAATGCTTAGCCTGAAGTCCTACAGGAATTCTCTCTGGCAGAGATGAGAGTAGAACCCGTATCCGCTGACGCCAGTTCCTTTGCATTAATCAAACAAGCAGTTTTCCTGCTCTTAAAGCTGCTGCCCCATCTGCGCTAACTCGTACTTGTTGGTTTCTGCTGCCCGGATTGCTGCCAGCTAGTCTGATCTGGTACCTCTCTAGCGGGCACTTGGAAGCTACCTCCCTGATGAGCCATTCAGAGGGCAAACACCAGCTGGGGAAGAAAAGGGAGAACACCTGGGGTGTTGCTCAACTGGCGGGGAGGGAAGGGGGAACAATCAGAGGAGAGGCCCGTAAAGTGGCGGCACCTGCCCAGTTTGACTTTGAATTGTGTTGCCCCTGCCCACACGTGCCCCCAGCTCGGGGCATCCTTCCCTGGTAGCGTGTTCGTAAGGGGGGGGAAACAAAAGCGCCTGCACCATCCTCCTCCTCCTCAGTGCTATGATCCGGAAGATCGGGCGTGCCGAAGGCCCTGGCCTTTGCAAGGAGAGCAATGCAGAGCCGACGCTGCGTGATGGTAGCGCCGGCGTATTCCCAACAGGGCTAGGGTGGCCACAGGGAAAACAGGACACAGTGTGGGGCTAGCCTGAGCCTCCCCTCTGCACCCTCCCCCCGGCGTGGGACTGGCCCAAGCTTCTCATCCAAGCCCCTCCTCCCCCCTGCATGGGACTGGCCCAAGCCACTCGCCTGAGCCCCGGGCTTTAGTGACTCCTTCACCAGGTGCAGAGCAACTCCTGGCAGGCTCAGAGCAGGTCAGCACAAAGCCCTGCCTGGGACACAGGATGTGCAGATGCGGCTAATGAAGATGCTGCTGTTGGATCCAGGCATTGAACTGCAAGTGAAATACAATCTGTCCAGCCTGCTTGCTGGCTCCTGGGGTGGACAGCAGCTCCCGGAGATGCGCAGGAACCAGAGAATGGAGGTGGGAGGATACGGGCTACGCAGTTTCCTCCCAGAGAGGGCTCCGGGGATTGGAGTGAGAGACCCACTGAAGAAAGGGAAGGTGGCCTTGCTAAGGAGCTGGAGGGGGCTTCAGGAGATGTCAGTTCAATTCTTGACCCTAACGAGAGGCAGGAGAGTCATTCCAGCACTCCCTGCCTCAGTTTCCCCCCCATCAAATGGCGATAAGAATGCTTCCTTTGCCCACTTGAGCTCTTCAGGGCAGTGATTGGCTCTCGCTGTGCATTTGCACTGAGCCTAGTTCAACCCTCTTTGGGACATGTAGGTGTGACACTAAAGCAACACTAAGGAGGCAGTTGTGCAAATGTCACAGGTAAGGTCACCACCCATCTGGTTTTCACCTGGACAGTCCAGGTTTCGGCTTGTGTGTTGGGGCGCCATTAGACAATCCCTGATGTCCAGGTTTTTTGATCGGGGAGGGGAGAAAGAGGCGGAGCAGGGGCGTGGCCTTGGGGGAAAGGCAGAGCAGGGGCGGGGCTTTAGGTACAAGGCAGAGAATGGGCGGGGCCTTGGGAAAAGAGGCGGAGCAGGGGCGGGGCCTTGGAGGTCCGGTTTCCAGCCATTAGAAAGTTGTCAACCCTAGTCACACAAGAGCCACTGGGTGTTAAATACACCCAACCCCGATTGACGCTAACAGCTAAGTAGATGCAGAGCAAGGGAGGCCGCTTTCCATTCTGAGTGGCAGTAGGGAAGACTAACCCGGAGCATGGCATACTGCACAGCTGGTCCCAGCTACTCTGGGTCCGACGGTTGGCCCACACCCTCCAACCGCAGAGTCCCAGAGCCCCCAGCTGAATGCTGGTTTTGTCGTCCTGCAAAGCGCCTGCGCGCTTGCAAAAGACCATACAATCAGTGACCACAGCAGCACGGCCTTTATGGGAAATCAGGGCATCCGGGGGCAGCCGTTTGCAAAGGCTCCAGGCGCGCACGCACAAGGGTGCTCGTTAACACGAGTTAATTGGTAATCGCTTCATCAGAGGTAAGACGCTCTAGTGGGGAGCCAACCCTAAGGGACCCCCCCCCCCACACTTGTTGAGGCAACATGAACCTGCAGCTGGGGAGATAATAATGGTCCTGTCCTTGTTGATTAAAACGGCAGCAGCTGCCTGGCCTCCCTCAACCCCAATCGGCCAGGGACATTCATCTGCTCCTCTCATCTCCCCTTCCAGGACAGCAGCTGTTGTAGCTTTTACCCGGGGCTCTCTGCTCTGTGGGGCTTCGTTCGGCAGCAAAGCCAAAGGAAACCCATTCTGCAGCCAGTCATACACAGTCTGAGCGTCCTCCCGCTGCGCCTGTCTCCACGCCACGTTCCCAGCGAGAGGGCTCGCGTGACCCGGGTGTAGCGCACTTGCAAGAGGCCAGTCCCATGCTGTCGTGTTAGACAGGCCATGGTAGGGGCTGAGTGACTTGCGTGGAAGCTAACGTTACTTCTAGGCCGCCAGTTCAAATCCAGCCCAGGTGGGTGGCAAGCTGTGACCCAGGTGCCAACTGGCTGTGGGCACAGGGGGTGCCCAGGGTTTTCCAGGGATCCCCCGGGCTGGATATTTGCACAATAATTCACCAACGGGTGGCATGTGAGTTCCCTACCAAGAGCCCGTCGCCCACTGGTCGTCAGTTCTTGTGAAATGGTCAGGATGGATAATAGTGAAGGAGTTCTGTAGCTCTACTGAAAACAGCATTCTTAAGATCTAGGAGTTAAGGACATGTCTACGCTACAAAATCAAGGCGACCTAACTTAGGTTGGCACCCAGTAATTACCTCGCTTGTGCACATCTGCACTTTGCTCCTTGTGTCAGCACTGTGCGTCCTCACCAGGAGCGCTTGTGTCACTTGTACTGTCGGTGTGGGGCATTGTGGGACGGCTCCTGAAAGCCAGGAACAGTTGACGTGAGCAAGGGGAAATATGGGACTGAGGGTCAAACTCCCAGGATTCCGCCTGCTCTATCCCATAATTCATCTGGCTCTTGTAGCCCATTCCATTGGTCATCATTAGATGACGGGAAGAGGAGAGAGCTGGTTATTGGTGGAGAGCATCTTCTGTTATTAAACTGGTTATTTAATTGCAACAAACAAGATCAGCCTGATCTATTTCTGTCTGTTACCCCTGGAAAGACAAAGACCGAGTAGCCAGAAATATCCCTTGCATGAATTCCCGCCCGCCCCCAGTGGCATGACCACCAGTTAAAGTCCACTGGTCTGGCAGTTCCAGGAACGAAGCGACTGAATTAAAAGGGAGGAGGCTGCATTTGACTGATTGCTAAGCGCCGCCGAGTGTTCCCTGGTGATCTGTAATGAATGGTGACTCAGTGCCGCACCGTTCCAAGCTCACAAGTCTGCAGCTATTTTTAATGCACAGGAACCTTAAAGAAAGCAGTAAAGCTCATTAACTCACTGCACAGGGTTTTAATTAGCGTTGCTTGGGTCTCCTCCACACTATTCCCGGATGGAATTATCCTTATATAGAACCTTCCATCCTGATTCGCAATTAATTCAGCCCCACAACACCAGTGTGAAGGCGATAATATTATCCCCATTTTGCAGATGGGAAAACTGAGGCACACAGAGATCACCTGTATCTCAAGCTGCTGCCTCAACCACAAGCCCACCCACCCTCTCTACAAGCTCCTGTTTGATCCCTTTCACTGTCGCTGTGCAGAATCACATCCTGAGTTGAAACTGGGCTTTTCTAGCAGTCAAAGGAAAATGACAACAACTGACAAAGAGTAGCTTCAGATGTGACAGGGGGACCACTACAGGTCTGGTAAGTGCCCCATGAAAAGGGCATTCTCCTACTCGCCATAGCTGTATGAATTCAAAACGCAGAACCCCTGAACTTCAAGGGGTGATAGAGCAGGCCCCGAGGGAGCAGCTAGGACTGGGTTCGACTTGAGTTATGGGACTGGGACGGGGCTCCATTCCAAGCCTTGCTGCAGAATTCTTGGGTGACGTTGGGCAGGTCATTCACGTGCCACGTGCCTCAGTTTCCCCATCTGTAAGAAAGCGTTATAAAACTTCCCTGCCTCCCAGGGGGTGCTGGGAGAGGACTGGAGAACCTAGCCTGGAAATCAGAGACACACAGGCCAGATCCTCAACTGGTGTAAACTGAGCTAGTTCCATAGACTTCAATGGAGGTCTGTAGATTAACACCAGTCTGGGGCCGCCAGCGCTGTCCACTCTCACCATGGGATTGAAAGACTCACAATACTGGGTGATTTACTTAAAGATCCAGCTCCTGGAGGCATGTGATTATGTGAGACTCTCAGCTTCCATTGTGAAAACTAGCCCACATAGCCACAGAGAAAATGTGACCTGAGTCCACCCTAACGGCTCAAAATGCAAAAGGAAATAAAAAGATCCCCAAATGTATCTATTTTTTTTAAAAAAATCTTCAAGATTTTAAAGTCAATTTCATGGTTTGGAGGTGGGGCCTACCTCGTGATCTTGGCTGTGGTGTATTGAAAACGCTGTTCAAATTGTAAGCTCTGGTTTTAAATTCTCAGGGGTTTTCCTGATCTTGCTTGCAGGCTAGGGAGTTCTGTAGGAAAGCAGGCAATCTGGGCCAAGCAGCAGTCAGTCTGCAGCCAGCCAGCCCAGAGTAGAGTGGGTGAGATGTGCCTCACTGTGTAATTGAGCAGCCTGTTTTCTCTCTCTCTGTTTTTGGGTGCTTGTGTGTTATTGTTTTGGCTGCTCAGAAATAAAGTTGTATCTTGGTGAAACATTCCAGCAAGAGTATTTTATGTTTTTTTATCTAACTTCTGTGTATGCCATGAACATAACATTGGTGAGACGGGAGCTGGCTAGCAAAGGATTCTTCTCTTCTGCTCCCTTTAGTGACACAAACAAAGGTTTCACTCCTGTTGACTCCACAGGACTCCACAGCAATAGGAGAGCGAGCTGGTATCAATTCTGCCCTGTGTCTCATCAACAGGCTTATCACAGATGACTTCCATTGGCAGCACAGAGGCAGGGGTCACGGTGTTTCAGCAGAGGGCTACCGCACCCAGGGTGAGAGGTTGCAGTGTATACTGCAATTGAGCCCTGCGTTGCTGGCCAAAAGAATGCTCCTCTTTTCCTAGCTGGGATTTTCTTTACCCTCGTTGATTTAACATCTCCGGCATTTGCTTTACTCAAATCTGTGTGTTGCCATGGCCCCTTCAGATCACGTTTGCCCGGCGGACATTCAGGTGGGTTCAGACAGAAGGATCAGGCTGGGTATATAGGAACAGCCAACGAACGCCTAGCAGGGAATGAGCGTTTGCTGAGTTCTGGTGGCCCAGTGCGATGCGAATCTCTGGCTGAGGAAGGACTGAGAGTGTGGGGGGGAGTCACAGCTGGGGACCATTAGCGGCATGCATTCCTGGGACGCATTGGAATGTTTGAATGAACTCTCAGCCGTCCTTCCAGCGGGCTGGTTAAAAATAGGCCGAAGGGCGGTGAAAAGCGGCCGTGAAGAGCATCAGTGAGAACCGGCTGGAAAACCAGGAGCCAGATCCCAAGCGATCACAGCTGGTACGCGGGTGTCACACACATGCAGTGTTGGAGCAGGAGGGTGGGGAGCATAGCGCAGAACCCACCTGCAGAGAAAGAAGGTGCAAAGCAAAGCAAACTTCACCTGCTTTATCACCTGCCCCTCGGCTGATGGGGTTTCCCAGAGAAAACCCCGCCCTGCACTCACACCTGCTCAGAGCTGCCAGTTCTCAGTGACACTTTTCTTAAAGCCCCAGCTCCCGGAGTCATGTGCTTCCATGAGAATCTCAGCTTCCGTTTCTTTAAGAGAAGGGAGTTTCGAGTCTTCGTTGGTCTGAGGTAAAGGTTGATGACATGACCTAGGTATGCCCCTCCAGGCTCAGGAACCAGAAGGCAAAGAAAAATAACCCCCTCCAAATATCTCATGATTTCTAAGCCAATCTCACGATTTTGGGATCTCCCAATTGGGCTTGCCTTTATTGCATGCTGCCTTGGATGGAGATCGGCAGCAAACACCTGGCTGACAGGTACGGTTGCCCGAAATGGCCAGGATCCACCTCTAAAATAAATAAATAATGAGAATCAGTTGGATCAGCCCAGAGGCACTAGCGGAGCTAATCCCACTCCCCTGCCATCCAGTGCCCGCATTTCCTCCCTGCAGAGCTCCCCACGAACAAGAGATTTATTAACACCCACCATGGGATCATTCAGCAAAGCCAACAAACAGGCAATACCAAAGATGGCAGTAAAGACAATATGGGAAATGGACATTTGGGGCTCATTAAGGGGACGGGGGAGGGGAATTCTGGGCCTCGTCCAGCATAGTCCTTTTTTGTGATGTGGTTGGCAAAGTGAATGCCCAGCTTAGAAGCGCCAGCCAAGCCTCTGAGTCATTCCCTTGGCAAAGGGACAGCTGGTGAGCAATGCGGAGCGTTCAAAACCAACTAATTAGCCTAAGAGGTCCCGTTCATTTGCAATATCCGGTGCCCTGGGACTATGCCAGAGCTGGGATTTCACTGCATTCAGGGGAGGGAAACAGTGAAGAGCATGTGTCTCTCATAATGCCCTCTTCAAGAAACAGGCACCTGCTGGTTGAGAGGGAGTGTGGTCTAGTGGGTAGGTTGCTGGACCGGGAAGTCACGGGACCTGTGTTCTTTCCCCAGCTCTGCTGCAGGAGCTTGGGTAAGTCATTTACCCTCGCTGTGCCTGTTTGCCCTTTGTCTACTAGAATATAAACTCTTTGGGGTGCGGGCTTTGTGTTTGTACAGCACCTAGCGCCATGGGGCCCTGATCTGGGCTGGGTTCTCTATCTAAGCAAAGAGATTTCACAAGGGCGCTACCCCCGACTAATTGGGGCGGTTAATTAAACTGTCGGAAAACCAAAATATTTCAATTTGGAAATGCCACCACGGTGCCTCATGGGAAGTGTAGTTTGGGTGCCTCGTGTCCCTCTTCTCCTCCATAAACCTGGCTGCCCAGCCAGACTTCATCTCCCATGATGCACTATGGCCATGGCACTCCCATAAGACATTGCCTCCCCTCACCAAAAGGGTGCATCATGGGAGATGTAGTCTGACCAGGGACTCCAGCCTACAAAGGAGAATGGGAACATGAGGCATCGGAACTACAACTCCCATGAGACACCGTTGTGGAATTTCCAAATTGAAATATTTTGGGATTTGATTTTATTTTTTACAAAAAGTTGCAATTGACAGATTGTTTGAAAGTGGAAGGGCCTGTCCTGTCCTCTTTTCGCCACGGGCCCTGCCCCCTGCGCCTCCTCTTCTGTCCTCTGCCCCCCCGCCCCCAGGCCAGGCTGGAAGCTGGAGCCTGGCCCGGGTAAGAGAGGCCTGGGGAGCCTGGGCAGCTGTGGGGAGCTGCGGATGTTTCACCTGCCCTGGGCGGGGCATCCAGGGGGCGGGACATGGGCCAGGGCGGCTGCTTTCAAGCCGCCCCATCCCGGGCACATGAAGGGGCCTGGGCTCCCTGGCCCACCTAAGGCTTCCAGCTTGGCTGGGGGGCGGGCCTCAGGGAGAAAAGGAGGTGTGGGGCCATGGAGGGGGCGGGGCCTCGTGACCCTCCTCCCCACTTTTAGGAAGAATCCATCACCCTGTTCAGAGACAAAGGGCAAGCGGCCCCTCAGTCAGGTGTAAACAAGGTCAAATGGGCCATCCCCTGCTAAGTGGCTGTTCATTGGCAGGAAAAGAGGCCTGGGCAGAACATCTACATCTGAGCAAGGAAACAGCCTGGGGTTCCTGTCCACACAGCCTGCCTGTGACTGTGCTCCCAGATAGAGAGGGGGAGAGGACTATGGCCCTGTCTACACTACAGGCTTATATCGGTCTAACTACATCACTCAGGGGTGTGAAAAATCCACCCCCCGGCGCGATGTATTTATACTGACCTTTACTCCCGGGTGTAGCCAGCGCTATGTTGATCTGTCTGTAGTTAAGAAACTCGTTTTACTGATGGATCTAATCCCGCACGTTTGAATCTGTCTGGGAAGCTCCATTGATGAAAGCTGTCAGGCTGCAGCTCACAGGCAGACGCAGCTGGGAGTGACCTGCGCGCCGGAGGCCGTTTGTGAGCAGCCCGGACTGGAGGCGACAGCAGGAAGTGGTGTAAGGGCACAACTAGAGGGGTGACACAGCTACTCACTAGTCTGGATTGTACCCTGGGTATGGCACTTCCCCCCTCTCTCATTTCTGTCCAGGCCAATGCACACCAGGTCATTTGGAATCCAGCACCCCCCTGTATTTGCATGTGCAAATTAGGGAGCAGTGTCTCATTTGCATATGCAAAATGGGTGCATGTCCACTTCTGGTGTGGGCCAAGAGCAGCTGGAGGAGGGGGCGGATAGCTCATTAAGCAATCTCCTCATCTAAGCTCCCCATTTTGCTTTCCCCCGCTGCGCCACTGGAGTGAGGAGGCCTGGGGGCGGGGGGTTTAGGCACCAATCAATAGACACAGAACCAGCTTTTCACTGAGAGCTCATAGTATAGATTCAATGCCAGCCTCTGTTAGCCTCAGCACATAGTCGGAGGCGCAGAAAACACAGTAGGGGTCTTTGCCTTGTTCTGCTCGGCGCTTTCCTCGCCCCGGTGGAGACGGATAGCCGTGTAGCCATGTTCGTTAGCCATCGATGACATCTAATTGGGGCAATTAGCGCCCGACGGCTATTTGGACACGATTTGTTCCCTTTTCGGCTGCTCCAAGGAACATCTGGCAATTTATCAGACGCAAACTGCAGGCCTCAGAGATTATGATCCCAGGCTGAGATAGCTGCTGTCTGCACGTCCGCCCTCGCTGGGCTCTAAAATACGCCTCTGCTTGTGAAACGTTCCAGAGAGGGACAGCTTTGCCGTGCCAGTCCCAGAGGGGACTATGGTGTCCATACAGAAGGGTGGGCTGGTGGCTTGTGTGTGACTCTGGGAATCAGTCCCAGCTTCCTCTATGCCTAAGTTTCCATATTGCTAAAATGGAGATAATAATTTCCCCCCTTTTGGCCCACGTGGTTAGCCCGTATCTGGGGTCTTGTGGGTTTGTTTCCATTAGAAGGAGGAGAAAGTGATGATGGAGGCAGGTATTCCTTTGATGCAATCCTGTTTATTTGCCAAGAATGTACAAAAAAGTCCCATTTCCCTGAACACAGCAAGACATTTCTGTGCCCCCATCCCCAAGCCTCTTTCAGCCAGCACTCTGCCCAACAAGTGCTCTCTCCCAGGGTCTCACTCCCAGTGCTTCTATGGCTGTCCTTGGCTTCCTGCCGCCCTCTCTCTGTGTGCTCCAATGTTGTCTGTGCTGTGTCTGCTCACCCACGCACAACCCCATCAAAGCCATACTCAGCCCTCTGCGTTTGCATTCACCTCCCGCCCCCCCACCAGTGAAACCCTCTGCGCCCACATAGCTCGGCTCTGGACTGGCCCTGCCTGTGGCCTGTGTTTTTGCTCTCTTACTCCAACAGCGGAGCTTAACGGCTTCTTCCATTTATCCCCCATGAAGGCCAGCTGTTACACCCACCCGATTCAACGAGGTTTCACCCAGCCCCCAGCATAACAACAACGGTGCAATGAACTGGCGGTTGTGTCTATCTGTGCCTACCTGCCCTCTACTGGACGGTATCAGAACAACCTGGCTGTGTGTCATGGGCCCTGTACAGCTTCTGTTTAACTCAAGGGTTGCTTTTGGTGCTGGCGGCTATGAGCTCTAACCCTGCTGTCGTTCTGCACTGCAAAGCGACACCCCCGCAGTTCTAGGTGGCCACAGATGTGTTACACTGCCTACGCCCCATGCGCTGGCTCAGTCAATGAGAGCTCGGGAAGTGCTTTGAGACCCTTGCCCAGAAGGAGCAATAGACGTGCAAAATGTGCTGAGCGGGGCAGAGCCAGCCCAGTCCGTTTTGTTGCCCTTCCCCCCGGGGGCGGGGTGCTCAAGTCACTTAGTCTGAGGTCGCGGGACACCGGCCCCGTGTGCGATTTGCACCTGTTATTGTGTTTGCAGAAATGGGGGGATCATTGAGGGGCAAACCCTGCCTGAGGTGGGCTCCCAGGGCTGGGACTGATTGAACTGCCGGGGGCCGGGAGAGGAGAAGGGGGCTGTTTCCACCCTAGTCTCTGGTTTTCTATGAGTTTGTGATGTCCGGGGGCAGAGGAGGCGGGGGGGGGGGGGGAGGCTCCCACCTATTCCCTAAGGTTTAAAAACACAGAAAGCAAACGGCCCCAATTCCACTCGATCTAGGTACTTATCTGCCCCCCCCACCTCGCCCGCATTACCGCAGTACATGTCTTACTGCATTCACCCGCCGCCCCACTGCCAGGCTGGACGATTCTCCCCATTGCACAGCTGGGGAAACTGAGGCACAGAGGCTACGGGACTGGCACACCAGCTATGGCTGAGCTAGGAACTGACCCCTGTGAAGATACAGGATGGAAGGTGCAGCAGCGAAGACGAGAGAGAGAGATTTGAGTGAAAAAAGCCCACTCCTCTGCTTCTGTGACAGTCCATAGAGCTCCACCAATCTACACCAGTGGGGGATCTGGCGCACTGACACCGATGCAGCTACCCCAGTTCACACCAGTGGGGCATCTCTCCCTTGCTGTATCCAGGGCAGACTTCAGGGGTTCTCTGCCTAACACACAGTGCAGGCTGTCCTTCAGCCAGAGCACATGTCCAGGTTTGGATCCACACTGAAGCCAGAGATTTTAATTCCAGGACGAGGGGCCCGCCACCAACTCCAGTTATGACGAGAGGCAAAGCTCCCTGCACCCAAACGGCAGTGCGAGAGATTCCCAAAGCCTCACGGTCTGCCGGCTTTCCCCATCAACCTGGGCTGGATCTGACCCAGAAACAAAAATGGGGGAGGGGAGCGTTGCTGGTCCCCTGAAGGGCTGGGGATTTCCAAACGTGAATCGAATGATGAGAGTTCCACGGGGCCTTGTGCCGTGGCCTCCCAGCATTTCCGGCAGTAAATTGTACTGGCGAGGTCAAGTCCTCTCCAGGCGTCTGGCCAGATTCCCAGCAGAAGTTGCGGAGCCAGCCTTCCTCAGCTGCCAAAGGGGATTGGTTTTCCTCCTGGTGTTCACAGGAGATCTCTGGGAGCCCACCCATTGGGTTAACACTTGCCACTCGGAGGGCGAGAGGAGAGGCGCCTGCGGTTTGGAGAAGACTTCAGGAGAGTGTGCAGTGCTCCGGAGAGTGCGGGATGGAGCCAAACAGTGGACGTGCAGGGCTTTTGTTCGTATTATTGGCACTCAGTCCTGCCCCACGGCCCCCTGCTAGCCCAGCCCTGGGCTCCCCACACCCAGCTCAGCTGCCACCCCTCAATCCTGACCCACAGCCCCCCAAACCCGCCCATTTCTGCCACTTTCACAACTTTGCTGCTGTATCGCAATCTTGACCAAATGTTAGAGCTGCAAAATTCGGATCTGGCTCCCCCTTTTCTAAGCCTGGGGCAGCCCAGGCTCTGCGGCTGCCCCTTGCTCCTGACCTGTCGTCCGGCCTGCTATTCCAGCCCCTTGAGCACAGGCTGCTAGCCACACCCCGGGGTGGCCAACCGGGGAGGAGGACGAGTCAGGCTAACCCTTCACCCCGAGACACAGCCCAGGGGATCTGATCTTCCTTAGCCTGCACCTGGTGGTGTCATTTACTGCAGGGCTACGTGGGAGTGAAGTGCCTCCCCGGGTGTGCGTGGAAACAGCCGCTCTGTGGCACTTGGAACAGGTGCCAATGTCTCCCCAAGTACCAGGCGGGGAAGGGTCAGGGCCCCCGTGCACTAGCCTGGCACATCACCTAGAACCCACCCGCCTGGGCCCTGTGCAATGGGATACGCCCACCTGGGGATGGGTCAACTGGCTTGGAGTCATGAACTGGCTGGGCGGAGGAGGGGCTGGGGGCACGGGGAGGGATGTTGGAGAGACACAGGTTGGGATGGGGGCTGGGCAGGGCAGGGCCGAGACACGTCCCTTCACCCTCCCACCAGCCTCCCAGTCTGATGGGGAAGGCATTCTGGTCCTCTGATCGGCTCGTCTGCCATCCCCCTCCCCGTCACCAGCTGCAGCTCTGAGGATGGGACAGATTTACGGGCCCCCAAACGGGGGCATGGCTGGGAGGGCGCTTTTTGCCCACGGCCCGTCTGCACCCTGGCCACGGCCCACGGAGGGCAGTGGGGCAGGACCACAAGCGAGGGCCAGGGGGGATTTTAGGCTGTTGTCCCAGGGGTATGCGGCCAAGACACTGGGAGCGATTCATCCCTGCGTCTCTCCAGTCCAGGGGCGGCCCGGCCCTCTGAGGGCTGCTCTAAACTGACCCCCTGTGAGTGCAGGTCTGCCCTGGCCACCCCCTCTCCTGCCCCAGCTCTGTCCTGGAATGCCCCCAGTGCCCAGGGCTGCCGTGGAGGTGGCATAGGGCAGAACTGTATAGGGTCCACTGCCTCTTATACCTGCTCTGGGGGGCACGAGCTCTCTGGAGCATGGCAGAGGTTCGATCCAGACCACATCTCGGCAGGTTTCCCAAAGAGGCCTGTAGCAGTAATCCCAGATCATCCCCCAGATGCTTTAACTGGGTCGTTAGCTGGCTCCTGGCATCTTGAGCAGCGGCTCCCCTCCATAGGGCCTTGGGGGGGAGGGTAAGGGTGGAGTGGTGGCAGCGGTGACTCAAGAACCACTTTGCTTCAGAGGGTGGAGAATGGGCTCTGAATCTTGTTGGGAGTGTTTGATGCACAGATACTACAGTGATGGGCAGATTAGAAACATAGGAAATACTAGACAGGGACAGATCCGTGGTCCACCTTGTGCAGGGTCCAGTCTCCAACAGGGGCCAACACCAGCTGCCTCAGAGGAAGGTGTAAGAACTCTGCAGAGGCAGTGATGAGCTAACGTGCCCCCAGGAGAAGTTTCTTCCTGACCTCCAATGGTTAAAGGTTGGTTGGTGCCCTGAAGCATGAAGGTTGATATCACCGCCTGAACTCTGAAGATGGTTTTAATCCTTCTATTTTTTCCCCTGGCTATCCCTATAACTATCCATACTTGGTGTTAATCCTGCTAAGCGCTGAACCTCAATGATATCATGTGGCAATGAGTTCCACAGGTGCTGTATGGAAAAGCAGTTCCACTTATCATTCTGAAGTGAGACAATGGTGGCCAGAAGTTTGGGGGAGGCAAAAGTGGCAGCTCCCACAATTTGGGGAGGTTCCCTATAGAACATGAAGGACTAGACACCCTGCTCCCCTTCATCTCGCTTCGATCCCCGCTAACAGTGAGAGTTTCCTGTCCTTGTTGATTGGAACTTTCTGTGGGCTCGATCTTGAATGGTGCTGCAAGCGGCCAGCGATATCGGGGGGTGGGAGGGAGTTTGCAGGTGTTGAGCGCCCGTCTGGATCTGGCTCTGCATTTGCTGAGACTGCAGCTGGCGTTTCCATGAATGCAGCCTGGCACACTGAATGGGCACCGACCCAGCGGGGCAAAAGAGTTGTGACACCACCTCACTGCGGCGATATGCACTGACTGACCGGGGGATTCTGTGCCCTCCTGGGTCAGCAGGATAAGTCTCACCACCGGAACGTGTGGGTGGCATTGGCAAACCCCTTCAGCTCTCTCCGCTCATCAATCAGCCTCCTTTAACAAGCTGCGTGGGAAGACAGGACCCATCTCCCCCCGAGGAAGGGGGCTTTCTTTCGTTCTCAATGAACACAGCCTGGTAACACCCCAGCACCACCACGGCGTGGAGACCATTTATCTTCCCAGGCCCACACCAAGGCTGGTAAGCACTGGAGCTGAGTGAGAGCTGAGGCCTCTGAAAAGCTCCGCATTGGTGCCGGAGATAAACCCCCAGCTAGAGTCCACCTCAGCGTGGGGCTGCAGGCCGTGGATATGGGAAGGGAGCTCCAATCCGGCACCCTGCCCAGCCCCCCAAACGGCTGCCTGTTTATCCGCAGTGCCGGGCTTAGTGGAGAGCCCTCCAGGAAGAAGATGGCAAACAGAGCAGCCAATCTGGATTAAGGTTGCTAAAAAAAGCCCCCGCGTCTCTCCCCGGAGGCTCCTCTAAGGCGCTTAGGGGAGGAAAGGGGGACTTACAAAGAAATCTCCTCTCATGGTTAGTAAGCGGTGTATGGAGGAGGTGTATGGAGTTCTGCTGGGAAGGATTCACCATGAAGGGCATGGGCGGTGCCTCGGCGGCAGGGACAGGACCCACTGCTGGGCGATGCACAGGGCTTGCAGGGATTGCAGCAGCCCCGGCATCAGTCCGTTGCCTGCTGTCTTTTCAAAGGGCCCTTGTGGGAGCCAAGCACCTGACTCCCAGTGAAAGACAGGCCACATAACTTCACTGGTTACTCCCAGCCAGAGTTCTTCTCTCCATCTGGCCGAGCCCTGACTCAGCTGAGCTTCAGCCATGCTGCCGAGGTCGCCTGGAGAGGGTTTATTTCCATTTTATTTATTATCTGGGCACCTTGGCGTGGGGAAGAGGACGGGCCAGGCCCTGAGTGCACGTCAGTAGCCTTGCTGCTCGGTTTGCTCAGAGTACCTTCTTCTAACGAGCGCACTGATCTCCGACAGAGCCTGGTTGTAGCTACAATACAATGATTATTATCATGGTAGCCCCCAGAGGCCTCACCCAAGATCATGACCCCCTTGTGCCAGGTGCTGCACAGACAGTAAGAACCTGCCCAAAGAACTGACACTCCAAATAGCCAAGGCAGACAAAGGGTGGTACTGGGGAAACTGAGGCATGGAAAGGGGACGTGACATGCCTGAAGTCACCCAGTGGGGACTGGAACCCAGACCCCTGCATCCTTCCCACGAGACCACAGTGCTCTTACAGGTTGAGATGCTGCTAGATAAGGTTGCCACCTGCCCAGGTTTTCCCAGGCTTGGCCCTTGATTGAGGGAGCTGCCCTGGGAAATCTCCATGTCCTGGGACATGAAAAGCCTCAGGTTTTGCCAGTCACCCGCACGGGCTCCCCCAGCTCCTAATGGCTGCAGAGCGGTGTGCCTGCAATAGGGAGCTCTGGCTCTGGAGTGCCGCCATGGGGCAGCTCGGGAGCAGTGAGCAGGGCAGGGGGAGCTCAGGGGGGCAGTGCCCAGTCACTGCCACACGGGTACCCGCTGCAGGAGGGTCACTGCTGGGGGGAGTGGGGTGGATCCGGCTGGCGCTGTGTGATGCTTGGCGAGGTCGGTGCCTGGGGCATCCCCAGGGGCTGGTGCCCTCTCCCGGGGTGCAATGGAGAGACAGTACCGGGTGGGGGGCAGGTGGTATCTGGGGGTATATGGGGCAGGTAGATGTCCTGGAGTTTTGCACCTCAGAGGTGGCCAGTCTACCCTGAGAGGCTCTTCCATCTCTAGACAACGTTGTCTCTGTAGACGAAGTTAAAGATCCCTCTTCTCTCTCCCCCCGACAGCTGGTCCCTCCAGTGGAGAGGTGTGTTGTGGTGAAAGGAGGCCCAGGCCCCGCCCGCACTGTCCCTGTGACAGCGCTTCTGCCTCCAGCGCTGTCTAGCCAGAGCCCGGCCAGCACCAAGCCCATGTCAGTGCCGGGAGCCCTTCCTGGAAGGAGCCTCAGCCAGAGGGCTTGTTTCGGGGCTTGTTGGAGGAACAAGGCGTGGGTGATTTGTGGAGGGTGCAGTAACTGGGGTGGAAATCCAGGTACAGGGCACCCACCAACCCTTCTGAGCACCGCTAGCCTGCCACAGGCCAGCTCACACCAGGCACCGGGCTGGCTACCTGGGGCTCCCTCTCTGAAGTGACAGCACCACGGGGAGGGATATGAACCAGCAGCAGAGGCAGAGGAAGGAGTCTCGGTGCTGACCTGCCCCCTAGTGGCAAAGATTATTCCATCCTAGAGGAGCACCTTTCGTCTTGGCCTCCTTCTCCTTCAGCTTGTCCCACGGACACAGCACCGGTGTACCAGGGAGGGCCTTCCGCTCACCCACTGCTAGACACTCCAGAAGGCTGGGTCCAGAAGGCTATTAGCCAAGATGGTGAGGGATGCAACCCCACGCTCTGGCTGTCCCTAGCCTTTGAAGGCTAGAAGCTGGGAATGAGCGACAGGGGATGGATCACTTGATGATTCCCTGTTCTGGTCATTCCCTCTGGGGCACCTGGCATTGGCCACTGGCAGAAGACAGGATACGGGCTAGATGGACCTTGGTCTGACCTAGTATGGCCATTCTTCTGTTTTTACATAGCTAGTCAGTGGCAGCATCAGGAATAAGACCCAGGTGTCCTGGTTCCCAGTCCTCTGTTTTAACCACTAGTGGCTTCTATCGCTGTTGCATCCTTATGCAGCACCAACTTAGCAGGGAGCCTGTCTGACTGGGGGTGGGGCCGGAGCAGGCCTGCCTAGGGGAAGCCAAGTATATCATCCCCTTGACCCGGCCTCTGATCCTTCCTGGGATTTGGCTGCACTCTGGGGCCTGCGAAAAGCCAGAAGGTTCAGAAGCATCATTTGACACCAGGAACAACCCCCCGCCCTCCCCAGCAGGGGTGGTATAAAGATACCTAGAGGAGCGGTTCCAGCCAAAGCCCTGTCACAGCAGTGTGGACCCTGCCGGGCAAAGCGCTCGCCTTCCTTGTATCTCAGGGCAGTGCCTGCAGTCTTCTGGGGTGAGGAGCTCAGAACTAGACCCAACACCAACTTGACCCTCCACTCGGTGCCACCTAAGAATCCTGCCTCTCCTCCTCCCTGGAGGTGTGGCTTTGTCAATGAGCCCGAAGCAAGAATACATCAACCTCCACCTGAGTTTCACTGCCCCTAGACGGGTGTCTCAGCTGGCTCTCCCGGTCCTAGGTCCCTACTTCCCTCTTCCTAAGGAGCTACTCCAGTCTCCCATTAGATCCCTGGGGGAGTTAATAAGAAAGAAGAACATAAGAGCAGCCAGACTGGGTCAGACCAAAGGTCCATCTAGCCCAGTCTCCTGTCTTCCGACAGTGGCCAGTGCCAGGTGCCCCAGAGGGAATGAACAGAACAGGGAATCATCAAGTGATCCATCCACTGTCGCTCATTCCCAGCTTCTAGCCTTCAAAGGCTAGGGACAGCCAGAGCGTGGGGTTGCATCCCTCACCCTGTCGTCAAGTCCCAGCCTCTGGCAGTCAGAGGGTTTGGGACACCCAGCGCATGGGATTGTATCCCTGACTATCTCGACCAATAGCCATGGATGGCTGTATCCTCCAGGAACTTGTCTACCGTAGTTCTTTTTTGAACCCAGTTATATTTTTGGCCTTCACGACATCCCCTGGCGATGAGTTCCACAGGTTGGCTGTGTGTTGTGTGAAGAACTACTGCCCATTAATTTCATTGGGTGACCCCTAGTTCTTGTGTTCTGTGAAGGGGTAAATAACACTTCCCTATTCACATTCTCCACACCAGTCATGAATTTACAGACCTCTATCATACCTTAGTCAGCTCTTTTCTATACTGAGCCATCTCAGTCTTTTTAATCTCCCCTTATATGGAAGCTGTTCCGTACCCCTCATCATTTTTGTTGCCTTCTCTGAACCTTTTCCAATCCTAATATATCTTTTTTGGGATGAGGCAACCGGAACAGTATCCAGTATGGCCCTTAGAATGGTCGTTGCCTTTCTCCATGCCTCAGTTTCCCCAACTAAACAGGGATGCTACCACTTCGCGATCTTGCCAAAGAGCTGTGAGATCCTCAAATGGAAGGTGCAGCATGAATACGAAGCGTTACAATTAAATGGAAGTAGTGGATAGGATGAGTCATGGAACTGGCCAGTAAGGTTCAGACACTGATGGCCAGAGAGACATTGATTCAGTTATTTATATATTGTTCAAACTTATTCTGCCTGAAACAAGCTAAAGAACAACCTTAAGGAGGACTAGGAAGACCTGGGTGGAAGGTTTTGTGTGTCTTATAGTGCCAGTAATACGGGGAATATGGATACTGCTATTGTAGTTCGCAGAAAGAGCCGCATTACTTCAAATGTCTCTAGGCCAACTGGCTTAATGGCTTTGCAAGGCCCTTTGAAGCTGCAAAGCTCTAAGTGCTCAGCATTGTGACTTCCGCTGATGTGTTCAAGGGCAGATTAAGGGAATTATATCGGCTGCCTGGAGAGGGATAATATGCTGGGGATTGCTAGACGTGAAGGAATGTGGTGAGAGGAAGGGTTTGCAAGAATACAGCTAGGAACGAATGGATTGGGGTCACACAAGAAAAAGTGGCATTTGTTCCTTCTCAGCTGTGGCCTCCTGCTGCTTCTATGGTGGTGACACTGATCCATGTAGGTGTTGATTGAAGGAACCAATGAATAAGCCTCCACTCGGCTTGTAGGTGTTTATTGAAGGAACCAATGAATAAGCCTCCACGCGGCTTGAGTCCCAGCTTTGTCTCCCTTGTTTACCAGGCTTCACACCCTGCCTGGAATGCTACTTAGCTCCCAGACACACCTAGTAGCTAGATAAAGTACTGCAAAAAAGATAGGGAGCAGCACTCATCCCACGCACTGACATAGGTTCCTCATCCCCATACTTTGGTAAGCTGATTGGCGTGTATGTGCAAATGCATGAGTGCACACCTCTGCTCCCTGCCGGCTGGGGAAAAACCTGTGTGAGCATTATCTCCCCCTCTAGTGGCAGGAGGCCTACAGCACAGAAATGCCTGACTGCTGCTGACCGCTCCTCCTTCACCGTAAGTGGTAGCGGTTTGGAGCCAAAGCTCTGTGGCTCTGTCCTCCTTGCCGCAGCAGAGCACAGTTGACAACAGGGATGTTTAACCACCTGGAGCTCCCGGGGGTCCTTCATCAAGCCAAAATGTCTGAGAGCTTAAAAAGGGGACAGTACCTGCCCGTGAAACCCAGGCTCTCAGCTGCCCTTGCAGCTGTCTCCAGACAGCGTGAAACCCCTGGAATCTGATTGCAGAGCTATTAAAAATAATCTCAAAGCAAAACCGAAAAGGGTCGAAATGTTTCAACGTGGTCAAATCGAACCATGTCGACGTTTTGCCATGCAGAAGTCTGTTGAAACAGCCACGGTCCCGCCCAGTGTTTTGACGTTGATGAAACCGCATTTTCCCACCGGAAAACCAGTCTGGCGAAAGCTTTCCCACCAGCTCTACGTTGTAATGGTGATGTCGACAAGGGGATGGAATCGACTTCCAAAGGGGAAATCTCAACTTCACCCACCTTTTGTCCCGGCCTGGAGCCTTCCACAGAGAAGCAGGGGGTGGACTGGATAATGCACTGGGTCTCTTCCCTCCCCAGCTCCTCCAGTGACTCATCCCTGGGATTTCTCTCCTCTTGTGGCTTTGCATTTCAAATGGGAACCTTCAGCCACTGACTCCCAATTATGAAATGACTCACCGCTTCCCAGGTTCCTCCGGCCCTGCGGGGAATTAAATTAGCAAACCATGTGCTTGGAATAGGGAGTGCCTCATATACACTTCCCGAGGGGCCCCCCTGCACAAAGCAAAGCCCAGTGCCCCACATGAGCCGAACGAGAATTAATTAAACAGTTGTGCGTTCAATTTCACAGCAAACTGAGTCCCAGGGCTCATTGTAGGGCTGCCAGTAGAGTAGTAACATGTAGCAACTGGCCACAAGAGGGTGCCCAAGGCCTGCTCTACCTACCAAGTATGTCTGTCAAGTTGGTTTTGTTTCTTTCAGGGGCCAGATTGATTCAGTGAAGAGGGGACGAGCCCAGGGAAACCGTACGGCTCCCTCTGCCAGAGTAAAGGACCACATGACACTCTTTGGGATCAGCTTGTATTTTTCAGACAATTGACTTGGTTTCTTTCAAATCAGGCCCTGGGTAGGTCTCGGAATATTTGTGCTTTATTCCTGGGCATCACGATGGTGAGAACATAGGCATCGCCGGACCGGATCAGACACCGGGTCCATCTAGAACGGATGCTGGTGAGCTGGAGAGGATAGAATTGTTGAAGGGGTTTGGGGAGGGGAGAATTGATGTGGGGGCCCAACTGATGTGGCACTGACATTACTGACAGAGAAATGGCATCAGGTTTGAATGTAAGGGCCTCATTAACTTGGCCAATTATACATATAAAACATCCCATATCTCCTTAAATCTTTCTAAGTTCTCACCCTAGGCCACATCCTGTGGCAGTGAGTTCCACAGTCTGCTTTTGCATTGAGTGACATTTTTTTCCCTTGACAAATTTGCTACTTTTCAATTTCATTGGATGTCTCCTTGTTCTTGAGCCAGCTGCTGCTCCCCCTGCTGGTAGAGCTATGGAGAACAGAGAGAGGTTAAGTGACTTCCATGCCAGAACCAAACACAGATCCTGACTTCAGTTCCCCTTTTCTAACAGGTGAAATGCAGATGTATCAGTCTCACCGCAGTGCCTAGAAACCCCAATCAGCTTGACCGTCAGTGAGCGAGGCCCTGTACAAACACACAGTTGGAGACAATGCTTATCCTAAATTGCTCACAGTCTAAAGAGACAGGACAGCCAGAGCGGAAATGAGTTTCTCCTAGGTCACAAGCCAGTGGAAGGGATGGGACTAGAATAGAGATCTTCATTCCCAGGCTACTACCCTATCCACTGGCCTATGCTGCCTTCTTTGGTGGGTAGGTTTGAATATGATCTGTTGAAAGAGATGAAAGCTCTGCATTTGTAAATAACAATAGGGAGACACTTTTGGAAACTGACCGATATACATATGATCAATCTCACAGCTTCCTGTGAAGAGTTGCAGGAGAAAACCTACTTAAATGAAAGAGAAACCCAGTTCCTCAGGTCTGATTTGCCTTAACCCTTAGCCCTTTGGTTAGTTGCATTTAGGAGGAGACGGAGTTTGTGTGGGTCAGTGTTGGCAGTGGAACTTGGTTGGATCCCCCTGAGCAAAGGGGAAGGATTTGGGGAGGCTGAATCCCCTGTGCACAGCTCCGTGGGGACCTCCTGCTCAGCAGCCTGCAAAGATGGGGGGTGGGAGGGGGCTGGGAGCTCTTCCCTCCCTGGGATCTTCAGGTTGAGCTCTTGGGAACCTGGATCCTGCGGTCCAGCTCCTGCTCTTGCTGGACTCAATGGCAAAATAGAGCAGGATTTCACAGCTTCATGCATTTCAAAGCCCAAAGGGAGGATTCTGTGTAACCCCGACTTGTGATTTCCTCGTCCAGCCCATAACTTGTGTGCGAGCGACAGCATCTCTCTTAGACAGACGTCCAGTGCCGGTTCAAAGACTCCAAACGATGGAGCAGCCACCCGTCCCTAGGAAAATTGCTCCAACAGAAGAGGAGCATTAAAGCAAATTGCCTCTTTATTCCCCAGTGGGGAATTCCCTTTTGAACTCCTCGAGAAAGCAGTGCAGCTATCCGCACATTGCGATTAGACAGCCTGCGCTCCTATGACCCAGCACCAGGAAAAAGCTGCATGTGGGGTTAACCTATTAGAGGAACCACTGCTAATTATCAGTGGGAATCAGTGAACAGAGCTTGTCGCAATTACACTACCAGAGCGTGGGGGTCTGCAAGTGCCCGTTTCTAATGGGCCTCATTAAGCCCCATCAAACTCATATCGCAGGTTAAGGACACCTCCATTTTTCATAACTGCTTTTAAAGGGGGAAGAGGGTGCTCTGGCCCCTGCAATTAGGGAGGCAGTAGGGACAAGGAGGAGTGAATGGGAGATCTAATTTTCATGCTAATGAGGGATAACAAGCACCAGGCGCCTCCTTGCTGCTAGGAACCCAGAAGGATCTGTCTTGTCTCTTCCCAGATGAAAGCGATGCTGCCCCATGCAGATCCAAGGAAACCAAGGAGATGATCCCCAGGCCTGAGACTCGTTTTGCACAAGGGATGGAAAAAGGGTGACCAGGCTCCTGTCAGAAGAACGGATTGTTTCTGGAAGAGACGATGATAAGCGTGTGGCTGTTTTCTTGGTGTCTTGTAGCTGGCGTGTAAACAAATCCGGGGTAACTGCATTAACCTGTGTTCAGAAACAGCTTTCCTCCCACGGCGCCTCCTGCCATAAGATTAGAACCCAGCGGACCAGAGAGCGGTGAAATCTTGCAGCTAGCGTCTTAGCACGCCTCCTTCGTTGGGGGGCATTGATCATTGTTCTATTGCATTCGTGTAAGGGAAGTGATTATTCCCCTCCATTCGGCACTGGTGAGGCCACCTCTGGAATATTGTGTCCAGTTTTGGGCCCCTCATTACAGAAGGGATGTGGACAAATTGGAGAGAGTCCAGCGGAGGTCAATGAAAATGATTAGGGGGCTGGGGCACATGACTTACGAGGAGAGGCTGAGGGAACTGGGATTGTTTAGTCTGCAGAAGAGAAGAGTGAGGGGGGATTTGATAGCTGCTTTCAACTACCTGAAGGGAGGTTTCAAAGAGGATGGAGCTCGGCTGTTCTCAGTGGTGGTAGATGACAGAACAAGGAGCAATGGTCTCAAGTTGCAGTGGGGGAGGTCCAGGTTGGATATTAGGAAACACTATTTCACTAGGAGGGTGGTGAAGCACTGGAATGGGTTACCTAGGAAGGTGGTGGAATCTCCATCCTTAGAGGTTTTTAAGGCCAGGCTTGACAAAGCCCTGTCTGGGATCATTTAGTTGGGGGTTGGTCCTGCTTTGAGCAGGGGGTTGGACTAGATACCTCCTGAGGTCCCTTCCAACCCTGAGATTCTATGATTCTATACGCAGCACTTAGTCAGTCAGGGATTGAAGCCCGCTGCGCTAAGTACCGTATAGAGACAGCATGGAAAGATGGTGCTTGCCCCGAAGAGCCGGCATACTAAGCAAGAATGCAGTGTCGAAGAAGTCCCTGCTCATTCTTGCCCTGTGGCAAATGGCCTGGTGGCCTAGGGTTATGGCCCTGGGTCTGGTGACACTAGAAGGCCGGTGTTCAAAACCTTGGCATGCCCTGGCAGTGAGGGCTACAAGGTGCTTTGAAAACCTGCCAGGGTGTCTACCTGCATTGTTAGGTGCCTAAATACCTTTAAAAAGTTGGCTCTTACCTGCTCGGGGCCTCATTTCCCCACTTGTACAATGGGGATAATAGCACTGTTCTGCCTTATGAAAATTGCAAGGCTTGGACGGTGGAGCGGTGGTTTTCAGGCTGGGGTCCCCAGACCCCTGGGGGTCCCCAGACTATGCCTAAGGGGTCCACTGGGGTCCACACCTCCAATCGACCTGAACACTGGTTTTCGACCTGGGGTCCGTGGCCCTCAGGGGGGTCCCCAGACGGTGTTTAAGATTTCCAAAGGGGTCCGCACCTCCATTTGAAATGTTTTAGGGGTTGGCAAATGAAAAAAGGTTGAAAACCCCTGGTCTAGAGTAATGCGGGGGGAGGGGGCTACAGAAGTACCGTAGACAGACTGTATTTCACTTATAAGCCAACAGGGATATATTTAAAGGGAACAATAGCTACGCACACACAAAACTTGGATTTAAAATATTAATATTCAATATACAACATGCATTACTATTCCTCTGCCAGCTGAGTGGCTTGAGTGAGCAGGCCCTCGATTTGCATGTGGCGGTTGGGGGAGGGCAGAGTTTCCGAGCAGAGGCCGTAGCCTCCCCTCGCCATCCTTGTTCTGACAAGACCCCAGCCTGCTCACCTGCAAGTACATTGCAAGGCCTGTTGTGACCCACCCTTTTTTTTTCAGAAGGGGAAGGCTGCGAGGGAGTTCAGAGGATCTGGGATTTTGGTGGGGGTGTGGTGTGCATTTGCTAACACTGATTGGCCGACCTATTATCTTGTTGTGTTCATGGAAAAGACCCCCGAGGTTGACAGCTGGCATGCTACGGAGCTGGGTGCATTCGAAATGTCTGTGTGACGATGGGTGTGTCTGCACAGCAATCACCGGGTGTGACTGCCGCTTGAGTTAACATTAGGGTGACCAGACAGCAAGTGTGAAAAATCGGGACGGGGGTAGGGGGTAATAGGAGTCTATATAAGAAAAAGACCCAAAAATCAGGACTGTCCCTATAAAATCGGGACATCTGGTCACCCTAGTTAACATAGCTGAGCTAGCAGGCAGCGTGGTCCTGGCCGGGTTGGGCCCAGGATATTAAAGTGACAAGGTGGGGGAGGTAAGGGCTTGTCTCTCTCCCCAATAAAAGATATTATCTCACCCCCCTTGTCTCTCTAATACCTGGGCTAGCGCAGGGCCTGGAGCAGGGACGATACAGCAGCGTGAGCTTCAGCACCGGCTAGGTCTGCCAGTTCTGGGTGGGTTTGGCCAGGCAGCGGTGGAGCTTACGCTGCCACGTCTTTCATTGCTCCTGGACCCGAGCTAGCCAGATTAAGCTCAAGCGGCAATCCCACCTAGTGACTGCAGTCTAGACATGCCCTATGTCTGTCCGCAGGCACCATCATCACAGTAACTAGGCACTGAAAAGAGAGAGAGACACAGTAATAAACAGCATTTTAAGTTAATCAAGCCGAAATAATTTTCAAAAGAGTTGACGTACATTTTCCATTTCGCAAAACCGGAAGGGTCAGTTTCACGTTGCTCCTCGTTGATGTCACTTTCTGGCTTACATGTGTTTAGCACAGAGAAACAATGACCGAGCAGCCGCGGGCCGAGTGCTGCCGGGGAAAGTCAAAATGTTTAAAAAGCCACCTGTTCTTATTGATGCTTTTTAAAAAAAAAATCATTAAAACATTTCTCTTCCTATTAGGTTTGATGACCCCTTCCCACCCCGCCATTTTTAAAAACAACCAGTTTCTTTGACCGTGTCTCTTTGGAGTCTCTCTTTTTTCAAGGGTAACGTGACGGCTCCTCTTGCTGAACTCATGCGCAGTCGTGTCAGCACAGCTCCATAAGTCGCGGCATCACCGTTTGGCGGGAGGACCAGAGTTTATTTCACGTGAGACCGTCAGCACAAAGGAAAGCACCAGTCTCCCTTGCCATCTGCTGCCTATTGCTCGGGTGGTCTGATCCCAGATGGCCCATGCTAAGAGGAAACGGGCCAAGCTGATGATTTCCTAGACACAATGCAATAATAATAGCAACTCCCGAGAGGAAGGAGACTCTTTGGCTGCTGTGAGTCTGGATTCTTCTATGTTTGACCAACAATTCATGTCTGCGACCCTGAGGAACACATCTGGTACTGGGCAAATGATGGGTGAAATTCGGTCCTGCGCCTCTTGGAAGTGACTTTAATTTTTTGGGGCCTTTAACTGCTACTGCCATAGAAATGTTTATGACTAAGAATAGTTAGAGATACAAATAATTAGGCACCTAGGACCAATCACATGCAGTGAGCCGGAAATCTTGATTAGAAGATAGTGGGTGTGAACAGTTCTTCCGCCATCTCCAGTCTGACAGTTGTCCAAATTCCAACTATATTAGCGTTATACATTTTAAGCCCAGAAAGGATCATTAGCTCACTAGCACCATGGGGTCTGGTCCATAACAGGGGCTCTTTGATGCTAGCATACTACTACTAGTAGTCTGATCTCTTGTATAAGAGACTTTCACCCAGCCACCCCTCTGTTAAGGCCAGTAACTTGTGTTTGACTAAAGCATCTGTGATGGACTGATATATGATCTGTATCAAATCGTGACCTTCTGTGAGCAGGGGTGAGATTACCTCCCTTCCACCCCCCCGCCAGCAGCCTGGTGGTAGCCCCATCTACCAGTTATGGGATAGGGGAATCCAGGCGCTCCCACCCCACCAGGTTCTGACTGAGGGGCCTTCTTGAGCGCAGGAGTCGGCTACCCGCAGCTTGGCTAATGCTCTCCCCTCGACTTTTTCCTACTGCTCCGCCCCTCTCCTTGGGGTGTATCGTGGCGGGCGGTTGACCCCGGAGACCTGGTGCATGGGTCTCAGAGGGGTAGGGAGTCCCGGCCCCGGGCAGCAAATCTCCTTCTTGGAATGCCTTCCTGGCATAGTCCCTCTGCAGCAGTGCACGCAGGTCTGCCTCTCTCTGCCCACCGCCTGGCTGTGCTGAAGAAACTAAGTACTTCCTCCACCTGGAACAAGCCCAGCCGGCCTGCCAGGGCAGGGCTTCCCAGACCCAGAGTTGCTCCTGACCCTCCAGCGGGGGGTTTTCACTCCATCACAAGTTCCCTGGACATCATTAGCACTGGTTTTAAGAACAGTGTGAGGCCTTTTTCTGCAGTCACATTAGGAGAGCAACAGCCATGAGCCAAGAAGCAGAAAGTCCCATCCTCCCATTCCATCGATCTAAACGATATTAAAACAACGTCATCTCGGGCTGTTAAGGAGCCGATCCCGTCCTAACAGTCCCCACCACCACCAGGTAAGGTGTGTAAAGAAAACGTTGTTTGATAGAATTCTGTCGGGCACTGAATCACTTATCGACACTTCTGTATTGTTTTGTCTTTATGGTCCCCACTTCTCTATTGTTTATCTGCATGGTTTCTGTCTGGTTCTTTGATTGTTTCTGGCTGTTGCATAACACATTTTGCAAGTTTTAAAGCAACTTAACATTGTGCGGTATGACTGGGTGAAGAATTATTTCACAATATGTCAGGATTCGTCCAAGAATTATTTTGTAATACTTTAGTAAAATGATCGGTTAAGGTGTAGCTAAGCAGACTCAAGGTTCACAATATAACCTGGGATCCAAAAGGAAGTTCTTTGGAACCAACTCCAGGACACAGCCCCAAGATCAGAGCTGCCAGACCTCAACACCCTGCCAACCACACCATGCAGATGCTGGAGTCCCCGGATGACCTGATCCCGAATGGTCACCAGGAAAAGTTTGTCTGCCTTATTGGGAATGGGGAGCTTAGCGTGTGCATTCTGTGTTGGTAACTGTTAATAGACAGAGGTTAAGGACATTACTGTGTAAGTCTCTTTCACTGGTAAAAGGTCCTGCAAACCCACAGAAGGTTACACCCTGAGCTCTGGAAACGGGGTATGGGTGGGTGCCTGTATTAACCGGGTTATGCCTTGAGCCCATGGAAGGGTAACGGTGGGTGCCCTAGAGTGTGCGGGTAACAACAGGATTTGCGTTTGGAGTGGGCAGGCACCTGTGACTGCCTAGAGATGCCAAGGACAGACCAAGGCAGCCTATTGGAACAGCAGACGCCTCTTTGGAGCAGCTACTGTCAAAGTCATCCGTGTTGCTTGTCAGAACAATGGGTTGGCTAATGAGAGTGGCCAGGCTAAAGGGAACGGGTTCTCCCAGTTTGGGACTTTCACCATCGGACTGAGGCCCCAAAGCTGCTCAGCGGGTCACATGACAGAGGGGACTGAAACCTTATTTAAGGGCAAGATCTGCTCTTGGTTTCGTTTCTCAGGGGAGACAGGTGACACGAAGCATTGGCTTGGGGGGAGAGCGTACCTGCGTTTGTTGTCCTGCCGGAGGGTCTGTAACTCTGCTGGGAGTTTTGAGAGTGAAAGTGACTAGGATCTTTAGAAACCCCTGTGCAAAGCTGGTGTGCCTGGTTTTACCTACCTCATGTCCCCGAAGAGTAAAACTGAAAACCACAGAGGTGGGGCTGGAGGGAGTGTGCATACATGACTGGGGAGGAGCTTTTTTGCGGGGTGGGGGGTGTCTCAGCATTGGATTCAGGGCCTAGGGCAGTTGGGCTGCCAAGTCCCACACCTGAAAGGAGGAGGTCGGACTAAGGGTTTGCACCCAGAAGGGAGCCTCATCAGGGGCCCAGAGCTATAAACAGTGACTGGACGCTGGCCAGACCCAACTGGCTTGGAGACACGTGGGATCTAAAGGTTGGATCTAATTACAACAGGCTGGTGACCATCCATTGGGGGAACCAGACTGGTCTGTACCAGCATCTCTTCCAGAAAGGCATCCAGTCTTGATCTGAAGACATCCAGAGACAGAGAACCCACCACTCCGCTGGGTTGTTTGTTCCAATGCTTGATCACCCTCACCATCAAAGCAGGAAACATGCTGTCTTGGCAGCAAACACGTACGGCCGGGGGGGCGATTCATGAACCAAATACAGGCCTACATTGGAGGCCTTTTTTTTTTTTGGATGGATACTGTTTCCCTAGTTCTCCAAATTCCTGTGGACTTAAACACAGCTTTCACGGTGTGAGCTGTGCCGGCTGGGTTCCCCTGGGCCACGCCTCATCGGTTTGAAGACTGGGCTGGAAACTTCCTAAGGCCGGATGTATTTTATTGTTTGGGTTTTGCTGGGCTAGACGTAACATGAGATTGATTAAACTGTCTCATGCACTACGGGAGCGATGGAAAATGAGCACAAATTCCACGAAGATATTGAGTCCTACAGAGAATCTCTAATGAGAGCGTCTCAAACTGCGGTTCCAGCATCGATGTGGCCCCATGCAGCCCCATGTTTAGCTGGTGCTGCTGTATTTCCATGTGGAGCCAGGGAATCCAGTGGTGCGTGACTGTTTGCATGCAGAGAAAAAAATAATAATGACACCATTTCAAACCTCAAAGAAGCTTGGATGGGGGTGGAAGTTTTGGGTGAAGTTCTGGTTTGGTTTCATCTCTTGTCTGGACCTGTGTGTGTGTGTGTGAGATGACCCACACACTGGGGATTGGACTGGGGACTTCCAGAATCAAACGCATGGGCTGCTATCGTTTGAGCTAAAGAGCAAGGCTGTAACAGACTCAGATCCTCTGGACGACATCACTGATCAGTGGGTTGCATTCGCCCTTCATAAATCATCATTAGCTAGAGGGACAGCTTATTAACAGCACTCCCAGTAACCTCACAACCAGGGGGGCTGGAACAATTTTGTATCGCGGGGGCGCTGAGAGCCGTTGAACCAAACTGTAAACCCTGTCTAGGATGGAAACCACTTCCAGCCAGGGGGTGCGGCAGCCCCCTAGAAGCCGTAGATCCAGCTCCTGTGCTCACAACTGTGGAATATGTGATGGACTGCAGCGAACAGGGACTTCTGGCCAGGCATCGGGAAGAGGCGGGAATACAGTTCAGTGGGGCACAGAGACAACACATGGGGCTGGCTGCACGTGCCCCCTGCAGCCCATGTGCCGCAGGCGGTAGAGGGAGGAGGCCTAGAGCAGGCTTTGTGTGGGGCTATTTCAGATCATATGCATATGCCCCCTGCTGCCTCTTGCTTTTCCAAGGGGTTCTGATTGGCAAGGCCAGTTACTTTGGGCAATACACTGATAAATTAACCAGGCTACTCATTCACGTGCCGTTGCTTAAACGCTCAGAACCTGGCTAGCCAGAGGGGCATGGGCCCAAGCGAGCATCGTGGCAAACAGCTCTCCGGCCCTGTGGGAATTCTCACCAAGTAGGGGGCATCTGCTCTTTACAGGAGGAAGGAATTGGCCTAGGTGCTAGGGGGGGTCTACGGAAATAACACTTCTCTAAGATGATTTCTACAAGTTCTGTTTAATAAACAGGTACTTCCAAGGCAAGGCAGTTACAGCAACACAAGGGCAGGCTGATCACAGGCGGTGTGCATCGGATGGGAAGCAACCCACACCCACAGACCCTCCCATGCAGGAAGGCCCCCTGGACGGAGATAGCCGGGTCACTGGGATAGAGTCTGCTTGCCGTTCCTTCTCCTCAGCCACCTGCCCCAGCTTTAGCGCGGAGGGAGAGCTTTCTCTCTGGAAACACAGCGGGGGCCTGAGCCCCTTCCATGCCGCAGGCCTAAATCGTCAGATCCTTGCCCCTGTGCTGCAAAGCCAGTTTAGCTGGATTTCCCCAAACCGGGAGGACTCGCTGGCACAGCTGGGGCTGGCATAGCTGGCTTTCTTCATACACCCCTTCTGGGTTTAAGGGGCATGACCAGCATGCTGCCGTGCTCTGCTGATCCCCAGATGCCAGAATGGCCCCTAGGGGGCCACTGCAGCTGTGTGCAATTTAGAGCAGCCCCAAGGCTCTTGTGTCTCATCGGGAAACATACAACTAAAGTCAAACAAGCAGGGCACAATTCCTCCCATTGCACCAGGGGTGGCTTTGGCCCATTACGTCAGATACAAGCCCACGTCTGGCTAACCAAGGAGGAAAAGCACATCCGTTTTGTCATGGAGCTCGGCTGAATCACAGACTCATTGAAATCAGCGCCGGGAAAGACCTGCGAGGGCAGATAACGTGGGAGATAAAGGCTGAAGCCATCGCGTATCGTCCTCAAACGCTCCCACATTGTCTGCTGGGATGACTGGCGCAATCGTGAGTGTGAATTTAATGCTCATGAAAAGGGAGGAGGGATGAATATCACTGGCCTGAGTCATGACCGGGGCAAAACGCTCCCCGCCCCCTTTGCTGACCCTGTATCTCTGTTGCATAGTCTGCCGTCATTCCGACACCCGCGGCACTCCCCGGGACAGAGTGCGGGCAGCCTCTGCAGCGGCGTCCTGCTGGCAAGGAGGGCTTGGTCTATGGCACGAATGGAGGCCTGTACATTTCCTTCCGATGAGGCACCAATGTCCCTCGGTTCTGACCTGCCATCCCAGACCTGGGACGCTTCCCCTCCAAACCACCAGCTCTGCTCAGCCCCAATCTTCTAGGCACAGAGTCCTGGGGTACTGTCACACCCTCCCTGTACACCATCCTCTCTGCAGCCGTCCCTGCTCTTCCAGGCCTGAGCAGAGACAGCCTATCATGCCAGGTGGTGGGTAGGTTTGTAAAGTAGACCTGGTTTCAGAACCACTGTAAGGCCAGGTCCCTCCCCACTGCACCAGCTCCTCATTTTTCAATGGCTCGGAAGCGACAATCTGTTTTCTAATGGGACTATTTTAGAAGCATTTGTTTAAATAGGGCGTGAAACTGATAACGTACCAGCTGGAATGTGTCCATTATAAAGACTGCGGACGATACTAAGCTGGGAGGGGTTGCAAGCGCTTTGGAGGACAGGATTAGAATTCAAAATCTTCTTGACAAACTGGAGAAACGGTGCGAAGTAAATAGGATGACATTCAATAAGGACAAATGCAAAGTACCCCACTTAGGAAGGAACAATCAGTTGCACACATACAGAATGGGAAATGACTGCCTAGGAAGGAGTACTGCAGAAAGGGATCTGGGGGTCATAGTGGATCACAAGCTAGATATGAGTCAACAGTGTAACGCTGTTGCAAAAAAAAAAAAGCAAACATCGTTCTGGGATGTGTTAGCGGGAGCGTTGTAAGCAGGACGCAAGAAGTAATTCTTCCGCTCTACTCCGCGCTGATTTGGCCTCAACTGGAGTATTGTGTCCAGTTCTGGGCACTAGATTTCAGAAAAGACATGGACAAACTGGAGAAAGTCCAGAGCAGAGCAACCAAATGATTAAAGGTCTAGAAAACATGACCTACAAGGAAAGACTGAAAAAACTGGGTTTGTCTAGTCTGGAGACGAGAAGACGGAGTGGAGAGATAACAGTCTTCAACTACATAAAAGGTTGTTCTAAAGAAGAGGGTGACAAATTGTTCTCCTTTTCCACTGACAGGACAAAAAGTAATGGGATTAAATTGCAGGAAGGGAGAGTTAGATTAGACATTAGAAAAACTTCCTAACTGTCAGGGCAGTTAAGCTCCAGAACAAATTATCCAGGGAGGTTGTGGAATCTCCATCATTGGGTTTTTAAGAGCAGGTTAGACAGGGATGGTCTAGATAATACTTAGTCCTGCCTTAGTGCAGGGGACTGGATTAATTGACCTATCAAGGCATCTTCCAGTCCTATGACTACCCACATTTCTATGACTACCCACAGTGCAGGGACTGGATTGCTCAGCGTGACGGGATATATGGAGTATTTCATAGCTAGGGTGATAGTTAGAACCTGACCTAGCTGAATAGAGACCAAACTTCCTTAAATTTGATGGCTGCACGATAGGACTAGGGGAAAAAAAGTTGGCGGTTTTGGTTCAGTTTTAGGGAACAGGTGTCCCAATCCCAAAGAACCCCACCACACTTGGCAGGCTTGGTGGTCAACTCAGCAGAAAGGCCAGACACTGCACCAGTGAAACTGAACAATCCTCTCACGCCTGGAGGTCAAGAGCTGAGGCACATGGGTTAAGAAGTCCTGCGTGGAGAAAGCATGCACCGAGACTGCCTGTGCTGTGCCAGTTCTGTGGATCGAGAGAGGCCCTTTGATCACCAGAGCTGGCTATCTATCCATCCATCCATGCCCCTTTCCATCTCCATCCACAGCTCTCCATCCGTCCCCATACACACCCTCTACCTGTTTTATCCTGCCATCCATCATCCCAGTATCTGAGCTCTTTCTACACAAAATCAATAGCAATAGCCAAGTTCTCAGTGGACTTCCTGGAGTCTGTCTCTGCTCCCTCTTTGGGGTAGGGTTTATTTTGTGGACTGTTTAGATTTTATGAATTCCCTTTTGGTGGTGGTGGTCAGTTGGGTAGAAGGGGAGAACCCAGAACCTTTCAGCAAATTCACGCAACCAGTGTGTGTTCTGGATCACAGAGCCATGGGAGATGTTTCCTCCCGATGTTCTAAGTGATGCATGGTCCCACATGGACCCTTCCTGGCATGGACTGTGATGGCGCTGACCGAACCCAGCAGACACATGGGCAAGCCATTAAGAGGTTATGTCAAGCTACCTGCAGGAGAAACAAGGGAGGTTAGTAGCACATCAATCATCTCCTTGCAGGAGGTTGAGAGGAGGTCACCCTAGAGAAACCAGGCCAACCCTGCCCTTTTTCAGACAGAAGATCTGGGCCTCATCTCCTTCTGCAGGGCTGAGCAGGTAAGTCCAGTGAAACTGGCTTGTAAAGACAGATCCCCCTAGCTCTCTTTCTTTCTGACCCCTCTTGCTTTCCGGCTCACACTTCAGAAAGCACAGACATCCAAGCACAGCGGAGAGGAGCAGAAATAAAAACAGAGGTTCCAAATGAGAAGGCTTTCTGAAGTGTCTTCACCCCATGTGCACAATTCAATCTCGTCAAACAGAGGCAAAGGATCACCCCTCTCACCTACCTCCTGATCTGGTTTTTGCTATTCACTGTAGAAGGAATGAAAGGTTGTAAACCAATTGGAGGAAGGCACCCCAGCAGAAATGAGGAGCTCGGAGCACAGAGTCACTCCTCGGACTCTAGCAGCGTAAGTTACATTTTATTAGAAATTTGGCAACGTGTAGGTGTGGATTGTTTTCTCCCTGGGTCCTTGGCTCTTTTCTAGTCCCTTGCATGCAATTCTTTTCGGTCTTTTCCTGTGGCTTTGTATCATGGCAGCTGGAATGACACCCAGGACAGAGCAGGAGGGGTTAGAATGCTGCCTTCCATGTCTCGGCCCCGCTCCTGGTCTTGTTCTCTCCAGGAACCAAGCAACCACTGAAGCAGACCCTGCTGCCCACATGCCTTCCCCTGGCTTTAGACAAGACCTTAGGGAGCGATGAGTTAATGCCATGCATTCTCAGTCAGCTGCTCCTTCCTCTTTAGCCTTCACTGAATGTTAGTTCAGGGATCCCAGGATGAGACACACAGCAGGGGCATTAAAGTGACTTGTAACAAAAGATTAAAAAGGAGACCCTTTCCCTCCACCCCCGGCCCCTGGCCACCGCCTGCCTCCCAGCATGCTTTGCATTCTTTGCGGTGACAGCTCATCACGTCTGCTGGGGGAGATGGCAAGTCTCATTGATGGAGATGACCACGTCCTGGGGCTGGTGCTCTCTCGGGTGCGGCACATGGATCTCGCTCATTTCATTCCCGCTGCTGCTGATGCAGTTGACGTCGCTCTTGTTACTGTCGTCGTCCGGGCTGGGGCCTAATATCCAGTCTGGGGACCAAATGGAAAGAACAAAAGAGTGAGACACGCATTCTTAGAACGGGCCGCAGCGGACAAAGGCCTAGATGGCTGGCCTAGGCCAGGGATGGTTCCCTACGGAATATTTCCAGCGCTTTGTCCGGACCAGATTTAAACTCCCAAGGAATGATGCTTCTCCGGGGGAACAGTACTCCAAAGTGAACCTGCCAACTCTGTGGGGAACTTTGCCGAGATCCAGCCCAAGTGCTCAGACGTGTGGGCTACCCCCAGGCCCCAAACACGGATAGTTCCATCCCATTGCTCCGGGAACTCATGGGGGGGAAGGGGGGCTTTTTGACTCCCTCTGGGGGCTAGTCCACAGCAGGGGCTTATGAACCCGCTAGTGCTACCAGCTTCATGCCACACAGCTAGTTAATGGCAGGAATAGAAATCCAGCTCTCCTGATTGACTAGTACCAGGGATGGAAGTGGATGGGAGGCCGAGTCCCGATAAAGAGCTGGAGGGATTCTGGTTCTATGACTCCCCCACCCCAGAGTGACCCCTTCTCCCCACACAGCAGCGTGACAATCTTAGATTACCCCCCGCCCCCGCGCCTCTGGCAGGTACTACCCTGGAGAAAATGAGCTCGTCAGTGCCCATCCTCCCTACCACCCCGTGACTAGCTGATGACTGCTTCGCACTCCCCAGGTAGGACTTCAGCAGGAGCTTGTGAATTATCTCCAGGTAGCTGGGATCAGGAGCTCCTTAAAAGTGATGGGGAGCCACTGGTGCCCAAACCGTGACCCTGCCCCCAACCTTTCCCCAAGCCCCCGTCCCCCACTTGCTCCTCTACACCTCCCTCCCCCTATCGATGCCCTTACAGCCAGTAATAAGTGATGGGACCGTGCCCCCCTTGTCCCCCCGTTCCGGTGCCCCTGGCCAGCTCGGGATTACAATTCAGCCTGTCAGCGCTCGGAAACTTCCCAGCTTTGCCAAGGGACGTTAAATCCACTCTGAAACGTTCAAAGGACTGCAAACTGCAAATTAAACTGCACCGCTAATCCCGGAGGGAAAAATAAAGCAAATTAAGCAGCTCAGAAGAAAGTGTGCATCTCTGAATATCCTTTACTGAGCACCGGCCAATATTTTACTAGCACTTAAAAAGGCCTTTTGAGTGTTTAAATCCAAAGCACGATATGATGCCAAGCAGGATTCAAATGGTGCCTCTGCTAAATAAACAAACATGTATCATCCTGGTAGCCTGGGCTGAGAGAGTCAGTGTTATGTTTTATAGGTTGCCAATAGCCATGTGATAACTCTGTAGCTATATAACTGGAGTAAAGGGCCTAATCCTACAACCCTCATTCATGCCGGATGCTGGGTTCCTTGAGTCTTTCCTCTGAAGCATCTAGTACTGGTTACTGTTGCAGACGGGCTACTGAACTAGATGGATGACTGGGTTGACGTAATCTGGCACCTAGAAGTAAGAATCCTAAAGGTCAGCCATTACCGTTTTTTGACTATCGGTTGTGTCCCATCGTGTGTCGTTGCTGAGTGCCGTTAAACAGCTGCCGTGCTCCACGCCAGAGGCAGCTGCAGCTTAATGGCACGAGGCCCGATTCCTTTATATGCAGCTCTTTGAGAAGCGTTTCAGGTTCCGCAGGGTGAAAGTGACCAGGTGTGGAATATGGTTCTTGTTCAGAAGCCAGAAAGAATCCTAGTCAATTGGCAGTTTTCAGCACAACTCATGCAATGTGCTTCAAGAGCAGGTGACTACCATTTCATGTGGTGGTGTGAGATGTCGCTGCAGAGACGCGTGTGCTCTGGAAATACCAAGCTATGGTTGTCGGATGTCGCTTATCATAAAACACCCTGCTTTATTTCAATCAGAAAAGCAGGTGAGGATGGGGTGGCCCAAGGGACCAGTAAAAGTTTATGGAGCTTTCAACCTCTGAAGTAGCTGGCCCCGCACTAGTGTGACCCGAAGTCATTTACTAGCTGCATAGTGTCCTGTTTGAAAAGAGCAGGTGGGGGGTCAGCCTAGTTCACACCCTGTTAGCATAACACCGACAGACCCCTGTCATCAGTGGAGGGGTTTGAACCTGGGACCCCTGAAGCTCAGTGTCTCATCAATGCGCCTTTGGCGCATCCCATCTAAGAGGGCAGCAAACAGCCTCCCGCCTCCTAAGGAACCATTCCCAGGTGCGCAGGGAGCAATCCTTCAGCGCCCACGTACCCCAAGATCAGAGCTAGTCTAGAGGAAAACCTCTGCTGCACTGCAGTGGCTCTCCGGGGTTCATGGGACGGGGATGGGATTCCCAGGGAGGTGTGAATTGGTTTGACTCTGAAGAGCTGCTCTCCTGATTTTGATCTGGAAGGTGGATCTTTCTTTCTTGCACCTGTTCATAGATTAGAAGACTTATGATCATCTCGTCCGACCTGCTGCTTAATTCAGGCCACAGGACCTCACCCACTAACGCCTGCCCGGAGCCCAACAACTCCGGGGTGCTCCTTACCGGCTGGGGATACGCGGAGTCCTGCCCCTAAGGATTTCAATGCATTCTTAGGGGCTATGAGTGCAATTGGGGCCAAGCAGCTTCAGTCTGACCTTTGACCCCGCTCCATCCCTGCCCGTGTTGTTTTTTTCCCGTGTAATCAGTTTGATCCCCGTTCCTTTTTTGGCCCGTCCCCATTTTTAAGGGCTGGACCAATGCCATCTGTATGGAAGGAGCCCTTTAGGCCTCTCTCCAGGTGATCAGAGAGCCTGGCCTCATTGGGCAGTGCTGGATTCACTAAGTCAGACCAAAGCCTATGGAATCGTACAAAAGCCGTGTGGATGCGGCGCCCAGAGCTCCCTGCCGCCATGTGAATTAATGTCCCCAGGGAAAAGCAGACTAACCATCCATCCACTATTTCCCCCTCCAGCCAAGCACTAATATTGCCAGCCTTCCTCCTTTGTCAGAGCCGCAGAGGACGAGTGTGGGTCAAGCATCGGCGTATGGTAGCGTTTCCCCAGGCCTGCTGGCCAACCTGGGCAGCGATGAAATATGCAAAGCGATAGCCTGGGTTTACCATGAATTATGCAAGGTGACAGAGTAGTGTCTCAGGCAGGATGGCAGCCCTGGGCTGTGTTGGCTTCCGCAAGGTGATAGGTACATGGGACGTGCCATCCTTTATTAGGTTACTGGTCCCTCTATTCTATTATCCCCCCTCCCGGCAGGTAACCAGCACATGATGCTTCCAAGGAAGCTGGGAGAAAAACAACCCACAATGCACCTGGCCAATTTTGCAAGGTTATATGTGAGGGCAATATTCCCTCCTGACCCTTGTTCACAACCAGTTTGTGACTTGAAGCATGAGTGGTGATTATTCTGTACCTAATAGTCATCGCTCCAAATGTTAGTATTGGCCATAAAGTTATCCAGCTCTTTTTAAAAAAAAATCTAGCCAAATTGATAAATTAAACAGTAATACATCACCAGGACCAGACGGTGTTCACCCAGGAGTTCTGAAGGAACTCAGATATGAAACAGCAGAACTACAACTGCAGTGCGTAACACATCACTTAAATCAGCTTCTGCAGCAGAGAGCTATTATAACACTGATTTTTTAAAAAGGCTCTAGAGGTGATCCTGGCAATCACAGGCCGGTAAGCCTAACTTCAGTACCAGGCAAACTGGTTGAAAGAATAGAATAATCAGACAGGTAGATGTACATGATTTGTTGAGGAAGAGTCAACACGGCTTTTGTAAAGGGAAATCATGCCTCGCCAATCTACTAGAATTCTTTGAGGGGGACAACAAACATGTGGATAAGGGTGAGCCAGGGGATATAGAGTACCTGAATTTTCAGAAAGCCTTTGACAAGGTCCCTCACCAAAGGCTCTTAAGCAAATTAAGCAGTCATGGGATAAGAGGGAAGGTCCTCTTTTCGATCAGTGACTAGTTAAAAAATAGGGAACAAAGGGTAGGAATAAATGGTCAGTTTTCACAATGGAGCAGGGTAAATAGTGGGATCCCCCAAGGGTCTGTACTGGGACCAGTGCAGTTCAACATGTTCATAAATGATCTGGAAAAGGAGTGAACGATGAGGTGGCAACATTTGTAGATCATACAAAATTATTTAAGATGGTTCAGTCCAGAGCTGACCACGAAGAGTTACAAATGGATCTCACAAAACTGGGCAACAAAATGGCAGATGAAATTCAGTGTTGATAAGTGCAAAGTAATGCACAGTAGAAAACATAATCCCAACTATACATACAAAATTATGGGGCCTAAATCAGCTGCTACCACTCAAGAAAGAGATTTTGGAGTAATTGTGAATAGTTCTCTGAAAACATCCGCTCAGTGTGCAATGGCAGTCATAAAAGCTAACAATGTTAGGAACTATTATGGAAGGGATAAATAATAAGAGAGAAAATATCATAATGCCACTATATAAGCTCATGGTACACCCACACCTTGAATACTGCGTGAGGTTCTGGTTGCCCCAGCTCAAAAAATGTATATTAGAATTAGAAAAGGTGCAGAGAAGGGCAACAAAAATGATTAAGGGAATGGAACAGCTTCCAAATGAGGAGAGATTAAAAGACTGGGACTGTTCATTTTAGAAAAGAGACGACTAAGGGGGGGATATGATAGAGCTCTATAAAATCATGACTGGTGTGGAGAATGTGAATAGGGAAGTGTTATTTATCCCTTCACATAACACAAGAACCAGGGGTCACCCACTGAAATTAATAGGCAGCAGGTTTAAACAAACAAAAGGAAGTATTTCTTCACACAATGCACAGTCAACCAGAGGAGGGGGGATGTGATGAAGGCCAAAAGTCTAACTGGGTTCAAAAAAGAACTACATAAGGTCATGGAGAATAGGTCCCTCAATGGCTATTAGCCATGTTGGTCAGGGATACAAGTCCATGCTCTGGGTGTCCCTAAGCCTCTGACTGACAGAAGCTAGGACTGGATGACAGGGGATGGATCAGTGAGGAATTGCCCTGTTCTGCTCATTCCCTCTGGGACATCTGGCATCAGCCGCTGTCGGAAGTCAGGACACTGGGCTAGATGGACCATTGGTCTGACCCAGTATGGCCGCTCTTAGGTTCAATGGCAAAATTTCAGAATAAGGTGACTGTTTCCTTCCATGGGTTTTTTTGTTTTTTTTTTAGCTAATTTGCTCAGCCTCCTTTATTCTGCCATGTGTGGTCCCACCCTGGGCTGTTCCCCACGTTCCCGGAGGGCTCTGCCCCTGCTCTTTCTGATGCTCAGTAAAACCATATGGCTCTCATCACCGTTGTGCTTTGGGGAGATCTAGGATGCCGCTCGGTAAGCCGGAGAGGACGGAGCTCTTGGGGAGTGAGCGGCTGCGTGGAAAGGGGTAAAGTCACTTAGGCGCCTGACTCCCTTTCCTTGGAGAATCTGGGCCTGACGTCTCCTCCAGAGCCAGCCGGGAGCAGGGGCAGAGCTGGTTCTCCGAATCGGTGGTCTGCTGCCGCGGCAGTGCAGGTGCACACCTCCCCTGGCAGAGTTACAATCTAGCCCTTGTTTGTCAGGGGTCGCATGTCTCAGCTCCCAGCATGAGAGCAGTGACTCAGGCCCGGCCCAGGAACTCCTAAATCCCACTCCCCTCGACGGGCCAGACAAGCCACCTAATTTCTCTGCCCTGGAAGGGGAGAGCCCCGGGCACTAGACAGGTGGGGAGAAGAGGGAAAGCCAGTGAAAGCAGCAGGTGCAGCCAGCCAGGAGAACCCCCCGCCCCCCCGATGTTCGAAATGCGGCTGAGGAGAGAGCCACAGGGAGCTAAGCTGGATCTGTGCCCTGCAGATAAGGAGTAAATTTGGAAACCGCTCCCGAGAGGCAGGCATTAGCTGCAGTAATAGGTTTTAAATGATGCGTCACTCACACGTTCTGACATACAAACACACACCGCCGCCTTTCACTCCGTCACACGGACACTCACAGAGGTTTGCGGACCAACAAACACACAGTTATAGGCATTAAGGCACGTAGACACACACACAGACCCCCTTGTGCCAAGGACGCACCTGGATCCCCAGCCCGGTTTCTCAGGGATGCGAGCGTGAAGTGGAATAAGTTGCTATCAGCAATGCGGTCATGGCGCAAACAAACAGTAGGGCTGGTGATGATTCCCCCACAACATGGCAGGGCCTCAGCCCTGTCGCTGAACGGCAATAGGCCATCTCACCTCCCTCAGTGATTTATTTCCAGTCTAAATGGGGGAAGGGGGGGATTTTGTGCTGCTGGCAGCGAGTCAGTTGCGTGGGCAGAGGGAAGGCAAAGCTTGCCTGGGATACTTCCCCTTATTCCAGAAAGCTCACCTATCGCATCTCACACCCGCCCTGCTGTTCTAGGCCTCAGTCTCGAACTCTCTGTCCTTAGTCGGGAGCTGGTGGGAACACCATGCGTGCCAAGGCCCTCAAAGACTCAGATAAGCCCAAAAGGTCACCACACAGCCCCAAATTATCCACATGTGGCATTTTTTCCCTCCCGTTTCCATCCCCAGAGCTGTAAATGCCCCAGACTCATTCCTTCTCCATCTGGGCCAGCTGCCAGCTTTCCCCCCCGATCTGCCCTTGACTCCCCAATATTCTAGGCATGTTCTCCCGCTCCAGCCAAGTGCCTCTTCTGCCTTTACCACCGGTAACTCTCAACTCCGTGGTGCCATGAAGACAGATGACTTAACCCAATGCAAGAGGTGACCAGCTGGTCCATATTGTGTTAGTACCTGGACCCGTGATGCTCACAGATAACACCGGGATGCTGGAGTCGGCATCAGAGGAACGTGTTGGAGAAAGCCAGTCTGCCCGCTAAAGAAAGTGCAGCCTCTGACCTCAGCTCCAAAACGTGAAGTGCGGCTAGATGTCCCCTCCGTAGCCGTTAAAAGGTGGAAGCACCGAACATGACAGGGGAGAACATCCCCCGAAGGATGCACATGTGCATCTGAACCACTGACGGCCACGCGGCGAGCCCTGCAGGATTTCTGATTCATTGACCTCAAGCACCAGGGTTCAGGCTCCTGACAAACCGAGAGGGAGCTGCCCAGATGCATCACGCTCCACAGCCGCCTGGCAGCCATTCAGGCTCCTCTGCTGGAAGTTGTTCTGACTGGGGATGTCACTCCGAAGTCGGCTACTTCTCTTGGAACAAAGTTGGACAGCAAAGGAGAGTCGGAGCGAAGCGGCAGAGCATGGCCTTCTGAATGAGAAATTGGGGGCCGGTAGGGTGCACGCACCCACCCAACCCCGCTCCCTACAGCCCATAGATGTTTAAACACCTCTCTGTGCTTCGTTCCCTACTGAAACCTGGATAACAATCCTTCCTTTGTCTTGATCATACGTTCTTTGGGACAGAGCCTCTCTCATTCTGTGTCCACACAGTGCCTAGTACAATGGGACCCTCATCTAGGTTGGGGTCCCGAGGCCGGACTGCAATACCAATAATGGACACAATGGAAGAATATTTCCCCTCTGTTCTTTTGCCATAGAAGGCCCTGGGGGAACCAGGGATAATTGACTGAGGACATCACCTTGGGAAGTTACTAAAATGGCCCTGCACTCCAGAGGAGCCAAAAGTTCTTACAGAAGTGGCAACGCAATGAAACGACCTTTCCAGCCATTTATCTGCCTGCCTGGTTCGAGGGAGGCAGGTGGAAGAAGAATAAATAGGAGGTTAGGAAGCTCTGCGAGGGTCCAGAACTTCGTAGTAAATAAAGATCTTCTCAAAAACGCGCAGCAGAATCTGTCGGTTCTTGCCAAGGTTCTTTCCGAGGGTAGCTCCAAAGCAGGCAAGTCATCCCCCCACGGATAATGGCCATTGCCGACCCATTGAAAATGGATCAAAATCTGGGCCAGCTTTTGCAAGGAGCTCAGCGCGCTGGGTGTGGGGCTGTGTTGAAGATCTGGCCCTGTGCTGGGGAAAATCTGGCCTTTATTTATGTAGGTATCAAAATGCGATGAGCTCTCGGACACCTGGCCATGAGCGCCGAGCCTTCGGAAATCCAGCCGCAAGTTCGCCAGCGGGCTGTTTCCCCAGCCTGGGAAGGACGAACACACCCCCAGATCTCGTTCAGGCCCTTCCCTCGGGGCAGGATTGAGTAAATCACACCTTGCAAAGTGACCCGAAACAAAGCTGTTTTCCTGGCCAATGCAGGCGTTTTTGCTCTGCACCTCTCCCTCTGCTCCAGGGCCAGGCCCTCTGGCGGGGACAAGTCTGCCTCTTGCAGCTCCCCCAGCTGAGCTGTCAGCCCCATAGAGCAGACACCTGACCCCCTTCCCAGCTGAGTCCATCATGGAACAGCTCTGGCTCCGCCCAGGCCGCTGGCTCTTAAAGGGGCAAAGCACCCTGCTCCCTTCAGACAGGTGCTTTCGAACATAGGATTTTAAGAGAAAACCAAGAGGGAGATTAAATGCACAGACTGGGTGGGGGACAGGGGAATTAAAGGGAATTGCAAGAAAGAATCTTAACAAGCATCACCATCAGGTAGGAAGGAAAACATCCAGAGCTCAGCGGGGCCAATTACTGACAAGCACACGTTACTATTTCCAGACCAAGCCCTGTACTGAATCCCTAGGCCCAGCCCTGACAATTGTGGTTACAGCAGCAGCGGACGCACCACTAAGTGGGTCACGTCACTGTCTTCCCAGGGAAATGCCCCAGCGAGCCTCTGTCCGTGTTTTGGGAGCCCATGGGACCAGGCGTTGCAATGAGCTGGAAGGGGAAGCTCAGGGAGCGTGGAGCCCAGATTTGGCTTGGGGAGAAAGCTCTGCCGTCGTGCTAATCAAGTGGTGCGTCGGAGGCATGCCGCCGCCGCTTTCAGATCCTTGAAGGACATTGTGTGTAGGGAAAACCCTCCGGCTGGAGCATGTATTTCTCTTCCCCTGTCTATTGCTTGGGACATTTGCATGGAAACAAGCTCTGTTGCTATGGCGGGGAGGGGTTACCCGCTCCATTGCGAGTTGCAAACATCCTGGTTAGCCGCGGCTGGGAGAATAATGACACAAACAAGGGACGGGGGGAATAAGCATGTGGCTTCCAAAGCATCCATGATCCTTTTGCACTTATGTGCCTGATGAAGAACCAGCAGCCTGATCCAAACCCCACTGAACTCAAGGGGACGACGACGGTAGATGAGACCCCAGCAGACGCTATCCGTGGGCAGAATAGTCTCTAACTGGAGGGCCAGATTTATCTGGAGTGAAGCCAATGGGTTTAGACCGGGGATGGATTTAGCTGGGGATTATTTTCCCCTAAAGCTTTCTGTTGGCATCAAAGCTCTCAAAGTAAAGAATCGAAACCAGCAGGGGGATTTCATGCTGCTGGTGTTTATGCTTCGTGCCCAGGTGCCAGCCCCTTGGCCAGACCTTATCACAGAGGACAGGCCTTTTTGACGCCAGAGGGGATGCAACTGGCGATGGGGAGGTGTGTGTGTGTGTGGGGGGTGGTTTTAAGTGGTGCGCATTCAGCCCCAGCGCTGCACCTTTGTAATCACTCTCTGTCCCTCCTCCCCCTCCTTTTTAAAATCACTTTGTGCCACGGGCAGCAGAGCGGATGGACCACGGGGCGTGTGGGAGCCCGAAGAGTGTTATAATTCGCATTCCTTAAGGGCAGTCTGACCTATTTCTGAATCCAATGGGCCTTAACAGAACCCAGGCCCGTGCTACGTGGCAGTTGTGGAAATCGAAGGAAGCTGCAGATAAGGGAAATCCTGGCTAATGAAATAAAGCTGAGATCCCTACCGAGCACTACACAATAGAACAAGCCTGTTTTCTTTTCTTCTGAGGAACATCTGCGGTTTGAAACGACATCACTCCCCAGACACACCATCCCTCTCTTTGATGAGGCTGGCTATTTCACTGCCTTTTGTGTCTCTTACAGCCCTTTGGAAGATTTCAATTGCAAATCCGCGGTGAGGGGATGGAGCGCAGTGAACGCAATCAAAGGAAGAGGGCAGCTGTTTAACTGCCGTATACAGAACAGAAAAAGTTTCCCAGCTCGGGGGTATTGAGTCCAAACTCCCAGAGATCTATCCCAGCATGCTCTGGGGCTTGCGGAGAACCTGGAGGTAGATTCTTTATTGGCTGTCTCCATTAAGGGAGTGCGCTATGTCTGTAGATGGGTTAATACAGAGGTTCTCAAACTGTGGTCCACTGACTGCCAGTGGTCCACGAGCTCCGTTCAGGTGGTCTGCGGATAGTTCCCTCTAACGTGCGCGCCTGGGAGGCCGCACATGAGAGAATGAAGGGCCACCCACCTAATTAGTGGAGCCGCACAGGCCTGGCTTCACTAATTAGGTGCCTGGACCCTGGAGAAGACGCACATGTAAGGTGAGGTGGTGGCCTTGGGGGAAATAGGGGGTAGGTGGGAGGGGGCAGTGGGGTGAGAAGAGGGGTGGGGGGGAATTTGCGATGTGCAGTGCTGCGGTGGCCAGAGAAAGAGGTGACTTTCCCCAGCTTCAGGGCTGCGGCTGCCGGGGAGAGACCCCCCCCCTTCCCAGCCCCTGCTTGGGGGCTGCCGTGGTGGGGCACATCCATTGCATTAGAAAGGTTAAGACTATTGATATTAAAATATGAGTTGTGGGCTTTTATTTGTAGAACAAAAAAACGTTAATTTTTGTTAAGCTTTTTTTAATATAGCGCCTTTCTCCCAAGCACTTTGCAATCGTTAGCTAACGGTACAAACGACATTTGGGAAGATCACTAAGTGGTCCGTCGAGACCCGCAGCAATTTTCAAGCGGTCTGTGGAAAAAAAAGTTTGAGAACCACTGGGTTACTAGATAAGATGCCAGTGGACGGAGCTCAAAAACGTGCACCATAATTCCTGGATTTCGTAGGACCAATCACACCAGATGCGCACTGCAAATGGCCTCATTTGTGCAGCTCTTTACAAGAACATGAAGGAGGGAGTCTAAGTAATTCCATAGTACGCAATGGCCTGGCTACCTAACAGTGTGCAGCGGAGCATGGCTCGGCTCAAAGTAATGCCTGCCCTCTGCTGTGCAATATTATTGTCCCCCCAATTGCCCTGGTCACTCAAAGGACAGTGAAAGGACAACGTCACAGCCTCAGAGAGCATCCACATGTGTTTTACACCGGACCCCAGAGCAAGGGTAACAACTCAAACCGAGTGACATTTGTTCCTGGCAAAACTTTGTCAAGATGACCATTTTTCATATCTTTAAAAAATTTCCAATTTTCTTCAACCAAAAACGTGAAAATGGAACATTTTAACCACTCCTCCCCCTGGTTTGGGGCTTTTTGTCAAAGAGACTGGAAAATCTGCGACTTTTTGAACCCCAGAATATGTTCACTTCTTTCTAAAAGGTTCAAAGAGTGTCTTTACCATTTTCCAAGTAGCTCTTGTGGCAAGTAGCGAGCTGTACCTATGAGTTTGAGGAAGGCCAAAAGAGGCAGTGATGAGATCATCAGATGACTCCTTTATGGCAAGCATCTTAGTTTCTCAGTGGAAAGCAGGGTGGACTAACACAGTATATTCCTAACAGAGTCTGATCCAATTTCACCCAGTCCCATTCAGCTCTCCCATCCACCCAGATGCGAAAACACAGAAGTCCACTAATTGTTCCCTTTTCTCTATTGTGATCAAATAATATGTACCACCTTCTCTCTGAGGGTCTCAAAGCACTTGATAGATAACAAAGACTGATGGTACCCCAATGCCTAAGAGGTAGAGAGGTATTATAGTTACAAATGGGGAAACTGAGGCACAAAGATCTTAAGTGACCTGGCTACGGTCATGTGGGAAGTCTGGCAGAGCCAGGAACAGAAACCTACATCCCCTGACTCTTCGTCTTGTACATTAAACCCAAAAGCATCCTTCCTTCCAACACCTAGCCGGATGGGATTTGAAAAGTTCATGCACCTGACCTAGTGCTGTTCTCTGCACAGAATTAGAAGCTCCTGGAAGATTAGCGTCTGGAAAGCACCCAGTACCTATGCTGAGCCGATCCATAGTTATCAGTTTTAGTGGTGCACCATGGGAGATGTAGTCTGGCCCTGAGAGGAGGATGGGCTCATGGAGCACCTGGACTACAACTCAGAGTCACTGCAGCCGCATTTCCAATTTTTGAAATATTTCAGTTTCCGGATGAACTATTTCTACTATTGCATGCTCTGTTTGGGGTGGTTGTTTTTAAATGAAAAATTAAACGTTTCCAGAGAAAGCCGATACTTTTTGTGAAACATTTCATTTAGTCAAAAAGCCCACATTTTCCATTCCCCCTCCCCCGACCCCAATTTTGATGGCAAATTTTCAATCAGCCTTAATTGTGAGAGAAACCAGTAAAGATCTAGCCGGGGACTGCTCCAGACTCAGTCAGATTGGTCTATTCAGTCACACGAGGTCAGCAACACTCAGAGTTTAGCTGCGGGGGTTGGCTGCAGGGAGCTCCTCAATAAATTGGGGGGGGGGGGAACCAACAGGATCAGGAAATGGAAATGCAGAAAAGAGAGGGGGGGGGGGGAAAGGTGACATTTATTTTCCACATCTGTAACCGGCTTCTTTCTTGGTCACCCAGGATGCAGCACGCATACGTCAAGTCCAAGATATCTTCATTTTTAGCGACAGTGCTCAGCGTTTGCACGGTTTGCCACGCTGCATGCCAGGGCTCCGGTCGAGCTCCAATGGGCCAGGCAAAGGAAGAGCAAGGCACAGGAGACAATTATGAGCAGTTGATTTGCATTATTATTTATTGGTTCATTGCCATGTGGCCCAAGTGGGAACGAGGCCCCATTTTGCAAGGCGCTGTCCAAACACCCAGGCATAGGCCTGAAGAATTTACAATCTAAGACCAGATGCAATAAGTGAGAGTGATGTGCAATAGAAAGGAAGTGAGGGTGAAGGCCGGAGTAATAAGATTGCCCCCCTCGAAATCCTATTAAAGGCCTTGGCATGATCCCTTTGACGTCAGTGACAAAACGCCAGTGGATGTGGGGGGCAGGTCCAAAATGGAGGAAGAACTATTTCCGGCCTCAAGGAATAGTAAGCATGGTGTACAGGAACTGGGTAATAGCCCTTTAACTGGTGTGTGAGCTCTCTAGTGGCGCTCACCGTTTTTCTTTGTTTTGGACGGCACCAGAAACCAGCCAGCGCAGCTCTGCGGGTCTGTGGATAGGTAGCAAATGGACACTGACCTGCCCTCCTATGTGGTTTCTTCATATTGTGTCAAAAGCAAAAGACGCAAGAGACAAGGAACAATGGCATGATGTTAATGAAGAGAAACGTTAGGCTAGCTATTATGGGACCCCCGCCTGGCCAGTTCCCCACCACTGAGTTGGAGGGCCTGAAGATGCAATCCCGCATTGCAAGGTCTGTGTCCCACCTTCCCACGCCATTTCGAGCTGGGAATTGATTTCGGAGAGATGCAGCGTCCGTGAGATAGTGGTGGGAAGTTACATAACAGAACCGCCGGCTTATTATAGAGTAAACACAGGCCAGGTTTATTCCTGCATGCACTAATCCGAACCGCACTTTCCATGGGAATTATTTAGGGAGCCCCCCCCCCCGCCCCCCCCCGCCCCGCTGGATGTAATTAGCTGGTAATCTGCAGGCAGATGTAATTAGGAGATTGTTAGCAGGTGTTTACTGCAAGGACTTTCCGATTTTACTGTGTAAGTAAGGAGTGAAGTAATTACCCAATTACACATTATTTGTGTCCACTGATGATCAAGTATTTCTGAGAGCTCCCCTGAGGACGTAGGTAACTGGGCCCCTGGCATGGAGATAGATAAGGATTCGCTAGAGGTTCCAGATACCTAAACCATAATCAGAATGTCAGATCCTTTGTCTCCCTGGCTAACCTTTGGCTGACACTGCTTTCCAGACAGCGTTTGATGGGGCTTCCCTTTGCTGCAGCTCATTACAAATCTTGACCAAGCACTGTGTGGTAATATAAAGCTTAGCGGGGAAGCGCCGGTCCTAAATCTCCTGTGTCCTTGTGTCGTCTGATCAGGGGGAGGAAGGTTTAACCGCCATTTCTGCGGCCGGTTTGCTTGATCAGCACGTGAAACTTCCTTTTTTTTTAAGAGACTCAATTTATTAAGAACAGGAGTACTTGTGGCACCTTAGAGACTAGCAGATTTATTTGAGCATAAGCTTTCATGGACTAAAACCCACTTCATCGGATGCATGTAGTGGAAAATACAGTAGAAAGATATACACCTCTATCCCGATATAACATGAATTCGGATATAACGCGGTAAAGCAGTGCTCCACAGGGGCGGGGCTGCGCACTCCGGCGGATCAAAGCAAGTTCAATATAACGCGGTTTCACCTGTAACGCGGTAAGATTTTAGGGCTCCCGAGGACAGCGTTATATTGAGGTAGCGGTGTATATACACACAGAGAACATGAAACAATGGGTGTTACCATACACACTATAAGGAGAGTGATCAGTTAAGGTGAGCTATTACCAGCAGGAGAGAAAAAAAACTGTTTGAAGCGGTAATCAAAATGGCCCATTTCCAGCAGTTGACAAGAAGGTGTGAGGAACAGTAGGGGAAAATTAGCATGGGGAAATAGTTTTACTTTGTGTAATGACCCATCCACTCCCAGTCTTTATTCAAGTCTAATTTTATGGTGTCCAGTTTGCAAATTATTTCCAATTCAGCAGTCTCTCCTTGGAGTCTGTTTTGGAAGGTTTTTTGTTGTAATATTGCGACTTCACAGGTCGGCTGAGAGCCTGACTGCAATCAGTGACAGTGGCTCAGCCACCACTGGGGGGGGGGGAACGGGGGGAAACGCCCCACTGGGCAGGTGTGGAGGACACCTGTCTTCACTATGGCAGCAAAGGTCTGCCCATTCCGGCTGCATTCAGACCAAAGCAGGTGTAGCCCAGGGCGATCCTACAGATGCTAGCAGGAAGGAAGCTAGTGAGAGACGTGGAGACAGAGTTTGATGGGGCTCCCTGATCCGCTGCGTTAGCTAATGCAAAACAGCATGACGGCGCAGTCTCGGCGGATGGGAGAAAGGATGAGTCTGTGGTTATGACACAGGGCTGGGCACCAGGACATCTGGGCAGTATCGTCACGCTCGAGCTTTCCGAAATCACTCATCAAAAATCGTGAGATTGGCTTAAAAAAAATCACAAGATTTTAAAAAAATAACCTTGGAGTGTTTTTTTCTGTGACTTCTGGTGCACTCAGGTCAGGCTTACAAGCTTTTCCCTGCAACCGGGATGGCTAGAAACATACTCTTTTAAATAACAGCTGAGAGTCTCACGTCATCCCATGACTCCTGGAGCTGGGACTTGGTGGAAAAATTCCAACGACAACTCTCGGGTCCAAACCTCTTGTGCCCCTTTCTATGCAGTAACACAGCTGAGGATTTTATTTTGCTCTTAGATGGTTGCTCACTCTACAGTAAAAGCACTTGAAGGCTGGAGGAATCAGTCAATATTTCTTACATTCCATGGCATGAGGCTGGTCAAAATTCAGAATTTTCCATCCCAGAGGAAATTCTGAGATTACAAAATTTGGTTTTATCCTGAATTAGGACACAAACGTTGAAATCTAGGATTTTTCTTGCCAAAAAATTGAAATATTCTGAGCATATTTCCTTTCAACCTTCTCCATGAGCTTTTGTTTCAACTTTATCATTTCAATGAATTATAGTGAGGGAAAATGATGACATCAAAACAAAACATTTTGATAAAAGTTTCAACGTGCCTGACACCTTCCTGTGAAATGTTTTGATTTTATCAAATCAGTGTTTTCTTGTGGAAACCCATTTCTACCGGGACATTTTCAACTGCTCCAACTGTAATCGCATGCTACCCAGAGCAGCCGTTGGTCCTCTTAGACCCCTGATCTTTTCTAAACGACTGGCAATCACAGGCGTCTGTCTCCTTTCCTCTTTAGAACAAAGCTCCCAAATCAGCCGTGCTGGCTTAATATCAGAGGTGCTGCTAAAGAGAAGCGTGAGCAGCTTTATAAATGTTTAAAAAACTGCTTTCCAAATTGACAAGTAGACAGATAATCCATTCTCTTTACGGGGCTGTCACCATCATAAATGGCCTTGCGGGAACTTAAAGAGTGATCCGGAGGAAGCATTAAATCCGAATGCTTTGAGGGACCCTGCTACGCTCTGAAAAACGGTCATAAATATAGCATGTTTTCAGCATCCCTTTAATCTGACACTGTGTTTCCTCTCTCTTGCGTCTATCAGCTTCTCATGCATTCATAAATTAGGTCCTTATAGGGACTGAAAACTTTAAAGCCAATCTGGATCTGTTGTATGGTCTTTTAAAAATAATGTATATATATATATACATATATATAATTTAAATAAGTCTCAATTTTTTTTTAATTCTATTTGGGTTTAGAAAAGAAGATTCATCTATATTTTCTGTAAAGAAACTTTGACTGTGATCAGTGTGAAAGCCAGACAGATTCCAAAGATGCACAACATGCAGGAGACTAGACTAGCTCACCTCTCGAGGTCCCTTCCAGTCCCACCTGGGCCTGGGCCCTGTGCTCACAGGCTGCTTCAGGACCTTTGGAGCTTGGAAACAGCAGCAGCTGCTGCTTCTGTGGACCTCAGTGAACTCTTCTCCGTAGTGGATTCAGGGGTCCTCGCCGTGAGGCTGGTTGTCAGGCAGCCAGTGGCGGCTTGGCAGGGACAAGAGCTGTATTGTCTGGCCTGGGATGAGATGGGACATAGAGATCCAAGGGGAAATCACCCCTAGGGAGGCTGTGTCATCTGGAGTGTGGAAGGCCCCTGCCTCACCAACCTCTCCTCTGGGAGGATGGTCAGTGCCGCAGAATGTGGACCAGCCGCAGAACTCTAGTGAGGTAACTTCCCTAGTGTTCTCCCAAAGGACGTGGGCCTTGGAGGCCATTACTGATGGGTAGGTGACTAGCAGGCTGTGCTTTAAGATGACCGATATATTTAAAGAGCCAGAAATGAAATAACTGGATGGACCAGCAAAAAGAAGAACAGGAGTACTTCGGATACAGACTAACACGGCTGTTACTCTGAAACTTGTCATTATGGATGGACCAGGATTCATAGAGCAGTGATCTAGATCCGTATGGTCACCAGGTTGGCAAGATTAGGCCCAAAAGACACTGGGGGCTAAGCCAACATTTCTGAATGGCGCTGAGCTAGGTCCTGGCTCCTGAGTAGAATGCAGGTTTGATGTGGTGCCTCAAAACGTCGTAGGATGCCATGTTTAAATGGAAATGTCATTTTCATCCATCAACGACCTCTTGGGGGTACTCTAATAGCAGTGACCCCATGTTTGCCTTTGCTCTCTATGTATAATCCAGTCATATTTGCAGGACATTCGTTTAGGATGGCAGAAGATTTTCAAATCCTCCTCGTAGCGTACTCTCTGTTGACGATTTAGGAACCAGAATCTTGTAGATTTCTGCCCAACACATGCCATAAGAATGATCGTTACATAAGAGCTATGGATTATTATTAATGACTATTATTCAGGTCCAAATGCAAAATGTAACTCACACTCCACGACTGGGGGAGAAATAGAGAGGAAACTTAAATTTAAGCATCTCCTATGGTTTTATATTTAACTGTAGAAGGTGATCACATATCACTAGGCTTGGCAGAATTTGTGTTTTATATATATATTGATTGACATTTTCACAGTTGCACAAAATTATGGGTTTGCGGAAATTTTAATTTTTTTCTATTTACATTTTTACAGGCGTGGGAAAGATAATTATTTCATGATAGGAGACTTAGAGAATCAAGTCAAAGCTTTATAACCACTGAAACAAAAATTGTCAACATCACGCATCAAAATATACAAAGTACATCTCCTTAAATCAAACTCTAATAAGTTCTCAGGCAAAGTAAGAAAAATGCTGTAAATTTCACCGATCATCAATGAAAATATTTTTTCATTGGTTTCCATGTGTACGGTGAAATTGACATTTATTGACAAAAATCTGATCCTTCCAAACCTAGATATCACAGTGACGGGCACAGTATAAGGAACAGAACAGATCAGAACAGAATGGTTCTCTCTGCCCAATGTGGCACAATTGGCAATCTCTACCTAAACAAACCCCAGGACTGAATTATCACCAGCGTGTGGAGGCTCAGAACGGGGGCTGATTAAGGCAGTCCCTGACTGAGTGAGGGTCTATCAGTTACTTATTTTCTGGAGCACTAAATTAATTCACAATTCTTTTCCTTAAAGAGAAGGTTCCCTAACAGCCAACTGAAATGTGGTGCGTGGAGATAAGCCAGAAATATAAAAACACGCCGAGCAGGTCAAAAGGGCAAGCAGAAGTGGTATTCCGTTCGGAGAATTGCTTCAATCTCGCAGTTCACAGCCCAGAACTGCAGCCGGTGTAAATTGACTTTGTTGCCCCCCTGCCCCTGATTTACTCCAGCTGAGGATCTGACCCAGAGGTGCCCATCCCCATGGGAGGATGTCAGGTGAGGTCTGCGTAATAGATTTTTAAGGCCAGAAGAGACCATTAGATCATCAAGCCTGATCTCCTGCATAGCAGGCCAGAGAACCTCCCCCAGTGATTCCCACACCCAGCCAGTAACTTGTGTTTGAGCTACTGTGGATCTTTTAGAGAGGCATCTAGCCTGGACTGGCACTGGATGGAGACTCCACTGGTCAATTGTTCCAACAGCTAACTGCTACGCCGGAGATAGCAATCTCCCCTGCAAGCCACAGACACGAACGGCGGGATCCTGTTTTGTTTGATGCACCTGGATGGGAATCTCTCCGTGCCAGGACTCACCCCCACCCACACACACTAGTATCTCCACGGCAACTGGGCTAGTCTCTCATTTTGCTGTGCCAAGTCGAATTTTTTTTATAGTTTGTTAATAAAGGTGATCTGCTAGGAAAAGTGTTCCTGAGGACTTCAGTAATTAAATTCTTCATATGTTGGAGACAGGCGCATAATATGCAAAGCTGTATCTGATCTGCAACGTCGGCTGTTGATATTACTCCAGAGCGCAAGTGAGCTGCTTTCAAAATGTTACCCCCTGATTTTTCTTAACAGATATGGGCCTCGTCCAAAGTCCATTAAAGTCAGAGGGAGGTTTTTCCACTGACTTCAGATGGTTTCGGATCTGGCCCTAAGCTATTGAATGAATTGTAGTATGTATAATGTATATACAGTAGAACATTACCCCAGTCCAACAAAGGAAAATGCAATCTTATTTTAATGCTAAAGTCATGCTTCATTTCCTGATTCCACTGCCCTTTTCAAGCTGGGTGGAGTGTTTCTCCATCATTAAATATAGCTTAGCACCAAGTTACAGTTTTCGCTAGCATTTTGCCTCATTCCTCTGCCTCCCCATGCCTCACTTTCCCATCTGTAAAATGGGCATAATGATGCTGACCTCCTTTGTAAAGTGCTTTGTGACCTACAAATGGGATGATTATTGTGCAGAGACCTGAAATGCCCAGCAGAACACCCTAAAATGAACAAACAAGTGCTCTGCCATTGCCCGGGGATCCAATCCTGCCAGCTGTGACTCACACAAGTTGTACGTACTCAGGGGAGCAGGTGTGTTGACTTTAGTGGCAGCCCCCGCAGAGGGCTCCATTCTGATATCCGCACTCAGGCTCAGAAGTACTCTCCTCCACGAGCAATCCCACTGAAACCAGCACTATTCACCCGAGCAAGGGTTTGTGGGACAGAACTTTATTCTGATGGACATGACAGGGGTTAAAGTATGAAACTCGAGGTGCACTAAATCCCAACCCTCAGAGTAAGAATAGGATGATAGAAATCAGAGCTGGCCAAGAGAAATTGGCGTATTTTAGACCCCGCCCTGCAGTCCTTTCTCAGGCAAACTCCCCAGGGAAGAGTGTAGTAAGGACTATAATATCTGCCCCTTCAGAACTGTTCCTTACCGTATATTCTTGAGTGCTTTGTCCAGTCTGCTCTGAAATGAGTTGAGCGACAGAACTCCCAGCCTTTCTCTGGGGGACTTTTCTTCTACTAATCCTCACTCTTACTATTCCCCTCCCGCAATATTCAACATCCTGTTCTCTAATTTAATCCTCCCCCCCACCTTCTTGGACCACCCAAAATAATTCATCTCTCTCCCTGGGTTTCCTATCGTCCAGTAGCTCCAGAACAAGCTGTAACTGATTTTTTTTAAAGTTCCAGTTCCTTTGTCTCTCATGCCCTTTCCGATTGGTGTTTCCTTCACGCAGAGACACACTAGTTCATTATAAAAGATGCACTGTTAATACGTGCCATAGCACACCAGACAATTCATGTGTATCCTGGAAAGCTTAAATCACGCTGAAAACCAAAACAAGCCATTAGATAGATGTGTGAATGTACACAGACGGATGTGAGGCTCTCTTATGCCCTGTTATTTAGGAGGTAAATGTATCCTCTGTCTCTTAATGCACATTTAAAGTAGCAATTAACTATTCATACTTTAATCTCATCCAGCCACACTGCAGCTCTCTGGGTATTATTTTATTCCTTATCTGCCCCATTATAAATATGATTAGCTCAGAAGCGCTGGTAGGGAAAGGTTGCGCTGCGGCTTGGTGTATCAATCCAGTTATTGTGCAAAACGTGCTAATACAACCCAGCTTTATTTACCATTCCTCCTCCCCCCGCCCCAATCCCCAAAGTCCTTTTATGCAAACTCATTCAAATGAAGCCTGCTCTTTAGAGGATGATGTGCTTGACAAGGTTAACACACAGTCTCAGCCTCTCTCCCTGAAGGATTCAATAATTTCAAGTGTATAAATGGGGAGAAGACATGCACGGAGTGATAAGCAGTAGGAGTTTCGGCTATCGCTCTATCGTGCTGGGTGTGTTGGATTCTGGAGAGGCCCGAGTTAGTCATTCCTATTTCCATCTGCATGTGGCTGAAACTTACAGATTTTTTTGGGGTCTGATCCTAAAGCCTGTAAAAGATCTTCTCTTCAGAGCTGCAGCCCGGCCGAGCTCTGGTTTTGACAAGATGAATGTCTGGTTGCTATTTTGGGAAATCTGGGCACTCAGCCAGATATTGAATAGGGTCTGGAAAGATTTTGCGACCTCTTACAGCACTGACATAACTGGGGGAGACCCAGGTACCATCCCGTCTGAGATCCAGGACGCTTTCAGGCCCCAATTCAGCAAAGCACTTGAGCGCATGCTTAAAGTTAAGCACGTGCTTTAGTGCTTTGCTGACCTGGGCTGGGCTTTTAATAACAATAACAATGCCTAGCTCTGATCCAGGGCTTTGCACCCAGAGATCACACAGTCCTTTGCAAAGCAAGTAAGGGTGGCTATCCTGATTGGGAATAGTACCCGGTCACAAAAGAGGTCAGTAGCTACAGAACCCCAGTCTCCTGGCTGCCAGTCCGGTGTCCTCTCCTTTGACCCTACCACAACCTCTTAGACTCGTAGCCTTTACGGTCAGACGGGACCAGCGTGATCATCTAGTCTGACCTCCTGCACCTTTCACCTCTAAGCACACACTTAAGTGCTTTGCTGAGTAAGGGCTCTCTAGACTGTGAGCTCCCCAGGGCCTGTCTATCTGTGGCAGTACCACACCTTGGACAACAAGGTTCTGATCTTGACTGGACCCCTTGGGCACTGCAATAATATGGTCTAGCGCAGTGACTTTGAGCAGCTCAGGTCCAGAATATTTTCTAAATGTCGCAGCAGGCTTCTTAGAAAACCACTGTCAACTCAGCAATCCGGGAGGTCAGTAAGAGTGCAGCAGCGCCAGGAGCTCATTAAGTTTAAATGTGGCACTTTTGGTGGTCACTTGAGTGAAGCCCAACGGGGACATCTCTTGCCCACCTCGGTAGCAATATTGCAGCACTGCTCAGTATAGGAAGTAAAGGGGAGGGGCAAATAAGGGAGGTAGTGGGGCCTGATGGTTAGAGCAGTGGGCGAAAATGGAACACTTGGTGTCTATTCCCAGCTCTGCCATTGGCCTGCTGAGTGACCTTGGGCAAGTTATTTTCCTCTATGTGCCTCAGTTTCCCCATCTGTATAATGGGAGTAATGATACAGCCCTTATTTGTAAAGCACCTTGAGATCTGCTGATGAAAAGCACTAGATAAGAGCAAGGTAATAGTCTTATTATATTATCCAGGAGCTTGAATACAATATTGAATGAGCAGGAAAATATTACATCAGAAGGTATTGTGGGCTAATTCGTAAGCTTCAAAGCCAGAAGGGACCCCTGCGATCGTTTCGCCTGACCTCCTGCATAACTCAGCCCAGAGAATTATCCTTTAGGACTTCAGACAAAAATAGTGGGGGAGCAAGGCATCTAGAGCATGAACTCCATCCCTGGTGTAAACCCCACTGGCTACAAAGGATGCCTTTGTCCCCACTACTTGTGACTTTCTTCCAGCTAAATCCCTCCTGATAATTTATGGATTCTTTGTTAAGTGCTCACTGTCAGGTGTGTCCAAATCTAACCTCTCCTCCGAAGGAACATTTCAGCAGGATTAGGGGAATGGCTGGCTTGTGAGCTAGCATAGCATCCTCTTCACAAAGCGTTTAAAGGATGGGCATTTAAAAGGCATGAAAGGACAGCGCTTAGCTTCTTTACAAACATGCAGCTCTTCTGCACTGTTCTTTTATTTCTATTGTGGCAGCAGCCTCAGGACCCCGCTCCTTGATCAGGACCCCATTGTGCTAGGTACTGTACAAACAAAGAGAATCTGCCTTCAAGGGAGCTCACCGTCTACAATCCCAGATGCTTCGACTAGTGGGGAATTAGGGCCCGATCCAAAGCCCGACTGAGGTCAATGGAAAAACTCCCATCAACTTCATTGGGTTTTGGAGCGGGGCCTTTGGGCTTCGAGTCAGAGTTTAAGGCTAGAAGGGACCCCTAAATCATCCCGTAGATCACAGGCCACTCACATCACCCGGCACTAAACGCAGCCTTGCGAGCGTGTCACTCCAGCACTCACCGATCAAATCGTGAACGAGGTCCTTGATGAGGTGGCCGACAATGGCATATGCCACCGCTACCACCACCAGTGCGGCCATGAGAAGGTAGAGCACCGCCTTGGGCAAAGGGATAGCGTCCCGGGCCGGAGGTTTGTACTCCTTGTAGAGCTGGTCATTGTCCGAGTACGAATACTGGAATAAGTGGTCCAGGTCGGTGGTGAAGTTGCTGGAATTCATGGACGGGCTGTTGGACAGGTAGTTCTCCTGCTTTGGGTCCTGCAGGACGCTCACCACCGAGCTGGTGCTGGCTTCCACCTGCTGAACCAAGCTGAGGGTCTTGTTGACGCTGGGGAGGATCTGAGAGAGGAAAGTTCTCCAATCTTTGATTGCGCTGATGTTGCAAATGATCATAATTGCAATGGAGAAAGAAGCCTCCAAACCCAAGAGATTAAAAAAGGTAGCGACCCGGGGTAGAGTCAATGTGCTTTCGGTGAATCATACACTCAAACTGGTGGGAGAAAGTCTCTCTGGGATTCGCCATGCAGGTTCTTACATGATCACACACGTGCGCAGGCACACGCAGACGGACACACACTTGCTTTACATTATGAAATGCACCGAGTCAGATCCTGTGGAGTTCCTTACTGAGAAGTAGGTGCTGGAGTAATCCTGACCTGTATCATTACTGTTTCTCAACTGTTTCTCTCGGATGCTCCCAGCAGAGGAAAGCTGGAGTGAGAGAATTCTCCCGATAGTTTCAGTCATCTGGAAAGGAAAGATCAGTTCCCCTTCTCCAGATTCTTTTAGCAAGTGACTCTCCTGAACAAAAATTGCCAGGGATTGTCACTTTTTTCTAGTTCCCCGGACTCAGCTTTATTATTTTAGCAGATGACGCTGACTCGTCCCACAATCCACACAGACATTCTTAGCCCCTAGTCTCAAAATAGGCACATCCCGGAGATTGACCTCAAAAGGGAAACAAAATATACAAAAGCAGGAAAATTCAGCCGATCACTTTAAGCTCCAAAAAATATCCACACCTGCAGGTCTACTCCATTGGAGGTTTGTTATCACTCTGCAAACATTTCATCAACTTCTTCCACCAGGATCTCCCCCCAGATTGCTTAAAAAAAAAAATCACAGTCAGAGGAGGTGATCCTGACAAGAATAGACACACAGCATGGACCAGCCTCTGTATTAAAGACCAGGAAGCCCCTCCACCAAACTGAATGAGGATAGGTCTCCCAATTTTGCTTTACAGGTTTATCTGGGGGACTGACCTGCTGCTCCTAAGTGCCCAGCGTTCCTGCTTGTTTTACTGAGCACTTCTATCCCTGCCGATGTCCCCACGAATAACATTTGATTCAGTGCTGCTGTCTAGTGTCTCTCTCTCTCTCTCTCTTTCTGCTTTTGGCTCCTCTTCTAACAATTCCAGTTGCTTTTCCAAGTCAAGCAGCTCCCGGTGGCAGTGCAGCTGTCCAGTGAGCAGAAAGCCACCAGGAGATTTGGTGATGTCGACAGAATAACCCCCCCCCAGCCAGGGTTCTTAAGCCGGGGGATAAATATCCGTGGCATGTGAGCAGCTTCCTTCTCTCTCTTCTCCCCTCCGGGTAAACCCTTTCAATGTCACAGCACATGCATAGCTCTGGAAAGGCACCTTGATGCTGGCTCTGTTTGAAGGGAGTGGGAAAAAAACTGCTTCTGTAGGAAGGATCATTTGGGAAACCTGGGGGAAGAGAGGGAAGCACTTGTGTGTGTGTTCCTGTTGATCATATTCCAGCAGTATCCCGAGGATCAGACCCTTACAAGCACAGATCCTGCTTCTTCTCAGGAGCAAACTAACCCTGTGTCAGATTCTCCCTCGGAAATCCTTTGTCTGCAAGCTGTAACCCTGGGGGAGGAACTGAACTGCAGTTACCGGGGGAAGAAGAGACATAAATCCCCCTACTGGAAGCCTTTAGGTTGAATTTCTGCAGTCCTCCCCCAGGCAGGTCTTCCACTGGCCTCCCCCTCCTTGGGAAGTTTCACGTGATGACAGTGGATGTCTTGCCTGAGAGAGGACCGCATGATTTGTCTAAAATACCTTCCAGTCCTGGAACAGGTGGCATGCGGCAGGGAGGGCCTGGTGGAACGCCCCCTGCAGTCAGTCAGTTGTACTGAGTTTAAAGCGATTTGGAGCAGGCACCTGAAATTCGTTTGAGCTCCCCTCAGAATGGGATTTCACTGGGAGTTTAGCCCCAGTAATGGCAGTGGGACTGAACCCTGTCTGTTTATGGGGTGTGTGGGGGTGGAGAGGAAATTTTATATAAGAAATCCATATATTGCTATCTTCAAACATAAATAAATGAAAAAGATCCTGGATTCATTTTTCAACTATTATTTTTAGTGGAGTTCCTCAACCAGGAAACGGGTTGATCCAGGAGAAACAAATCACAGCTTTAGAAATAAATGCATACAGACACCACCGATCAATGATTCTAATAACGTTGATCTAAGTCACCCTAGTAACGACAGGTTCCAGTCAGGGATCACAGCCTCAGTGTAATGCTGGACAAACACTTATTCAATGGGGTACAAACATTCAGCCACCTCACCTCTTCGGTTGAAAGCCTATTGTATATACGCCAACTGGGTACACCCACATAAAGCCAAGACTGTACTGAAAATCCACAGGAAATGACCTTTCTGTCTCCCTCAGTACCCATATGGCCCTCATTAAGCATTGGCCTGCTAAACCCAGGGTTGTGAGTTCAATCATGGAGGGGGCCATTTAGAGATCTGGGGCAAAAATCTGTCTGGGGTTGGTCCTGCTTTGAGCAGGGGGTTGGACTAGATGACCTCCTGAGGTACCTTCCACCCGGATATTCTATGATTCTATAAATCCGTGTGCCTCACGACCGTTTTAGCCGGGAGGCAGGGAAGTACCGTGACAAGATGCCTTTCTTGAAGCTATGTTTTAATCAAACACAAATGAGTAGGCTCAATACAGGGGTAGCAGGGTAAAACTCTCTGGCCTGCACTATGCAGGAGGTCAGACTAGATCAGCAGTTCTCAAACTGTGGGTCAGGACAGGATCGCCAGGGCCAGTGTTAGACTCACTGGGGCCTGGGACTGAAGCCGAAGCCTGAGGGCTTCATCCCAGGGAGGCTGAGTTCGGGCTCTGCCCCTCCATCCTCTCCCTGGGGTCATGTAGTAATTTTTGTTGTCAGAAGGGGGTGTCACGGTGCAATGAAGTTTGAGAACCACGGGGCTAGATGATCTAATGGTCCCAGGTGGCTTTAAATCTATTTTGCCCATTTTACAGATGGGAACCGAGGCACGGGGTAGAGTTAAGTGACTTGCCCAAGAGAGCCCGTAGCTGAGTCAGAAACTGAACCCAGACTTCCTGAATCCCAGTCCAGCGCACTGTTCACTAGATCACCCTTCCTACCCAGTGGCGAGCAGGAGGGTCTCCGTATCTGAAGCGTGTGCACCCTGCTCTTGATTCAGCTTGCCACATGATTTGCCATAGTTTTTGAGTGCTGTGGGGACGGGGTGAGGGATGAGAAGTGTCCCTCAGACTTGGTGGAGAAAGCACAGAGGGACGGATTTTCCTATGTTTTTAGGCACCTAAAGACTTTGAAACTCCGGCCCAGGGTCTCGACGCGGATTGGCCAGGCTCTCCGGGAGCCGCTGCCCGTTCCAAGGCTGAGTTGGGGAAATCTCCAGGGTCCTCTGCTCTGGGCTCTTCAGCAGGAGAGGCAAACGGCAGCACCTCTTTTTAAAGTCCACCATTCCTGTTTCTTGAACGCCATCCTTTCAATCCCGGCTTTCAATCCTGGAGCTATTTGTCTCGCTTTTTTATCCCACCGTATCTGAGACACACACCCTGCCCTGGGACTGTGGTACATTCCCCCACTGGCACGCCTGCCTTGCTTGGTTAATTAAAAGATGTCCTAAAGTCATTGTTTCACCCAGCTGCTTGGCTTTTGTGGTTGCCATGGTATTCATCGGTCGGCCAATCAGAGGTGAGGGAAACAGAACATCCACCTCTGCAGAAGTCCTGGGATCGAATGATCCTCTTGTGCTCCAAAGTCAATTACACTTCCGGGATAGTCAATTACACCCTGGTGATTGTGGGCTCTGGGCAGTACTGTAATACATTGATTTTGACGGAGCTCCGCTGGTTTACATCGAACCCAATCACTTCATAGCAAAGCCTTTGAAAATAAAGCTCTCCATGACTTCCCGGGCAAGTGCGCTGTTTCCCCTGCAGCACTCAGTGACACCCCAGCCACTTAAAACGGAGTCAGGGAATGCCGTTGTGTGTGTGTCCAATACTCAGAGCAGATAGGTGTCCAGAACTCAAGAGGGGTCTTGATGTCAGGGTATAAGTACCTTCTCCAGGAGAAAACACTGGCCACTAAAGGGCTCTTCAATCTAGCTGCGTAAGGCAGAACAAGAGCCAGTGGTTGGAAGCCGAAGCCAGACAAATTCAAATGACAAATAAGGTACCAATTTTTAGCAGCGAGGGTGATCAACCATTGGAACCGACTTTCAAGGGAAGTGGTAGATTCTCCAGCTCTCGCTGTCTTCAGATCAGGATGGGATGGGCTCAGCATAGGGGTAGCTGGATGGAATTGTCTGGCCTGCGTTATACAGGAGGTCAGACTAGAATGATCGAATGGTCCCTTCCGGCCTTAAAATCTACTAATCTTGGCTGCACGAAGAGAGGCAACTTGTGCCAGATCAACACACACTCATCATGCGAATGAGAGACAGGAGGACCTAGGCTCCGGTCCCAGTTCTGTACTGCCTCGTCACGTGGCCTTGAGAAGGCACTACTCCCTTTCTGTGTATCTGCCTCCCTGTCTGTGAAATGGAGCGTGACAGCCCTTCCCTGCTTGGCCCTGGCACAGTTCGATTCGTGGCGTTACCAGCCAGCGTTTGCAAAGCACGACGCATTATTACGAGCGGAGAGGGAAACGATTTTCAATATTTTCTTTTAAAACAAATCAGCGGGCCAGTAATTTTTGTGTCCACGCATTCGTTGTGTTATTGATTCGGGGCTGCAATGAGTTCATTGTGTTCATTCATCGCTGGGCTGGAAGTTAGAAGAACGTGGTTCTGGAGCAGCCTTCCAGATAGGAGTTGTGGGAGCAAACAACCTCACTAGTTTGAAGATGGAGCTTGTGTGACAATCAGGACCAGACACCCCAAGGGGCAAACAGGAGGTCTGAACCCAAAGAATAAGCAACTGGGTCTGAATGAATGCTTCCCTGACAGCAAACTGGGAGGGGAAGAGACTTGGGTGTGTTTATGTAAAGACAGTTTGCTCCTGCTCTGCTTACATATTTAGCAGATACAACCAGGGCCGGCTTTAGGCCGATTCGCCCGATTCCCCGGAATCAGGCCCCGCGCCTAAGAGGGCCCCGCGCCTTAAGCGCCTTTTAAATTTTTTTTACTCACCCCGGTGGGCGGGGGCGGTATGCTCCGGGGTCTTCGGTGGCCAGCTCCCCTGGCCAGAGCTCCGGCCGGAGCGCGGCAGCCCAGTGGCCCTGTGACCCTGGCCGGAGCACGGCTGCCCCGCGGCCCCGCGACCCTGGCCAAAGCGCCACAAGCCCCACAGCCCCGCTCTCCCGGCTGGAGCCCCAGCCGGAGTGCAACAGCCCCACGGCCCCGCAACCCTGGCCGGAGCACCGCAGCCCCATAACCCCGGCCAGAGCGCTGCAAGCCCTGCAGCCCCGCAACCCTGGCCGGAGTGCCACAAGCCCCGTGGCCCCGCTCTCCCGGCTGGAGCCCCGGCCGGAGTGCAACAGCCCCGCGGCCCTGCAACCCTGGCCGGAGCGCCACAGCCCCATGACCCCGGCCAGAGCGCTGCAAGCCCTGCAGCCCCGCAACCCTGGCTGGAGTGCCACAAGCCCCGTGGCTCCGCAACCCTGGCCGGAGCACCGCAAGCCCCGTGGCCCTGCTTTCCCGGCTGGAGCCCCGGACGGAGTGCGACAGCCCTGCGGCCCCTCAACCCTGGCTGGAGCGCTGCAGCCCCGTGACCCCGTCTGGACTGCAACAAGCCCCACGACCCCCCCCCCCCCCGGCCGGCAATCCGAAGTGCCGCCCGGTGAGTACAAGCTCCAGGAATCGGGCCCCGCACTTGCTAAAGCCGGCCCTGGATACAACGGTGTCAAAGTGATCAACTTCGGCTGGTGTTGAGTACAAATCAGCTCGATACGTTTGTGAGCGGGATTAGTTGCCTGTGACAGTCGGGGACCGGACTCGGTGACCCAGGAGGTCTCATCCAGACTTCCTATGGCTGTAGGACAGGAAGGCTGAGAAGGAGGGATAATGAGATCTGGAGCCTTTAGCCGGCAGATCAGCATTCAGACCTGGCCTGGACTGGCAGAGACTGGAAGCCATTACCATCCAATGGTTGTTCGTTGGCCTGTGAGTTGGTGGTCTCAGTCCTGTTCCTAGTGGCCAAGCTGGCACTGACTGGCACCCTGGACACAGTCACCTTCTCAGTAACTTCCCCTGTAACTAGGTTATTCCAGAATTGTCCGGGGTGTCTTGCACCTTCTTTTAAAGCATCTGGCACTGGCCACGGCCAGAGTCAGCATCTTGGGTCTGATAGGTTTGCATAGGAATTGTCGGACCAAAGGACTGAGAGCCCCATCTAGATCTCCAGCAGGGTTAATGGCAAAAAATGCCCATTAATTTAAATGGAAGCAGATCTAGACCCGTTCAGAAAAGGTGTTGAGGCCGGGCAAATGGGAGCTCTGGCAAACACTGAATTCATTAAAAAGAATTAGACAACGTTTGCATTTCCTCTGCAGTGAAATTAGCAAAGTAGGGCCTCTTTCGTGTTCATTAATACCTATATAAATTCAAAGTAAGTAGAGAGCCACTTTTGTTCATTAGACACCTTCTGCATCTCCTCGATTAAGAAGAAGCTTTACTGTGTTTTCATGATTATCGTTTCCATTCCATTAAAGAGAGAGAGAAAGAGAGAGAGAGGAGAAAAAGAAAACGGCAGATTTTAATATCCTTATATTTCCAAGTCCCTATTATTCAAAAAAAATTGTTTGCATTTGCTCTGATCAGCGGAGGATTACAAGGATAGCAGTGGGTTACATTGCTAACGATTTCGATAAATGACTTTACATAAAATTTGTAATCTCCACAATTCCATCCAAAGGCCATTTGACAGAACCCTGGACGCAAAATGAATTGCAGAATTAGCCGCTTGTCCTAAAGCCACTGAACAAGTTACATTTAAGGATACACACATAAAAGATGAGGCATATCTTTCACCTGCAAGGGCATGATTTTGGCTTTCGGGGACAAAAGCGAATAAGGTTTTAGTGGGTCAAGAAAGATTTTTACCCCCTGTAGCATGAGGAATGTCTAAAATATCGGCTCCAGTTGCGTCTCAGGCATTTATTTTATCCATTTTTTCCAGCTGTTTGATTTTGATTTCTGTGCAGCTACGGCACCATTACTGATGTTTCATTTACATACAGTCCGTTAGCCCAGATGAAACTGACTCATAGAGTAAGGCTTATGCATCTTGTGAGTCCAGCCATAGTGAACGTGAAAGTGACCACATTAGAAGAGACCATCTATTCTGGTATCTTGGCTATGACAGTGAGTGATGCCTAAGGCACATGTGAAACCCAGTTCAGTCTACTGGATTGAACACAGGCTTGGGAGTCAAGATCTGGGTTCTAATCCCAACTCTGCCAAGTCACTTTCCAATCTGTAGAATACAAGTAATGATGCTCACGCCTCTTTTTGAAGTAAGTTCTAGGGGTGGTAAGTGCTAACCATGGAGTTACTATAATATGGAAAGATTCCCCCCGCCCCCATCCAGTGTTTAGCTAGCACTGGTCAGAGAAACTTCGACTGATCCATATTCTGCCGGAGTATTGACTTCCATCAAAAGTAAACTGCTCCCCGAAAGCAGGTCATTTTTGCCAGAATGTTTTTTTTTTTTGGGGGGGGGGCGGGGGAGTTCTGACCATATTGAAATGTCCCATTTCAACATTTTTGGAATGAAACGGTTCAATTTTTCATTTGGAAACCACTTTTTTCATTTTGAATTACTTTTTATTTTCTAAACAAGTTGAAATGGAAATGAAACATTTTGAACGACCCAAAGCGTTTTTTTTTTTAAATATTTCCCTTCATGGAGAATTTAAAAGTTTTTGGCTTTTGTTCTGATTTGGAATGAAGCCAGATTCTGAAGTCTCAAAATCCTTTTGTGAAACAGAACATCCATCCTCCGCACAGCTCTATGCTCATCTGCCACCATAGTAGATGAGGATGGATAAACCTCATTATTTTTTTATCCGAGCTAAAATGCTGTCATCTCTCTCTGCCAAGCAGTAGCTCCACCTATGGGGCCTTGCCAGTTGGCCTCTCATTGGAGGAGCAATCAGTGATGTGGGGGCTGGATTTATTTACACCTAAAAATCAGTCCTGGAGGAGAGGTGGTCGCAAACAGCATGCAGGGCAATCTCAACTCAACACCAATGCCCCATTCCCATAGAGCATTCCTGCCTCAAGAATTGACTCTCATTAGAGACATTAAGCCAGAGATCAAACTCCCTTGCTGCTTGCTACAGCTGCCGCCCAAAGAACCACATCAGAAAACCAACAACTTAACATTTCTTCCAAGACTAAAAGCTGGCTCACCTGCTAATAAAAAGAACTTGTACGACTATGTGTAACAGCGCCATTTGGGGACCCCTGCTATAACCAGACCTACAAATACTCCCGAGTCATGTGATGAGAGCTTGATCTTGTGATGCATTCACTTGCTGAATGGACTCAGCGCCCAGACCTGTTAGGTGGTGAGCTCTTCCTGAGAGGACAAGCAATGGGAGCTGACTGCTTGTAACTTTTTCTGTCCATCTAGTTTCTTAGACTGTGACCATGACCAGAGTATTGGAGCACTTTACACAGTATGCAGACTAGGAGATCTCAGTCTCCCCCGTCCCTCCTTTTCCATTCGGCAGGAAGGTGTTTCTATGCATATGTGACGTTGGTGGGTGTGACGGGGTCTAGACTCATCACCGCTGGTTGCTCCAGGAATTAGCTCTGTCCACCACGGAGCACCCTCAGTGCATGGTGTCTCGTCCGCTGTCCGTTCTGCTCTGCTCTGGGACCCACGTTGCGCTCCGCTCGGCAGTGTCCTCTTCAGGACACTGCCCCCGGCAGTGCCCACTACTCCAGACTCACCCCCTTCCCGGGGGAGGAGTTTAACAGCAGTCTTTGGGACTCGCATCTGCCTCAGTGGCCAACCGCAACCCACAGTCTAGCCCCTTAGCTCAGGGGCAAGTTGCAGTCTGTATTGGCCACCGTCTTCTGTGGCTAGGTGAGGTATAAGCGGGGAGGGGAGACCCAGGCCCACCCGCTTCTCTGGGTCCCAACCCAGGGACCCTCTAGCGGCAGCCTCCTTCTGCCCTCCTTCGTTCCCCTCCTGTCCGCTTTCCTTCCCTGGGCCACTTCCAGCCCTTTTCTCAGGGGGGCTATTGTGAGCAGGCTGGCTGAAGGGAGCAGGGCGTTTCATTCCACTCTGGAGCTGCTGAGGTTCATGTCCATGCTGATCTCTTCCCAGCACGTTCCATAGGCGTGGGCCAGTTGCCAAGAAAGCCCTGTCCTCTCCGTGCACAAGTTGCACCCTTGCGTCCGAGAGAGATGAAGGGGCCGTGGGGAGCCCGTGGTGGCTGAGTCAGCAGGCGGCTGCATTCTGAACTGGCTTTAAAATCCAGCCGTTTCCTTCCGGGTTCCGGTGCATTACGGCAGCCCAGCCTGGAGGTCATGGCTGCGGGGGTCCCCATGGACAGGTCTGAGAACAAAAGGATGGCCTGAAAGGAATGTCCTTCGTCTCGTGGCTGTCTGGGCTTCCTGTTGCACGTTAGCTACACGGCTGTGGGCCGTGTGCAGGAGAGACAGCAGATGCCCTTGGTAGAAGATGAGGGTGGGGAGTTCTTCATGCTGCTTCCCTGGCCCCTCCAACATCACCCAGCTCTCCAGGGTTCAGGTCCGGCCATCTGCTCTCCATCCGGGTCCTGATCTCAGCCAGGCTCTGATGAGCAGGGCAGTGGTGCTGGGGCGAGTTATGTTTTGGTCATAATGGAGGTGCTGCCATCCTAAAATCCTGAATCCGGGGGAAGGGACTGGGCTATAGGGACATTATACCGGCTGGTGGTGCCATAAACAAGGCCTGTTGATTAATGAGTGAATCCCCACTCATGCCTGCCCTCATTAAATAAACCATTCCGGCAGCTCCTTGGCAAGTGGCACCAGCCTTCAGAGAGACAATGCGCCAGAGGGAGAGGCAGAGGAGATCCGACTGCAATCTAATTCTACTGATTCTTGCCTGAGGCGCAAAGTGTGCACCGTGCTGAGCACGGCAGATGGGCATGGGCAGGGTAGAGAGGGGGGTATCACCGTGAAGACGGAAAGCACTATACATTCGTTGCACAGCTGAGCGACCGGGGGGATGTGGGGATTTGCTGATGGCGTAGGCCAGCAGCGAGCAAGGAGGGGAGGAATTGTGTCTCAGTGGGGATGGTGCAACTTACACCTGGTCCCTTGCTCAGGCCTGTCCCTAGACACACAAAGTAACCCTGATCATTTCAATTTGCCGTGTTCCCGGGGCACCCAGCGTGACCAGGGGTTCCAATTCCCCCTATTCCTTTCCCCGCCGCTGCTGCGTTATTCAGAGCCCTGCGTCTCTGCCCACAAGCACAATCCGTTCGGCGGCTCGCTGCTCTTTATGCAGCTTCTCACGGCCAGCGGCTTTGGCCGCCCACCCGTATCCCTCTCCAAGACTCCGCGAGCCCGTTATCCCTGACAGTTGTCCGGCGGAATGAGATCAACGTCAGGCTTTATCCTACCCGTTTACCTTGCTTGGCCGAGGTGAAATTGGTTTCATAGAACTCACTGCAGCTGCTCCGTTTTTAATTGTGTGAGACAGCAGCCGCTGACAATGAATGCGGCCAAGGGCACTGTAGTAATGCACAAAGCCCGCGGCTCGCTAGCAAAGCTGTGGGGTTGTTAACAGTGGAAGGGATTTGTAGACTGGTGAGTAATATGCTGCTCTCCTTAGAGGCCGGATTTGGCCGGAGCTCCCCAAATTGAGTTTTTTTCAACATTTCCTGCACAACTCTTCTGGTTGTTCAGTGAAAAAGCCCCCAACCATTCTCAGTTCTCGCAGACAATTTTCTTCACCTATTGTCAGTTTTCAAACCCGCCCAAAACACCAATACTTTTTTTAATAACCCGCCCTCAAAAAAACTGGAAAAAAAAACAAAAAAACAAAACCAAAAAAGCTTTCGTTCGCTTTTCTGATCAGAAAACCAGAACATTTCCACTAACCTGGAGATTCTGCGGGAGAAATGGTCATTTCAAAAAGACCGGGTTAACTGGAAAAAAATGTTTCAATGCAAAAATTTGACTAGAAGTGAGATCTTGGAGTCATTGCAGATAGTTCTCTGAAAACATCCACTCAACGTGCAGCGGTAGTCAAAAAAGCGAACAGAATGTTGGGGATCATTAAGAAAGGGATAGATAATAAGACAAAAGAACATATTGCCTCTATATAAATCCATGGTACACCCACATCTGAATACTGCATGCAGTGTGGTTGCCCCATCTCAAAAAAGATATATTGGAATTGCAAAAGGTTCAGAAAAAGGCAACAAAAATGATTAGTGGTATAGAACAGCTGCCGTAGGAGGAGAGATTAATAAGACTAGGATTTTTCAGGTTGGAAAAGAGACAACTAAGGGGGGATATGAGAGGTGTCTATAAAATCATGACTGGTGTGGAGAAAGTAAATAAGGAAGTGTTATTTACTCCTTCTCATAACACAAGACCTAGGGGGTCACCCAATGAAATTAATAGGCAGCAGGTTTAAAACAAACAAAAGGCAGCACTTCTTCACACAACGCACAGTCAACCTGTGGAACTCATTGCCAAGGGATGCCGTGAACGCCAAAACTGTAACTGGATTAAAAAAAGAATTCGATAAGTTCATGGAGGATAGGTCCATCAATGGCTAATAATAAAGATGGTCAGGGATGCAACCTCATGCTCTGGGTATCCTTAGCCTCTGTTTGCCAGAAGCTGGGAATGGGCGACAGGGGATGGATCACTTGATCTGACTGAGCTGTTCTGTTCATTCCCTCTGGGGCACCCGGCATTGGCCACTGTCGGAAGACAGGACACTGGGCTAGATGGATCATTGGTCTGACTGAGTAGGGCTGTTCTTATGTCCCAGCAATCACCAAACCCCAAGCTCCAGTGACGTCGTGAGACGTGAGTGAGCTCCAGCCTTGAAGGCCACACCCCAAATCCTGGGGAGGTGCTGAGATAGTGCCCTCAACTTCAACTGTCTCGAGGATACAAGAAGATCTGAAAGTGCTTTATAATCCACCGTGATCTGACTGAGCAGAAAGTAACCGTCACCACAAGGGGCCAAGGAAGAGACTGCCTCAGAGATAGCCAGGTAGGGTCCCAGGCCAGTTAGGGCTTTAGAGATGATAGTTATCCCTATGAATAGGGCCTAAAAACAGAGTGTTAACCAGAGCATAGGAGAGAGCAGTGATGTGTGTGTTCACATTAGCCTGACCTACTTAGACCTTGATAAATGGTCTCCAAGCAGCGCTCCGTATAGCCTTGAGGTGCTATCGGCCTAGTGACTGTGTCATGGGCAGAGGCCCACACAGGAGATGAAAGGTCTCGGGCTCTTCCCATCTGGCTGTCCACATTCCCTCCGTAACTCTAACTGGAGCAGACATTCTTCTTCGCCGCCCAGACGGCGCTGTGCACAGCTGCCGTGTTCCACCTCGCCGGCGGTGGCCTCGTTTCAAAGCTGAGTGCAATAGATTCTGGCGTAAGCAGAAGGCTGAATTGGAAAGGAAGATGGGGGCTTTCTCAAGCCTTTTGTTGTTGTTGTTGCTGTATAATTCATGGCCTTACCGCCAGAGAGCACAAAGTCCAGATTATACTAACAAATGCCCTCAGGCGCACACTACGGGAGAGGCTACGGGAAACAAACAGAGTTTGGAACATTGCTCGTGGCTCCCAGTGATGGATGGCTCAGCTCGTTCCGTGACACATCGTTATCGTCTGACACGGCCACAGGTCTGATTAAGGCTAAGATTCCGTCACGCGTATTTCTTGTCAAAGTCAGGGACAGGTCACGGGCAATAAACAAAAATTCATGGAAGCCTGTGACCTGTCCCTGACTTTTACTAAAAATACCCTGGGGTGGGGAAGGGGAGAGAAATACCTTGGAAAGGGGGGGCAGCTGCTCCATTCCCAGGGGAGCTGACCCAACCCTGGCCGCTACTCCAGTGGGCCGCCAGCCATTGCTCCAGGGAGCCGGGAGCATTGCTCTGCCAACCCCAGGACTGGCTGCCAGCCAGCTGTTCCGGCATGCCCAGGGAGCCGGGGGCATTGCTCTGCCAACCCCAGGACTGGCTGCCAGCCAGCTGTTCCGGCATGCCCAGGGGCTGCTGCTCCAGTGGGCCCAAGGACCATTGCTCCATCAGCCCCAGAGCTGACTGCCAGCCAACTGTTCCAGGAGGCCTGGGGCTGGCTGCTGCTCCAAAGGCCCAGGGACTGCTGCTCCTGCTCCGAGGGCACCAGAGCTGACTGCCGGCCACTGCTCCAGCCCTAGGGGTGCTGACCCAACCCCAGCCACTGGGGCTGCTGCTGCAGTGGCCCTGTGGCTGACAGCTGCTCCAGCCCTGCCCCAGAAGAAGTCCCAGAGGTCCCAGAAAGTCACGGAATCAGTGACTTCCGTGACAGAATCGTATCCTTGGGTATGACTGACAGAACGCACGGGGAGTTCACGTCGTGCAGAGGAAACAGCGCAGAGTCTGGGTCAGGAAAGGAAGAAGCAATTTTGCCAAGAGAACAAACCACACACAGACAGAAAAGTAATTAAGTGAATTTTGTGCTAGGTTGATTTCCCTGGTCCCTGGAGATTGTTACTTCTCCACAGAACAGATAGACACTGCAGAAGCTTTCTCCACAGTGTCCTGTAAAAGTGTCCCAAGCCAAAGTAGAAAGCCCTGGGAGGGGGGTGCTCCTACCCCACTATTCTCCAGGCTCAGCTGTCATTAAAAAAAAATAAAGTAAGTTTCTAGCTGTTAGGGTAGCGAAGAACATGACCAGAGTGTAACCAATGCAGCATCTGCCTGAGTTTGCAGAGAGCCTGAAACAATAGCTCTGAGAGGTGTGAACTGACTCTGGCATCTCACTGGGTGTTAACACAGACAATGTGGCTACTTTCAATGTCATACTTCACTGTTCATCAAAGCTTGTAGGGAAGAAGAGAAAGGGTCCTATTATGAAAAGCCACACTAGTCATGTGAGAGTGTGGGGGTACAGAAAAGGTTATATTATGATGGGCTGAAGTTTTACACTCAGTGGGGATGAAGACACCTGTAGTAGGTTCTGTTTTCCTGAAGGGGGCACTCAGCTTCCAAAGGTCTGGGAAATATTAGTGTTTCCCTCGGTGAGGGGGGGATGGGGTGTGTGTTTTTGTCTCCCTCTAGTGGCTGGTGCACGTAGGACGTCTATGAGTTTGTTATTGCTCCCAGCTAAAAGACTTCGTCCTTTAGCTCAAGCCATAGAGGCTCACGCTCCTAGTGCTGAAAGTCCTGGGTCCAAATCCCATTTCCCAAAGCAGTCAGTTGCAATGGTGCTACCTGTCTCCTGAGAACTGGACTGAATTTGGCAAGGACTGTCAATGGTCATGACTGGTTACTACTACCGCAGAGTTAGGTTTGGACCGGAAAGGCTCCACATCTCAATCCCAGCCTCCTGTGCTGTTTAGTCCCCCTAAAAAATGTGTTTAAAAGGAGGAGCTTGGACAGGTCTTGGAGCAAAGATCTTGTGCCAGATGGTGAATTGCTGTTGTGCTCGCATTCCTGTAGGTGGACAATGTATTTGCTGGTGGTATGAGAGCATGGAGGGGTGTGTTCTCCACAGTGACACGTTCCTGGTGTGGTTCTGTGTGCACACTGAGAGCGCAATATGTAGTAAGTCTGCTTCCTGGTGTAAGGAAAGGCTGATTGCTCTTAACAGAAATGTCTGTGATGCTGGCAGGCCAGAGGCCAGCTCTTGCGTTAGCTAAGAACTGACAACTTCGTAGCTGGTAACCAGACCAGATCACCTGGATGTTAGTTTTGGTCCAAATAGGTATTAGTCTTATAAGAATGTGTTTAGATGCTATGAAATGCTTGTATGTTGCTGCATGTATTAATCTCACCTATACTATCTATATCCCATCTTTGAAGGTGATATTGAAGTGTTTGCTCTGTAACTCTAACCCCCCCCCGCCCCCCCGTCAGGAGAGAAGCATGACCAAGTGTGAAATGGAGGTGTTATCTCCTCCCCAACACAAGAAGTCCCATAGACACCAGACAAATCATTGTGGAACACCAGAGGACAAAAGACTGTTGATGGCTCCCCCCAAGCCCATGAAGAGGGGACCTGCACATGAACTCGTCCCATCGTCTTCAACTCTGGGGGAAGGGAATACAAATCCACAACAAGAAGAAACTGTGTCTTTTGGGCTGTTTGAACGCTGAAGGGCCAGAGACTCGAGCCTGAAGTCAGAGATCCCCAGGGGCTGCCCTGAGAGGTGCTTTGAATGGACAGATCACGACAACTCTGACACTCTTAGGGTTTAGCTGGTAACTCATGAGTGTGTCTCTGCTTGCTTGCTTGAACCTGTAAATAATTCTCATTCCTTTTTCCTAGCTAACAAATCTTTAGATAGTTTAGAGAGTCCTGTGGCACCTTTAAGACTAACAGATGTATTGGAGCATAAGCTTTCATGGGTGAATACCCACTTCGTCAGACGCATGTACAGATCCAGACTAACACGGCTACCCCTCTGATACTTTAGATAGTTTGTTACAGGATTGGCTACAGGCATTCTCTCTGGTGTAAGATCTAGGCTACCAATTGAGCTGGGGTAAGTGACAGGTCTCTCAGGACTGGAAGCCACCTGAAGTTGGTGTGATTTTTGGTGTAAGTGACCATTTATCACAAAGTCCAGTTTGTCTGGGTGGCAGGATAGATTGGAGAGTCTCAGGGGACTGTCTATGACTCCAGGAGTTCACATTTGTTACTGGCTTGATGACATGTAATTACAGAACACGCTACTAGTTTGGGGTGTCTGCCTATTTCTGACAGTCTGCTCCGAGGGAGGCACTCACAGTCGTGAGCTACTCCAGACAGTGTGACAGTCTTCGTTAGAAATCTCTTCTCTTTTCTGCGCAGAAAACAAATGCCCATTGTTCTCACTTCTGCTGGACATGTCATCTGCTCCCTGACACAGGAGATGGTCACAAAGTCAGCAGGGCCTGGGAGACCATCAGAGTGTGTTAAGGAACACCTGGCCACCCTCTTCACTCTGACATTGCTGGGAGTCACGCAGAGGCTGGGGGAAGAAAGCAGGATTCAAATGAATATTAACATGAATATCAATGGTTTCATGGATGTTTTTGTTCTCCCCGAGAAGAGTAGCTTTGTAAAATATTCCTTCTAGTCTAATAATCTATGGTGTGATTCGTGGCACAAGACAGGAATGAACTGTGCCAAATTTTGCTTTGTTATGCTGGTACAACTGGAGCTCTTCCATGGAAGGCAATGTTCTTTACCCGAGTGTAACCATGTTTGGCTCATTACGTTTCACTGCATCATGTCCCGGTAGTTCTGTGGTTTAGATTTCTTTTCCCGAAGGGGATGGTATTCCCTAGTTGTCTTTAAGAAGATTTATGTATACAAAATCTGAGTTAAAGGAGTGATAGGCTGGAAAGACAGGAAGTCAAATACTTTGTCAGATAATTCTCCAGAAGGAAATCCACTATGTTAACCTATTCCCTGGAGCCATATTGAAATGTTACAGTGAAAGGAGCTGATCTAAACCCAGTTAAACTCCACTGAAAGACTCCAATAGAGTTTGGATCAGGCCCATAGTTTGTACGCGCCCACACAACCTTGTTTTGGTTGTGTGGAGTTGCTCCACTTTGGGATAGATCGAAAACCCAAACTCAAGCCCAAACCCTGTATTTTGCCCAGCTTTAAGCTGAAACTGGATGAAGTCATCTGGTTTTGCCTGGTCTCCGCTCAGGGGAGGCTTGGAAGATCTGCCCCAAGGATCAAAGAGGTCATGAACCTCAGCCACTCTGGGCTGAGTTGCTTGTTCATAACGAACCTCAAACCCCTGTGAGTTCCACTGGATTTCATAGACTCATAGACTTTAAGGTCAGAAGGGACCATTATGATCATCTAGACTGACCTCCTGCACATCGCGGGCCACGGAATCTCACCCACCCACTCCTGTAACAAACCCCTGAGCTATGTCTGAGTTACTGAAGTCCTCAAATCGTGGTTTAAAGACCTCAAGGTGCAGAGAATCCACCAGCAATGTCTCATGCCTCAAGGCTCAGCCCCCGAACGCAGAACTCCTCTTGACTGCAACACGAACACGGTTTGATAGCCCTGCAGCAGGGATACACTTGATTTCTCCAGTACCGTTGTGGAAAGGGTGAATGCAGGAACAGTCTGTGTCACGATAAAACACAAGCAATATGTATTTACCAAGTACGGCATTTTCTCCAACGGTGAAAATTTACTCCTCTGAACCCAATGGTAACCTGCAGCATGTTTGTTTTGGGGATCCCGAGGGCTTCAATCCAATCTCTTCTTATTCTTCTGAAGGAAGCTCTGCATATTGTATGTTTCACGCCGTTCTCCTATTGCATTAAAAAAAAAAATCCCACGGGAGAAGGCATCCCTTCCAGACTTCAAATCCCCAGGGGAAGAAAGAATAAATGGCAGTGATGAAATTCACCATCGAGAACATGGAATGATTTTATTTTGCAGGTGGGGAATCTCAGACATACAAAGTCTAGATGCTCTTTCACATACCACAAGAGATCAGCAGGCTTAAAACTAATGTAAGGAAATGTTTCTTCACACAACACAGTAAACCTGTGGAACTTGTTGCCAGGAGATGTTGTGAAGGCCAAAGTATAACTAGTTTAAAAAAATTAGATAAGTTAATAGAGGACAGGTCCATTAATGGCTATTAGCCAAGATGGACAGCAATTGCAACCCCATGCTCTGGATGTCCCTAGCCTCTGACTGCCAGAAACTGGGACTGGACAACAGGGATGGACACTCAAAATTGCCCTGTTCTGTCCACTCCCTTTGAAGCATCTGGCATTGGCCGCTGCGGAAGACAGGATTCTGGGCTAGATGGACTATTAGTCTGATACCGTATGGCCATTCTTATGTTCTCCTGTATTCACTTGGCCTGAGCATTAGCTACTTGATGGTACCAAGGTGCAAGGGGCTGTACAAACACACAGTAAAGAAGGATTTACAATCTCTGTAGACAAGACAGGTGGGAGAAGAGAAGTGTTATTATCCCCATTATACAGATGGGGCAACTATGGCCCAGAGAGATTGAATGACTGGCCCAAGGTCACACAGGGAGTCTGTGGCGGAGCCTGGAACTGAACCTAGAGCACCTGAGTCCCAATCCCAGGCCTTATGTACAAGGCCATCCTTCCCCTCAGGTGGAGAGCTGCACCTGCACCATCTGTGCCGCAGAGCTAGCCTCTCATTGCACCCTCAGGACTGGCGGGTGAGTTGCTCCCAAGGAGCATCCACGCTAGGGCTTAGTAGATGGCACACTCATCCCCAAACTCTGAGACCAAAGGCATCTTCATGACCATTCAGTCCACGAGCAAGCCATCTGCATGCTCACTTGTTGCAAAGGCGAGCTGTTCCACCTGAGGGCGAGAAAGGGGACCACTGTTTGCTGGCTAGCATATTATATCTGATAATATGTATTATCCATACCACAGACATATCAGTGCGCATTAAGCACAAATATTGTAGCAGTTACAGAGCCTAATATTGATTGGAGAAGGGGTGAGGCAGGGTGTTGAGACCCAAATCTAGCTCAGGTTTGTGGAAGAGTCAGGGCTAGGTTTTGGCTTTGATGGCCCCAAAATTTCATCAATTCTTCCCACCCCATTTTGGCCCAAAGCATTGGGAGTCTCGTTAGATAAGATGATCTCATGAGATTTCTACCATCTTTACCTGCAGTTAATCTGGATGTGAAAATTGGGACCCATCTGTCTGTGGGTTAAAGCTAGGGTCAAAATTGTGGTGGTGGCTTCAGATCCAGGAATCAAAATTCACCCCTGCTCCCAGAATTTGGATAGGAGTGTTGTATTTAATGTTCTGTTTCAGGCCCATCTTTGTCAGGGATGTATAAAGGTTCTATCACATGTATCAAGGTTCTGTGCCAACAAATACAAGCCAGGCAGGGGACTACACTGAACAAAACCAAAGTGCTAATAAAGGCAATGGCAAAAATTCTCATTGAATCATGCCATCAGTATTCAGCCCCTAAGGCGAAAAAATAATGTTTGGGGACAAACTTTAATAGTCACTAATACAGAGATCATGTGGCGCCAAAATACCAAGTTGACAGGCGCTTTATGAATGGCAGAGATGACAGAGATGGAATGAAACTCCACCCAGGAGCCAGATGTGAGACAAGCAATGCCTGGATGCCATGGTCTATTAGCAATAAATAATAGGACACAATATAGAGCTGCGGGCATAGTTTGAATTCAGTTATTGAATGATGGTGGGAGCAAAGCATGGAGAATCCTGAAGACTGGTTAATAAACTCCCTCAGTTCACTTATCATCATGCCAACAGCCTAGGGTGAGGACAGACACAAGGTACCAGGTCCAGTCAAGTTAATTGCATATTTAGGCAAACTTGAGGGATTTCAGGGAAGAACAACAAAACAGCTGGAGCGGGAGGGACCGATTTATGATGACGAAAAGGTCAAAATGACTTCACATATGTAGCATGTTCTGTAAAAGGTTGTTACAAGGAGGAGGGAGGGAAATTGTTCACGTTAACCTCTGAGGATAGGACAAGAAGCAATGGGCTTAAATTGCAGCAAGGAAGGTTTAGGCTGGACATTAGGAAAAACTTCCTAACTGTCAGGGTGGTTAAGCACTGGAATAAATTGCCCAGGGAGGTGGTGGAATCTCCATCATTGGGGATTTTTAATAGCAGGTTAGACAAACACCTGTCTGGGATGGTCTAGATAATACTTAGTCCTGCCATGACTGCAGGGGACAGGACTAGATGACCTCTCGAGGTCCCTTCCAGTCCCACGGTTCTATGATTCCATGTCTACAGGGTAAAAACCATGATGAAAGTTGCTTATAAACATTTGACAAGGGTAAAAGCTCAAGAACTGGAGATTTCAAACCTGTTGAAATTTTGGCTACAGATATGGACTCCAAGAAGGAAAAAGGATTATCTAGTGTGATACAGAGGAGCATATAGTTAGGAGTGATGGGATGGAGTTAAGGAATGGAGGAAAGGGTGAATAGCAGAAGAATCTCTGCAGCAATGAGATTTTTTAGGATGTGGAGGAGAAGTGGTCGAAGCCTCCTGGCTTGGATTGGCAAAGTAGTAGAAAATTTTGAAATGATTTGACTAGTGCAGGGGTTCTCAGCCTGCCACCCCTGGGGACCACAAATTGATATCAAGGGGCCATGCCCATCCTGCTCTTCTCATCAGTGGGAAATGGGATCCAGGCTAGACCCCAACAGGGTGGAAGGAAGGGCCCAGGATGGAAAAGGTTGAGAACTACTGGGCAAGTGTATGTGTGTGCCCACCACTGCTCTCTTTTAAATGGAATCAAAATTGCTTCACTCAGTGCCCAGTGGGAGGAAATGAAGCTTTTCCTTTAGAACAAGCAAGATGCAGCCTGTGCTTTTGAAGCAGGAAGTTCTGAGTTCTATCCCTGAGGCTGTCAGGAAACTCCCAACTGGAGACAGGAAGTGCCTCATCTGACAATCAAGAAGTGGCTAGCTGGCCACAGATTTGTTGTTATGCTGTAGTGTAGAGAACAATCTCCAGCCCTAGCCAGAGATTGGGAGAGAAGCCTTTTTCATCTACTATGTCTATTATTTATAATCTTGTCAAGTAGCCCAGACTTTCCAACCACCAGATTGGCAAATGTGTCTCTAGACGTGACTCAGGTTTTCGATTTTATTTAGTAATAGTCCAACGTGCACCTGAAATATCAATGACTTTTTTTTATTATTTTTTTGGTCTGCTTAGGCCTAGTGTTTGACCTTGGATAATACAGGTGCATGATAATAAAACAAGAATAACCTTTTGCCTGTGGATAGTACCTTCCATCCACAGGTCTCAATGCACCTTACAAACAAATGGGTTTACACCCATGACGCCTTTTGGAGGTAGGCAAGTATGAGCCTCCACATAAAATGGGTGGGGAAACTGAGGTGTTGCGTGCCTGATTCCAAACCCATATAAATCACTCAATGGATTATCTAGGTCACACAGGGACTCAGTGTAAAAGCCAGGAATAGAATTTAGGTCTCCTGACTCAAAAGCCTCCGTCTTAACCACAGACTCATCCTTTCTTCACTAGAATGGCATATGGCCACTTAACAGTGGACGACGACAGTGCTCAGAGCGGGTGCCATACAAAGAAGATGAAGTGCATCTTCCCACTCTTTGAGTTAAGAGCCAGAGTTGCAAAGGGGAAAGCTCTCATGTTTCAAGACTCCAGTGTTCCCTCATTAAATCGTATGTTGATGAATGCCATAAATTAGATTCCAATCAGGCGGCATTCTCCGGGGAGCTAAATTGGGTAAATAGGCAGAGCGGGATTTGTTTCAAATATCAAATAACTTCTGGAGAATCCACCTGAGGGCCTGGCTCCCTCCTAGAGATAATAAATAAAAAGATGAAGGAGGAAGGTATTAACTGTGAATGGATTCTAATTGAGTCAGTGGTAAATGCACTTCGTAATCTTTAATTAGCAGAGGTGCTTGCCGTAAATGTAATTGACAGGAACCGATCTCCTTCGGCTGGAAATCAGTGGAAAGTTCTCCATACTCTGTCTTAAAAGTGGCTGCTGTTTTCTCTTAGTCTTTTCATTAAGCCTCAGGATTAAGATAAAGGAGTACCAGCTTTAGGGGCTACATACAGCTGTCTAGACTCCCATCCCAGCAGGGATGGCGTCGTGCAAAATCTGGAACGGAATCTGTAGGCTTGCTGCAAAGTCCTGGGGTGGCCCATAGCTGGGATCTTCTCTGGGGATTGCCTGGGTCAGTCATTGGACTGACTTTCTCATACGGTTTTTGCCTTGAATCTGAGCCAGCCTGGCCCGTTTACAGCTGCTCTCCGCTTTGTGGGGCAGGCCTTGAAATGAGCCTGGAATAAGGCAGGGAGTTGCTGTGCAACAGGGGACTGGTGTGTAGAGATCGAGCTTGGCTGCAGGCGGGTAACTGACTAGAGAAAATGGAGCCTTCGTGTTTTATTTCATCAGCGTTATGAAGTGGGGTTTGCCTAAAGAGGGGTGTCACACAAGCGGAGGGGAGCAGAAACCTGTGTTTGATGATGGCCTGAGGCAGAGATTCAGGCCTATATACCTGCCACCAAACATAGTGACATGCCTGCTGATGTCAGTAGTAGATTTGCACAAGGATCCCGGGGAAGATACGGCCTTTCTGTAGAGTAACTGAATTTTTGTTATTTGTTTGCTGTCTTATTGTCACATTCACCCTCACTGAGACAGTCTGTTCCCCCTTATGCCCTCTGTCTCACTTTTTTCTCCACCTGCCTTCCTCTTCCTCATCCTCCTGAATCTGTTCTGGTCTTTTCTCTGCATTGCATTACATTGCCTGCAGCAACTCCCCAAATCCAACCTGCACCCACTAAAATGATCAGTGATTAACTAGTTCATGTGGAAGTTGATTCTCCAATCAGATCACTAGCAGATAGGGGAGCTGTTTCTAATCTCTAATCCCTTGTTTCAGGCTGTCTGAAGCGATCACTGCATCAGTTACACTTGGCTTATGTTTGGCAGGTTCTCTCTGCAGCCAGCTAGAAACTGACTGCCTTTTAAACAGCAAAACTGAGAGTCTGGAGAATCTGATTATGTCACTCAGGCCACATAAATGCTTCCTGCAGGCCAGGTGTCTGACATCCCCTCCTCTCCCAAGCATTTGAAGGTTGTCAACACTAAAGAAGAGACATATTAGGAAGGAGCTTACTTGGCATAACTGAAAAGTCAGAGAAAAAACTAGGCGGAAAGTTACAGAAAACTTCTTGTTAGATCCTAGAACAGTCTCCCCCGGGAAAGGGCTGATTAGGACTGGACTGGACAAACCAGCTCTAGGAGAGAAATCATGCCCTGGTTCTTTAGGGAATAGAGACAATGGCCCAAAAGGGCTGTTTTGTAAGAGACGCCAGCCTAGGATTACCCTAGGAGTGTCATAACTGAGCAGTGCAATAGAGCAGAGCGTGCTAACACTCAGCACAAGGCTTCTCTCTGAGTCCCTAGTGCCTGTGAAATCCGTGCTGCTGCTGGTTTGCCCTCTTATAGAAAGTTGTTTCCCAGCAGGCCGTTCTGCGGGGAGGGCTGGCCCTTTAAAATTGGCAGAGACAGACAGCGACAGCCCTAATGGAGCCATAGTATAGCTAGCCGCTGCTGGCTGCATGTTCCTCTCTCCTCTAGCTCCTGCTTTGTGTCCCCTTCTGGAATCCTGTAAATAGGGCCCCGTCTCACAGAAGTGATTGGGATGAATTAGCGTGGGGGTGGGAAGTAGACTTTTTGCTCGGCTCATCTGCTGGCAATTACAGGTTGGCAAACATGATCCGTGACAGCTGTAGGTGGGTCTCAGACTGTGTCTATGCGATCTTGCCGCAGCGGAATAGAAGCCAGTTGCTATTCTGTGTGACAAGTTTTGCGGCGGGGGGTGAGGGAATTGCCTAGAGACTAGAGCACAGGACTGGGGCTTGTTGAGTCTACCACTGAGCTGATCTTGTCTTTCCCGCGCTGTGACCCAGATTGAAAATAAATGACTCTAATAGCAATCAGTGTTTCACAAAAGGCTACGAGGCTTTGGGTGCGGATCCCACGTGTAAAACACAGCCCCTGCTTACTCGGCAGTTCTGCTCCTCCATGTGTGCTCCAGATCATAGCTGTCTTTAGCAACAAAACCAAGTTTCCATTGTGTTCTACTCCTGGCAGCACCGCGGGGCCATGTCCTCGAAGGAAGAGGGACCTGGTTCTATTCTGGCTAAAATGGCGAATGCCGTTCTACTTGCTGGGTGGATTCTGCTGTCCCAGACACCTGTGCAGCCCTACTGAAGACAAGAGAGGGGCCCAGATAAAACTGAAGGATAAATCTGGCTTGTAGAACCTTTATTTCTAGTCAGCTGGAAAGAATCTAACTTGACTCTCAGCTCCCACATTGAGTCTGCCAAGTTGCTGACCAGAAAAATAGTCTCTTTAGATGTAAACTGAGGACATTTGCTATGGAAACATTGTGAGACGAGAGCGGGAGTAACCTTCAGAGTTACACTGTCCTTTTAAAATCTGAGGTACTTTGAGATCCTCGCATGAAAAGGTGGACTAGGAATGCTCAGATGCTGATGGGGTATGAAAATCTGACTTGCTTGATAAAAGTTTTCATAGCAGCTGTTGGGATCTAGCCAGGATACGAAAAGATGGACAGTAGAAGACAGGATACCAGACTGGGACTCAAGAGATTTGGTGCTGCTACGGTTTCCCTGTGTGAGTTAGACAAACTGCTCATCTCTCTGTGCCTCAGTTTCCTGCCTGTAACATGGGGATAGTAGCACTTCCCTGCCACACAGGGATGTCTGCGGATAAGCACCCGTATCTCTCAGGTACAATGGTGATAGAGGCCAGATAAGTGGGTAGGTAGACTGACAGGACAATCAGTCTCTCATTTTCATGAGCAATTGACGCTAACTGAATCCAACCCAGAACAACAACGTCTAAATAGACAAAATTCTGGAAATCAGCAGAACCACTCCTGTTTTCTTTCTTTCTTAATTAAATGTCATGTTTCCTTCTAACGAAGGGGCCATCTGGCACAATAATGAAACACTCCTCGCAGCGGAGTGATTCAAACGCCCCTTTCTTGTCCGTGCTGAGATCAAACCCAGCTTCGCGGCTCAGGAGTGGCTCTGACATTGCCTCGTTGCATATATCTCAAAAGAAAAGTGAAATTACGCGGCTAGAAACAGTGGTGTGTGTTGCAAACCAATCATCTGCGTTTGTTGGCTTGTCCTCCCCTTTCTCCTCTACATCAATAACTTACTTAATCTTTCTCCTGCTGGGTCTTTCTGTTTGAACAGTAGCCCAGTAATTGGCAGCACACATCTCCAGCTGTTCCTTTTGTGTTGCCTTCTCACTTGAAAGGATCGGGCAAACATTTCAGTCCCCAGAGGCAAGGTTCTGCTCCCGGCTACATGGGCATAAACGGAGTAAATCCATGGGGGCTGATTGAAGTGAGTGGCGCCTGGGCAAAGAAAAGGCAAAGTTGGTGTGAATTCTTATTTGTGTTTCAGTTATGCTCAGAGGAGCTCAGGGCCCTACTGTGCAAGGTGCTGTGAAGCTATGAAGCCAGGAGAAGTCCTTAGCCCCCCCAAATGTTCAAACTAAATAGACCATGGGTGGGAGAATGGAAGGGTCATTATCCTCATGTGATGGGTGGGGAAGTGAAGTTCACATGGGGAGTGTGTGACAGAGCGATCTCCTGAGCCCCAATCATAGTGGGTCAGACCAGGGTCCATCTAGCCCACTCGTCTGTCCCTGACAGTGGCCCATACCAAAGCTTTAGGGGGAGCGTACAGAACAGGGCAATTCTGGAATGATCCATCTCTTTCTTCCACTCCTGGCTTCTGGCCGTCAGAGGTGTAGGGTGGCCCCAAGCATGTGGCTGCATCCCTGACCATCTTGGCCAACAGCCATTGATGGATCAATCCTCCCTGAACGTATTCTTTTTTTAACTCAGTGAGACTTTTGGTCTTCGCAACATCCCATTCCAGTTCCACAGTTTTAACTGTGTATGGTGTGAAATACTTCCTCCTGTTTGTATTAAACCTGCTGCCTAGTAATTTCGTGAGGTGGCTCCTGGTTTTTGTATTGTGGAAATGGGTAAATAATTCTTCTCTGTTCACTTTTTCCACAACAGTCACTATTTTATAGACCTCTATCTCATCCCCCCCCCCCCCCCCAGTCATCTCTTTACTAAGCTGAACCATCGTAACCTTTTTAGTCTCTCCTTGTAAAATCCAGCCCCTTTGACCACAAGAGTATCCTTCCTATTTTTGTAGGCCTGGTCTACACTTTCAACTTCACCTCTTTGTGCTCCATCTCCCCATCTATAACATGGGTACAATAAATAATAGCAACTTCACATGAGGGCTGGGAATCCTGGATAAAAGAGGCAAGACAAGTACAAAGTTTTATTACCAAGATGATATTTCAGAGGGCAAATATACCAGGTGGCCCTCCATTTCCAGATCTGATCTTACGTGTCAACGTTTCTCCCTCCCTTAAATCTTTCGTTCATTGATTATTTTCAGGTTGGTTACAACCCCGTATCTGTAACCTAGCAGATGTATGGCTGTAGCTCAAACAGTCTCTGTGCAAATATAATAAAAGGCTATAAATATAATCATCCTGATGTTTCATTACAGCCCATTGGGGGTTTCTTGATCTGCCAGTGAATTAATAAAATCTGCATCGTAGATACATGTTATTTACATAAGAGCTGAAGATGTCTTCCCTTTATTTAGTAGCAGTGAATATTCAAATGCTAGATTAACTAATTATTGATTGCTGCTGGTGCCAAAATGTAAAAATAAAAAACAACCCAGACATCCTGTGCATTTCCATTTTCTAATCATGCACAGGTTGTCGAGAAGTAGACCGAATCGTGCTTTGTTCTCTTCAACCCCGCTTTTTATTTAAAGGGACTGCTAAGAGGCACTACAATTGCAAACAGCAGTGGGTAACCTGGCGGGGAAATCAGCTGGCAGAGACAACCCCTACTAGAGATGGGAACCAGGAAGATCTGTCCCAGAATGCCAACCCAAAGCTTTGCCTAGCTCTGAGAAGGTTTGGGGAACCTTTTTGGTTCTGCCTGTGTTTTTGTATCCGTAGCTGGCTGGCTGACGGAACGCCAGTTGTGCGTAAAACTTGGGGACATTTTTTTACGAGTAGTTTTTTTTCAATGACAAATGCAGTTTCGGTCGACCCAAAACTATTCAGGAATTTGACGTGAATAGTTTTGGCCAGTCACAAAATGGCCGGAGGAGGGGGTTCGAAGGGACTTTTTTCAATTCACCAAAAATTAAAAAAAAAAATCAAATCAAATCAGATTCTGTTTGACCTGAGCCATTTATTTTTATTTTTTCAGAACGGTCACCAAATGGAAAAATCAGCTAGTCATCCAGCTGTAGCCATGATGCTAAGATGAGTCAGATCTTCCTGCTGGGTTTTTAGCAGAAAATATCTCAATGGCCATCAGAATACATGAAGAATTGGCCATCATCAGGTACGAAGAAATGCAGTGCTTGGTAGCAATTCCTTTAGCTTGCAAAAAGAACAGGAGTACTTGTGGCACCTTAGAGACTAACAAATTGATTTGAGCATAAGCTTTCGTGGACTACAGCCCACTTCTTCGGATGCATAGAATGGAACATACAGCAAGAAGATATATATACATACAGAGAACATGAAAAAGTGGAAGTAGCCGTACAACTGTAAGAGGCTAATTAATTAAGATGAGCTATTATCAGCAGGAGAAAAAAAAATGTGTCGTGCTAATCAAGATGGCCCATTTCAGACAGTTGACAAGAAGGTGTGAGGCTATTAGGATGTTGTGCTATCCTGTCTGATGAGCAGCATGGGCAACATTAGAGGCCGTGGATACTACAAGGGGGGAAGTGAATCTGATTGGGAAGGAAGCGGTGAGTAGCCTGGGAAATGAACCTGGCTTTTTAATCAAGGTGCCAAGCAGAATAGAGCTAATCAGCACTAATCAGGGAGCATTCCCATGCGGGGAGGAGGTGCTGATTACAGTAGGGGCCTGTGCTGATGACACAGCAAACCCAGGGGCTCTTCCGGCAGAAATTCCTTTGCACAAAGATTTTTATAGCCCAGGGGATTGATCAGGCTGTTGCCTCAGGCAAGACCAGTGTTCTGATTTAGGCAGCGTCCAATGTGGACAAACTTTTCTTATAATCTGTATTATAGTAGCAACGAGAGGCCCTGGCTGAGATCAGGGACCCGTGGTGCTAGGCGCTGTCTGCAACTAGCGAGAGTGAGTCCCTGCCCCAAAGAGTTTACAATCTGAATAGGCAAAGGATGGGAGGGGAAACTGAGGCAGGGAGCGGCAAAGTGATTTGACAAAGGTCACCTAGCAAATCACTAGCAGAGCTGGGATTGGTTCCCAGGCCAGTGTGCTATCCTCTGCCTCCCTTCAACGTCAGTCCTAGATAGATTGTGTGCAGTTTGCATTTCCCTTTTATAGTCTACATTCTGCACTAGGCTTCGGAGAGTGCTGCAAGCGCCTGCCCCGCCTCTGTTGGAATTAACCCTTTAAAACGGTCTGCGCCGTCGGTAGCTAGCTCTCCTTTGAAGCCTAGGAGCTCAGGAGCAAACCCACAGGCTGCCCCACAGCAGGGTGCGGCGTCGGGCTCTGCTTTCCCTGGGGTGCTGCTAAGGGTCCTTGTTCCACTTGATTATCCAAATTCTCCCGCATGCGTTTGAAGTGCCAGTCATGAAAGCAAAGAGGAATCAATCAGTGCAGCAAAAGTATGTTGGAATTAATTGCCATGATGCCTCTCATTTAGCTTTCCCTGTAGGCCACGTTGAGGACTATTAGCAATGCAGCACCATCTCCTCCTCGTCTCCCTGAGCTTTCCTTCCACATGGGACGGCTGCCTACACCTCTGTGGCATCAGGCGACTGGATCCTAAATGGTGTTTGACACATGACGCGGTACAAACAGCACCGTGTGTTTTCTTTCTGATGGGCTTGTGTAACTCACTGATCGAGGTCTGCTACTTACGGGTCCCTCTGTGGGCCTGATCCAGAGAGGGGACGGCTCTGCTACAGCTCCCTAGCAGGGGATCGCTCCTTTAACGCATGTGATGGAGGCTCACGCTTTGACCTCTGGAGGTTCCCAGTTCAATCCCCGGTGATGACCGAGACAACAGTTGTTACGCTGGTGACATTTCCGGCTGCCCCCGCCTCAAACTCCACCGAGGGCCAGAGCCTGGCTACTCTGTGCGGGGCGTTAATGTAACCCAAACACAGTCCAGGCGCTGAGACAGGGCCTGATTCTGCATGCTCTCTGGGTGGGGGACTAACCCGGAGTGCAATGGGAGCTCTGCACGTGGGCTACGTTTGCAGGATTGGGCCCCTACGGCGTAAGGCCGTGGCTACGCGACAGCTGCTGCAGTGCCGTAACGTGGCTGCTTTCTCCAGCAATGGCAGGAGTTTTTCCGTCACTGTAGGTAATCCGATGGAGGAATTCTTCTGGTAACCTGCCCACATGTACGCAAGGGGCTAGATTGGCACAACCACTGCACTCAGGGGGGGGATTTTTCACACTCCCGGCCACCGTAGCTATGTCAACTCAACTTTCAAGTGCAGACCAGGCCTCAAAAAAGGCCATTTCTACCCCGTCCCTTTTGCAGCCTCTTGCCTCGCTTCCAAGCATGCTCCTTTGAAGCCACAGAGCCTTTCAATTTGGCAGGGAGCAAGTTCTGAGCCACCCCACGCGAAAGAGTCAGCAAAGCTTAGGAAAGTCATTCATCTCCGCTCTCCCATTGTACTTCAAACCAGATTAAGAACGCTTGAACGGCGATGGGGACTATATTACCCTCTGACCATCCAGCAGAGCTGCAGTACACACTAGACTATGAAGGCAGTCCTCAGAGGGTGGAAAAGAGAGGGTTTATTTTTAAAAGGAGCATTAGAAACGGGCCATTTCCCACCCCCATCAGAAGAAATCATAATCTTTATTGATTGGCTGTCTGAAATGATCTAAGTCCCCACCAGCGACAAAGCAGAGCAAATTGTTGTCTCTGTATAGTCTTATTATGACTTATTTTTATATCCAGGTGTTATAAGGTTCCGGAAGAGCAGCTGATGGAACAGAGATTCAGCAGTGCTAACACTAGCAGGCAGTAATTGACCAATGTCTTCCAGCTTGTGATGGTGTGATGGGATCCGCGGGGTACAACCTGGAACTGGGGTACCGCTGTGCCCCTTTAACTCTCCAGCCCTGGGCTGTCTCTCACAGTGCTTTGCTAGTGACAGGCAGCAAACCCCTCCAGGCGCTGTGATCACTCAGCACAACAGCATGTGGAGTCCCACACCCAGCTAGGTTGCATGACTGCTCCCAGAGCCACTCATGAATCACACAGAGAAAGGCACCAGCTAAGCTCCCAATCCCCCAGCCTGGCATCCCAGAACTGTACCATCTTGCCCTGGTCAGAAGCTTGACCCGTGTAAGTTCATTACCCGTCCGCCCCTCCCTCCATGTGGAGAGAACACACACTAGCCTTTGTAACCTGAGCTGAGAGTTCCCAAGCACTTCAACGAAACACAACCTGTTTTAGGTAAAATATAAAACAGATTTATCAACTACAGAAAGATAGATTTTAAGTGATTATAAGTGATAGGCACAAAAGGTCAGAGATAGTTACCAAAGAAAATAAAAGATAAGCGCACAGTCTAAATCCTGAACCTTATTAGACCAAGCAGTATTTGGATTAAGCAGTTTTTCTCACACCACTGGATGTTGCAGGTAGGTTACAGGCCTTAATACACAGGCTTCCCCTTTAAGCCTGGGACCAGGCTCCTCAGTTCAAATCAGAAAAAGCACATTAAAGATCATGAGGTGCTCACATACTATGGTAGTAGCCAGAGGTGACTGCACTCGTCTGAATATCCGGCCTCGATTGCTCTCAGCCTCAGCTCCCCATCCATAAAATGGGGATACTAATTCTTCGTTTCTCCCATCTTTTTTTTATTTAAACGGGAAGCTCTGGAGGGCAGGGATGGTCTCTTACTGTGTACAGCATCTAGCACAATGGGGCCCTGATCTTGGTTGGGGTCTCTCGGAGTTCTTGTAGCACAAATAATTATTAACAATCGTTATTAATAACAAAGCAGCACATAGCCATAGCAACATTTCCTCCAAGTTAAGGCCTGCCACTGAAATTGAAGGGGAAATTTTACGTGGGCAAAATTTAATCACTCCAATTAGAAATGGACCGGGATTATAGCACTAAGCCACCCGCCGGCTCTTGCAAAAAACCACCCTCCGGCCTGGCACTGAATGCAGATGCACTGATTGTGGGCGTGTTGCCAGCACACCCTGCGTTATCAGTCACTGGCTGCCCCTAAGAATAAACCCTGTAATCCTATCAGAACACTAAGCCTAAGTACTTCGTTATCTCGTCTTTAATGCACCAGTTACAATTAATGGCTACTAATACGCTGGAGGGACATACAAAGGGCTTTGTGCTGGTCACAGATGCACATTGCTGTTTCATTGGAAGACGGAAGTTGGCATAGCAGAGGATGGACAACTGATACCGTGTCAATTTCCTCTTGTGGCTGCAAAGCTGGGCAAATTCCAAGCCCCTCTCGCATTGCAGCAGCCTATAGGGAAGGGGTGGAGAGAGGTGGGCAAGAGACGGTAGGTCCCAGGGGGAAGCCGGTAGCTGTTTCTGTCTCCCTGTTGCCCTAGCAACATGTCCCCAGAGCTCTCCCTGGCCATCCTTTGAAGAACAGATGCTGCAGATGCCAGATTCACTGACCGCAGGCTTAGGTGGCCAGCCTCCCGCCGGGTAGCTCAGTCTGATTTGCCAAACCGTTTGGTGAGCAGAAGCTAAAATGACTCGGGTGCGCAGGCTGGATCCCAGTCCATGACCACCTGCAAATCAACGGGCGCTTCGGGGGCCAAGCGCATCTCAGGAGCAGGCTCGTCAGTGGCTGAAAAGTGAAACAGCGCAAGAGGCTGGCGATAAAGCGCCCAGAGCCTACCAAATCCATTCAGGCCATGCACTGCATCTACCGCCGATTACACAGAGCAGGTGCAGAACACGCTTGAGAACACTAGGGGGCGCTCCGGGAAGGAGTCAAGGGACCAGGAATTGCCAGACAGGATCTGACTGAAGGGCCAATATTCGGTTTCCAACCGTGGCCAGCACCAGCTGCTGCAGAGGAAGGTGTGAGAAGCCCACAGCAGGCAGCTGTGGGATAACCCGCCCCACGTAGTCACTGATCATTCGAGATCAGCTTCACCCCGACGCATGAGGTTTAATATCCCTTCCAGAACGTTTGTTATGAATGATGACAGCTCCCTAGAGGTGTGGGGGGGGCCACCAGCACCTGAACCATGGTCCCGCCCCGACTCCGCCCCTTCCTCTGTGGCCCAACTCCACCCCTTCCCCTGAGACCCCGCCCCTGCTCCACCTCTTTCCCCTCAGGCCCCGCCCCCACTCCACCTCTTTCTCTCAGGCCCCACCCCTGCTCCGCCCCTTCCCCCAAGACCCCACCCATGCTCTCCCCTTCCCCCCACTCTGGCCCCCTCCACCTCTTTCCCCAAGACCCTGCCCTCTCCCCATCTCTTCCCCCGAGGCCCTGCCCCCACTCTGCCCCTTCACCTGAGGTCCCGCCCCGTTCACTCCTCTCCACCCACAAGCCCCATTCTGAGCGACCCTAGGATCAGTATTGCCAACTCCAAATGTTCAAAAATAATGAGATTGGCTTTAAAATCATGAGATGATATAAAAACAATAGATTTGGGGTTCTTTTTATTTGCCTTCTGCTTTTTGAGTCTTTAGGGTGCACTGGGGTCACATTTTGAAGCTTTCTCCACAGCTACAAAGGCTAGAAACTTACTTTTTCTTTAAGCATGAAGGCTGAAATCATCCCATCGCCACTTGACTCCAGGAGCTGGGGCTTTAAGAAAAACAACAATCATCATGAGAAAATCATGAGAGTTGGCAACACTGCCTAGGATTCATTTGAAACACACCTGGGACAATTTATGGCTGTGAGGACCTGAAACCAGGCAAAACCTAGCAACTGCCGCTTCGTCTTACTTTGTATTGAGGGGTCTGGGACCCTGTGACACACGTCAATCATGCAAACCCATGAGATCTACAACCCAAACCCTTGAGCCCCTCTGAGCCAAATCTACCAGGCCCCCCAGAGGCCTAGACATAGCCTGTTGCCTCCATCCCAAAATAAAGCCTATGTGGGTTGACCCTGTTCTCCCCAGGGAGTAGTGGCGCCAAAGGCCGAGCTGTCCAGCCCCTCCTGTGAGCTTAGATCCGAGCCGCTCTGGGGCCTGTCGTGCAAAGGCAGCTTGCGGGGCTGTGCTTGACGGCCTCACTCGTGTGCTGAGAAAGCCGTTGGCTCGCCTTGCCAGCAGTTCATTCTTTACACTTTGCAGAACGAGAGGCTCTGAATAAAGAGCAATGACTAAACACCCTCCTTAGGGACTGGAATGTGGCGGGCAAGCGGAAAACGAAATCTTTGGCGTACTGAAGTGGAGTGAGGAGCGGCGAGAGAAACCAAGAGAAATAGCTGCAAGTCGGAACAGCCTCACCTGTTCCCTCTGCTCTCTTCCCCCCCTCCAGACCCCCAGCCATTTCCAAGGGAGCGGCATAAGAGAAAACCACGACAGTCACAGCCTCAAATACGCTCGTGAGCTGACAATGTTTTTCTGTTTATAACACGGCTCATCCACTAGCTGGTATGTTTCCAAAGGGGCTGTAGCGCTGGTGGCCTGGAAAACACCAGACTAACAGCCCTGCCGCTCTTGATAAGCTCGAAAGCTCGTCTCTCTCACCAACAGAAGTTGGTCCAATAAAAGATATTGCCTCTCTCTGCCCTGCGTCCCCTCCCAGCGTGTCTGACACGGCCGACGGCAGCCGGGAGCTGCCAGCTGCGTCATCCGCCACCGTTCTGATTGCTGGAAGTTACCTGGCCAGCTAGACTAGCAGGAGGGGTGTGTGTGTGTGTGGAAGATGCACATGAACTGGTGAACATGGCGTAGACACTGTCTTAGCTCTTCGCTCCATCTCCCAGCCCATGCTGCTGCCCCTCCCTCTTTCTGAGGGTAACACACATCCAACGAGGAGACAGAAAGCGAGGGAGAGATTTTGCCTTTGCTCTAGTCCCCATACACTGATTGGTCTGGAGGAGAATTCCCTGGCCCGGTGCAGGGCCAACATAAGCATCCATACACTGGCCACCTTGCAAGCCCTAGTATAGGGCATGTGTCGGGGGCAGAGCCAGAGGATGGAGGAGACGGGTCTGTACTCCTCAGCATGGATTCTGGGCTGAGATGCAACCCTTAGGAGGCATCCAGGACAGGCTGCCATGAGTTAGAGCTGCTGGAACCCTAATTGATGCCAGCAGCTGTTTTGGACCCCAGGGCAGCACAGAATTTGACCCCATCCCCCCGCAAGTGAGGATCCCAATCGTCCAGCTCAGATTTGGGTCCCCGAGCAAGGATTTGAGATGAGGGACTGGCTCGCGGTGCCAGTTTGGGACACACATAGGTGACTTCATCAGATGAATCAAATAATTGTCTCCCACTAGCCCTACCCCTTCCTGAGCCCTCGTTTGTCCTCTCCTGCTTTGCCATGTCCAGTGTGGGGAAAGGCTGCATGCCGGAGCTACGGCTACTCACGTGAATGGTTTGTAGGATCAGGGTCTGAGGTTGAGCTGTCATGCACACCTGTGATTCTATAGTGACAATAATAGTACAAGGCTGATTTAGCTCACAGGGAGCCCTCCTGCGAACGCCTGTTTCTCTGGGCTGGGGATCGGGTTCAGGTTCACGAGGATGAGCAGCGAGTCCGTCCTTGAGACTCGCACTGATTTGGGATTCAGACGTCCTGCCTGCCTGCCCCGTCCCGCGGCAGCTCCGTTTGACTCTGCGCCCCGTGTGACCCAGTTTAGAGTCAGCTTCTGGGAGAATGTTTAGCAGAAACATATGGCTGGGCCTAGGCTATCTGATGGCAGCTTAACTAATGGAATTACAGGGGGAGGAGGGAGAGAAAAGAGGAAAGGTTGGAGCAGGGAAACGGGAGTGGAGTCGGGATGGAAGAGAGCTTTCAGAGAGGAAGGATGGTGCAGTGGTTAGGGCACTAGCTTAGGGCTTCAATTCCTCACTATCCCACTGACTTTCCTTGTGACCTTGTGCAAGTCACGTCACTGCTGAGTGCCTCAGTTTCCCCATCTGTAAAAGGGGGATAATGATACTGCCCTTCTTTGTAAAGTGCTTTGAGATCTAGGGGTGAAGCCCCATCAAAGAGCTAGGTGCTATTATTTGCAAAATTGTTGCTGAAATCCCCACAAATTGCATATTTTGTTTATTATTACAGGCCTCTTTAAGCCATGCCTTGACTTTGCAGAAGTCTGGAAATATCATGATCCTATTACAGGGAGAACTGCAGATGCGTCACTCGCAGTTCCCTCATTAAGGTGGAGTTGAGCTTTGCACTGAAGGCAGGGATTCACCCACTCTGTGATGCATGAAGAATATCGTGTATATCCGCCCCAGAATGACAGCACTTACTCCTCCAGGCTAGAATGAATTTTCTGAGAATTTACAAGTAAACCCGTTACATAGTGTACAAGCTAAAATTAATTTAAAGTGGGTCCTTTAAGAAATGTAGCACCCTGCATTAGACCCTTTTTTGATTTAAATAAACTCCTTTGTAAAGTGCCATGAGATCTATGGCTGACAAGTGCTATATAGGAGCTAGGTATTATTATCCCCATTTTACAGATGGGGAAACTGAGGCACAAAGCATGAGCATGGCTTGCCCAAGATTACCCCATGGCAGAGCCAGGCCTAGAACTCAAGCTCTCCCAGAGTCCTAGTCTAATGCTTGTGCCTCAAGCCAAGCATGATAGTACATACGTACTGTAGCTTTCTCCAGTCTCGTTTTCTCCAGGGGTTGTGGGGAGAGACTCCTCCAGCCAGTTGTTCCCGGTGAGTTCATTAGCATGGAGCTATGTTTTGCCCGGTTTGGATAGTGCGACAGACGGACAGATGCAGAGGTGGTGCGTCATGGCTTCAGTCTGTTGACAGCCCAGGATTTGCTTAAACAAATTCCTTAATGCCCCCCGCCTTTTCTCCCCACTGAGGACAATTATTTCCAGAGAAGGTCGCTATTTGTCAAGGAAACAGTTGCTTTCATAAAATATGGAACTTCTCCCAGGGAAAAGCCTTGGTGTAAGAGTGAAAGTGAAGTGGACGCCGTAACAATCTCTGACACCACAGATTTAGGGTTTGTAATAACAAGGGAGCTATTTACAAATGTAACAAGAACAGGAATGTTTTGGTGCCCCACTGGCTAGGTGTGTGTGTTCCTGTCACTCCCTAGTGGCTGATCCACTGACGGGATAAATGCCTACTACTGCGACTGTAACCCTCTGGTTAAGTGTTAGAAGTCCTCCTCTGTGGAGGCCCCAGATGAAATCCTTGCTACATTACTCAGCTACTAAGGGCTGGCTCTGTTGCCCACGTTGTAGCAGCCCAGGCTTTTCGCTCTGTAGGACCCCGGTTCAAATCCTGCTGTTGGCCTCCCTGATGGGGAACATGCTACCATCTAGCAGAGTCGCTCCTTTAGCCCAGAGGGTAGAGTCCTAGGCTAAAGGAGAAACTTTGGGCATCCCCTGCACAGCTGGCCCCAGGAACAGCTCCTAGCGCAGGGGGAGAGTCTAGTGTGATGTAACCACACGTGTGTCAGGGCTTCCCTATGTCATGGTGACTGCTGGCTGCTTAACAGGCCCTGGGGGCCCTTGGCAACTGGCATTGCTTACGTCATCCTTCAGGCGGTATTAAGGTGCACCAGGGAGATCAGGCTGCCGCGCAGTCAGCCAAGGATTGGGGAAGCGCCAAGGGTCCTTAAAGTTACCTGTGCCCTCCGCCTGAGTGTGTGCCCCCTGCTGCCACTGCGAATTGGAGCCATCCGGTGAAACTGACCAGCCTCGTTACATCGCCCTGCGACGTGCAAAGAGTCAACAACCGGCACAATGACCTAAAGCCAGGTAGGCTTCAAACGCCCAGGATTTGTACCATGGGGGGCTGAGAGCCATTGAACCAAACTGTGAACCCTGTATATGAAGGAAACCACCTCAAGCCAGGGGAGTGGCAGCCCCCCCAGCATCCTTAGTTCCAGCACCTATGAAAACACCAGTCAGCTCCAACAGCCCCTATGTCATGGTGACTGCTGGCTGCTTAACAGGCCCTGGGGGCCCTTGGCAACTGGCATTGCTTACGTCATCCTTCAGGCGGTATTAAGGTGCACCAGGGAGATCAGGCTGCCAGGGCCAGCCCCTCATGGGCTCGGGAGGTGGCAGGGAATTCCATGCTTTGGATGCCTTTGGAGAAGGGACTGCATGGGCTGCTGGACACGACACGGGCTGCGGCAGGACACAGCAGGCTGGGAGTGTGAGCTCAAGACTGGGGGGCGGGTGCAGGGAGCAGCCCAAAACCCTTTGAGGGGCAGGACCCTGAACCAGCCCTGTGGCAGTTTATTACTGATAAAGGCGTTGGGGGGGATTTCTGGGTAAATTCCTGCCTCACCAATGGCTGCAGGGGGGTCTTCACCCAATTGTTAGTCTAGTCTGTACCTCACTCAGCATTGTCATATTTGAGCCTATTCTCGCCCTGCAGTAGGTGATGTGACTGACCTCCGTCACGCGGGTGGGGAGCGGGTGCGGGGGACTGCCTGGTTTGGTTCTTTAAATATAGGTGCCACTGTATATTTATGTCAGGGAAGGCAGGTCAAAGAAATGCACCTTGCATTTGGGGTGGAAGGTGGGGGGTTTGGGATGGTGACCAGTTCCTGTGGGAACTGTCTGTCTTTCACACAGTGACTGCCTGTTAGGTTTATTCCCTCTGGGGCACCTGGCACTGGCCACTGGCTGAAGACAGGATACTGGGCTAGATAGACCTTTGGTCTGACCCGGTGTGGCCGTTCTTATGTCTATAAGAAGCATTTCTGTCACAGGGGACCCGTAACCGTCCTTGCAGCGCTCCCTCCCCAGAAGATACAATCACTTCCCTCCCCCCCATTCCTTGTCTGATCTGCCACAAGGAATAAAACTCAGCTCTCCGCGTCTCAGCTCTCCTGGGGCCATCTTTCGTCTCGGCCCTTCCTCCTCCAGCAAGGGGGAAAACACTCAGCTGGTGCCACCCGCCTCCGTCGTGCCAGCCCCGGAATTCCGACTGCCTCTCTTGACGGGGGTTGCAATGGCTAATATCAACCGGCACAGGAGAGATCAGAGCCTGGGCATTCATCAGTGGAGCAGCACAGGTTGTTTATCCGCCTTAGCAGAGGACTGTCAGGCGTCTGATCGCCGCAGCACAAGGGAGCTGCCAAGATCGAGCGATAGTGTCTGTGGATGGGATATGCTCGGCTTGCACCTGACAGAGCCAGAAGTACAGACCATGCCAGCCTCACATACAGCAGGGAGGAGGGACGGGGTGGCGCTGGGTTAGGACAAGCAGACTTTCAGCGCTAGGTCACCCATCCCAAGCCAGCTGGGGAAGGGACAGCTCTCCCCGTTTGATGATGGTTTGGTGGGTTCGGTCCGGTTCTGAGAGGTCTGGTGAGGTGTACAGGAATAGGGTGTTGATAGTCCATCCGTGACGATGATGACATTTTGGAGTGAGAAAGCCATTGCACAGGGGCAGTCCCACTCTCTCAGTTGTGGAAGCCAGATTCCAGCGGCACGAGGGATCGTTACGGCTGGGGACTTCCTTAGCTGCAGTGGGCGACCAGGACATCTTCCATGCCTTGTCATGCTCTCCGGGCCCCACAGCACGCTGGTGAACTGCCTTCATGGCTGTTGAATCCCAAATTGATTTCCTCCGCCCAGTCCACCGGAACAGTCCTCGCATGCTAGAGAAAGGCAGTTTCCCATCTCGCCGAGGGCGACCCTCGGCTACCCTCACCTGGCTTAGCCCGCTCGTCGAAGCGGTTTCCCAGGGTATGGCCGCTGTCGCATGCAAACAGCTACTCGGAGCCACAGATGGGAGCAGGGTGTAGGTGGGGACAAAAGCGGAGGAACTATTCCCTAAGGAGCATGACGTGTTCCTCCAACAGAGGTACTGCTCCTCCCTAGAATCCCCCAGACACCCCATATCCCTTTAACTAGCTGGTGTGTCCTCTAATGGCGCTCACCGGGTCCTCTAATGGCGCTCACCGGGTCCTATGGTTTAGAAGCCTCCGTAAACCAGCCGGAGCAGCAGTAAATACGTAATTAGGCCTTGCTGGTTGCATATATTTAGTAAACATGGACATGTGGGACTCAGCTGGGCCCATGTGGTTTCCTCTTATTGTTTCGTCATGTGAAGAGTAATAGACCCAACATGCATCTGTAACCACTACCAGACTCAGCGGCGTCTCCCCTCCACTTTGGAAGGTGGGCGAGACCAGAGACACGTTGGCAGCAGCAGGATGTGATGCCCGTGCAATAGAATGTCTGACTCAAGGAACAATTCCATGGGCGCTCTTGTTACGCTGATGCCAAGAACAGAAGCCAAGGAGCCACGCACTGACGGGACCTGGTGAGTGGAAGTCCTCTGATCGCTGGATGTCCCGCAGCCAGGTCCGGGTTGCGGAACATGCGGTGGGCAACTCCCGCCTCCGGGGCAGGTGACCTGACACTGAATCCAAATGGAATAAAATAGAGCGGACCAAGCGGCTTCGGCAAAACAGCAGCTAAGACACAGCATCACCCTTGGATCTAGTACCATCACGCTGGATTCACTGCTCCGTCACGACACCGCTGTCTGTCTGAACACAGTCCTGTTCCAGACCTGCGTCTCTGGGCGGCTGTCACCGCGGATGCATCGGTTTAGCGACTGAGGGAGGGAGGTTGCTGGCTGAGAGCAAGAAAACATCTCAGGCGACGTTCGTCCCTGGGGTAATTATTAACAGCGGGGATCTGGCCCCTTCCCAGCACCTCTCCCTCCCTTTCTGAAGAGTGTCTTGTGCTTAAGGTATTGGAGTGGGATTGAGGTTCAGTTCCCTGCTCTGCCACAGACTCCAAGGGGCGACCTTGGGCACGTCACTTCATCGCTCTGTGCCTCAGTTTCCCATCTGTAAACTAATAATCCTTCCTTTCTGCTGATTACTGCGGTGGCACACTGGAGAGAAATTAGCTGGCGCCCTATTACGAGTAGTGGAAAGTGGCAGGGGGAGGCAGGGGCTGAGAGAGCTGGAAGAACAGACAGGAGGCTGGGCAGTAGTTTCGGAAGAGACACCCCTGAGGGCAGAGACTAAGGCCCTCAGGGTAACAACCTAGGGATGGAATTCAGTTGAGAGCCCTGAAGAGGGGAAGGCTGATGGCAGAGGACCTGCAAAGCAACTTCCGGCCACAAGGGAGCGCTTGGGAGGTGGCCAACCCCTTGGCATGGTCTCTAACATCTCATCATGAGCTCAATAGGACGAGATCAAGGCCTCAGTGCTTTCCTGCACTGACATCCACTTGGGTAAGGGCCGGGTGGTGACGGAACCGAGCAGGAAGGTGGCTATGGCTAAGTGGCTCTCAATCCTTCACAGCATAAATCGGAGCAGCGTAGAGACTACCATGAACACGGGACCCAGACTGGCGAGGACCTCTGGGGTCATCAAGTTCCATCCCTTGTTATCACAGGCAACCCCGACACCGAATCCCATTCATTCATTTATCAAACTCCATCTTCAAGCTAGTTCGGTTGTTGGCCCCCACTGCTCCGACTGGGAGGATGTTCCAGGACCTCCCTCCTCTGGCGGTTTAGAAACCTTCATCCATTTCCAGCCCACAAGGATTCCTGACCAGTTTATCCCCATCTGTTCATGAGTCAACATTGGCCGTTAGCTTCCAGTAGCTCTTGTCCCTTTCTGATGCCCAGCCCCCTGGGTGTATTGATAGAAAGCAAACAGCTCCTTCAGATATTCCAGGCACTCAGACACGTCCCATGGCAGATAACCTGGCAAAGGTGAAGCAGACCTGAACTGCAAAGCTTATTGATTAGCTTTGATTGCCATCCTCCCCATCCCTCGGGGGCGTGGGACTCCTTCAGTTGAGGAGGCTGGGTGTGAGTGCTGGAATCTCCCTAGAGGTGGGAGGGGTGGGGGGTTGGCTCCTGGACATCACCCCGCCCCTGTTCCACCCCAAGGCCCACCCCCCGCTTAGCCTCCTCCCCTGAAGCTCTGCCCATGCACTACCCCTATTCCATCCCAGACCCCGCTCGGGACCATCCCTCTCGGCCCCCCCGCCCCTCTCCACCACCTCCCCCAAGTCCCTCCCACCTGCCTGCCACTTGCACCTCTTTGCCCCCTCCCTCAAGTGCCCCCCGCCCACCGCTTGTACCTCTCCACCCCTAGCCACCGAGGCCCCGGCCAGCGGGTGGGGGAGGGTGCAGAGAGGCACAAGTGGTGGTGGTGGGGGAGTCTTCATGGGAAGAGGCAGAGCGAGGGCGGGACCTCGGGAGGAAGAGGCGGAGCAGAGGCAGGAAGAGGAGCAGCGTGGGTGGGGCCACGGGGGAATAGGACAAACAGGAGCAGGGCCTTGGGGTGGAGCATGGGCGGGGCCATGGCTCGGGCACCCTTTTGGCAGTGACACTCCAAAAGTGGGGAGCTGGCATCCTTCCACGGGGAGATGAGGCCCATCCTGTTTGGGGAGGCTTAGCCTCCCCTGGTCTCTTATTCCCGCTGCCCAAGGTGGCGATAGATTCCCCGCCAGGGCCGGCTCCAGGCACCAGCCTACCAAGCATGTGCTTGGGGCGGCACCTGGAGGGGTTTGGCGCTCAGGGTTGGTTTTTTTTTTTTTTTTTAACATACTAGGGCTGTTGGGGCGCCCGGCGGCGCTCCGGACCAAGATCGAGGCCGCGACTGGGCTCGCCGCCCTCCTCCGGCGCTCCGGCCGGTCGGGGAGAGCAGGGCCGTGGCCGGGCTCGCCGCCCTCCCCCCGGCGCTCCGGCCAGCCGGGGAGAGCGGGGCCACCCTCCTCCTGGCACTCCGGCCGGTCGGGCAGAGCGGGCCCGCGGCCGGGCTCTCCCCCCTCCCCCCGCTGCGGCCGGCTGGGGAGAGCGGGGCCACGGCCGGGCTCGGCGCCATCCCCTGCTGCGCTCCCCGCTGGAGGGCTGGGGGCGGCGGGAGGCTTTTTTGCCTGGGGTGGCCGGCCCTGTTCCCCGCTGTGGCCGGGGATCTCACAGCAGGGTTTCTCTGTGGCCGGCAGAGAGTTGGAAATGAAAGCTCGTCCTTTCCCCAGGCGCTCAGGCTGCAGTCAGCCGGGTCTGACGAATTTGGCCTCACTCCGGTAGCGATGAGCTGCTTGACAGTGTATCATTTTGGACGTCTTTTCCCGTCATGTCTCATCAAGATCAATCTAACCTGCGATGCGGATAATGCGATATAATGAATCGCTGCAGATGAAAGGCCCTTTAAAATAAACCCACCAACACAATGTGTTTCTCGTCAGATTGAATCCTCTGTTCCCACTTTGAAACCACAGCAGGGGGCACAGGAGTGTGATTAGGAACCCTCCCCCCAAAACATCATCACTCCCTGAGCCAACCTTTCTTGCCAATTTAGCCAACCCCCACCCCCACCAGCTGGGCTCTGGAGCTAAGAATCTGATCTTCATCTCATGCTAGGCTGGTCAGCCCTCCTTGGCCAGCTGCAGTCAGCCATGCCTCTCCAACCTCCTGCCACCCGACCACTTTTATGCTTTATCTGGGCACCCTATGCCCCTGGGCAGCAAACAAGTTGTTTTTCATGCTCCTGCCCCTCAATAGATCCAGGCAAAATAACTTGTAACACACTGTTTATTCAGCAAATTTCCTCTCTTCTTCTGTTGGTTAATTATCTCGGCACAGGTCACCATTTTAATCAGACATAGCCTTTGTTCAGCATTCACCAAACATCGGTCCATCGTTCACTCACGGTCACTTCCCCCAGTGAGCATTTGGTGTCTGAAATTCGAGCTGTTTTGAATGGTGTCGTAAGTCACATGATATGTTTCTGTCCTCTGATTGGAGAGCGTAAGTCTTCGAATCCGGTTTTCGGTGTGACTACTCATGGTGACCAATTGAAAGGAGCATTTAGCAAAGAGTCTCTGATCTTCACCTCAAATGGATTGTTTTCTTCTCTTTCAAACGCTCCTGCCCAAACGCAGGGTATGTCTACATTTAGAGCTTCCCAGTTCGAGAGAAACATGTGTGCTAGAGCTCATAGAATGCAGCCACGGCAGCATGAAACTAGCCACCCCAACTACGTGCCTGTGATCTCAGATGTGTACGTACTCAGGCTAGCTACCCCTTTCCACCAGTCGTGCTGCCGCAGCTACATGCTAGTCTGAAGAGATTCCTCCTCCAGCTGGAAATTACAGCCCCAGCTCAAAGTGTAGCCGCACCTTTAGAAGGTTCATGGGACGCGAACACAAAAGGGACATGAATTTGGCCAATATGCATTTGTTTCACGATATTTGGGAGGACTGTTCTTATTATCCCAGTGTTCAACTCTCCAGGGCTTGGGTTGGTTTTTCTCTTTTATAGTTAGGGTCACGTACAATGGATGGATGGATGGATAGCTACAGGATTATGTATGAGGCTGGATGGACAGATACATAGATTATGTATGAGGAAGGAGGGATGTATGGGGATAGATAGATGGAAATATTATGTATGGTGGTGGATATCTAGCTAACCAGCCAGCCAGATGATTCTGTATGGGGATGGATGGATAGACAGATCATTGTTTGGGGACAGATTGCTAGACCAACAGACAAATAGATACGGGAAATGATTGCTGAAATGGAAACTTTCCTTCATCACTACATTAGGGCCCAGTCCTTTTCTCATTGAAATCAATGGCAAAGTACGCACTGACTTGAACTGCCATTAATTACCAAAGATACCTCCTTAGCTAGCATCTCGCAGTGCAATGACGTAGCCCGAAATTAGTACTCCTGGGGGAATTCTGTGCCACTGCGCAATGCAGACTTTGGGCAGAAATTAATGTTGGGCGCGCAGCATTTCCTTTCCCCTCGCCCCAGAAATGGGCTGCAGAGCTGCTGTCTGCCACTAGGAGCCGCTGGACCCGGCAGAGCCGAGCTCACAAATCAAAGACACTGCTGGGGGGAGGGGGAAGGAGCCGGAGGGTTCCCGGCAGCTGCAGTTCTCAGCATGCCCTGAACGAAGGAGACATTGCGCAGGAAACTACATACAAGCCTGGGATCCAGCATCAGGCTGTTTTCCTCTCTGGATCCCTGGGCTCTAGAGGATAGGGGGAGTGGGTGTCGGGGCTGGGGGGGTCCCGTAGATGGGCTCTGGAGGGTAGGGATGCAGGTATCTGGGCTGAGGGGGCCCTCAGCTGGGCTCTGGGGGGAGGGGATGTGGGAGTCTGGGCTGGGGATATGTGCCCTGCAGCTGGGCTCTGGGTGTGGAGGGGGCAGAGAAACAGGGGTTTCTTTAACTCTACTCCTGGGGCGGGGGGTTGTGTGTGTCTGTATTGTTAGACACATGCTTGCTGACAGGTATTTTGAAATAAATTACCAAAGTCATTAAAACTGATGAGATCATCTAGTGTTATTTTGACAAATAAAATTTGCAGACTTTTAAATATCGTGCACAGAATTTTTAACTTTTGACACAGAATTCCCCCAGGAATAAATTAGGTTTGCAACGTTACTTCGCCCCTGGCCTGTTGGACTGGCCGTGGACAACATGATCATATTGCTAAGTTCCGCAGTGATTTTTTTAGCATCTCAAAGAGACAATCACTTATGCTGCACAGAGACAGGACAATTCCCCTGTAGTACCCATGTTTCTAATTAGTTTTCTAAATACATAACAAGGTGCTGCTGCAGCAGTACGAATCTAGTTGACCTTTTGAGATGTAGAATGCACTTATTAAATGCCAAGCTGCTCTGGAAACATGCGGAGGATAATTTTCTTGACTCCTCTCTGTCAGGTTGGTTTTCTGAGTGACAGGAGCAGCAGAGGAGGGTGTTGTTCAGAGCAAGGGGAGTCAGGAACATGGGGTGAGAGAAAACAGCCTTCCGCCTGCGGTGAAATGCACTTCAGAGAGATTGTTAAATGAGGAATTGGAGGAGGACGTGACCTTGGTGTCTCACCATGCACCTGCTTCTCATACCCTTGAGGCAGGCTCCAAAGAAGAAAAACTACGGGCACGCAAAGCAGATTCCTTGGCCAGGTGCATCCATTTTAAATATCCTAACTGTTGATTAATAGGACAGCCAGTTGCTTGGCTACCCTCGTGGCTTGTTATGAAAATATTTAAGAGCTCAAATAACCAAATAATAAACATATACCCCAAATTAAAAAACCAAAACAAAAAAGTGCCATCGTGGCAAAACAACAAAGTAAAAGAAGCTGTTAGCGGCAAAAAGGTATTCTTGAAACACTGGAAGTTAAATCCTACTGAGGAAAATAGAAAGGAGCATAAACTCTGGCCAGTCAAGTGTCAAAGTATAATTAGGCAGGCTAAAAAAGAATTTGAAGAGCAACTTGCCAATAACTCAAACTCACAGCAAAATTTTTTTAAAGTCCATCGGAAGCAGGAAGGCTGCCAAACAATCAGTGGGGCCACTGGACGATCGAGGTGATAAAGGAGCACTCAAGGAGACAAGGCCATTGCAAAGAAGCTAAATGAATTCTTTGCATCAGTCTTCACTGCAGAGGATGTGAGGGAGATTCCCAAACCTGAGCCGTTCTTTTTAGGTGACAAATCTGAGGAACCGTCCCAGGTTGAGGTGTCAGTAAAGGAGGTTATAAATAAATAAATAAAGATATCCTATCGCCTAGAACTAGAAGGGACTTTGAAAAGTCATCGAATCCAGCCCCCTGACTTCACTAGCAGGACCAAGTACTGATTTTGCCCCAGATCCCTAAGTGGCCCCCTCAAGGATTGAACTCACAGCGGTGGGTTTAGCAGGCCAATGCTCAAACCACTGAGCTATCCCTCCCTGCAAATTGATAAATTAATCAGTAATAAGCCACCAGGACCAGATGGTATCACCCACAAGTTCTGAAGGAACTCAGAGCTACTAACTGTGACATGTCACCTATCATTTAAATCAGCTTCTGTACCAGATGACTGGAGGATAGCTAATGTGACACCAATTTTAAAAAAAGGGCTCCAGAGGTGATCCTGTCAATCACAGGCCAGTAAGCCTAACTTCAGTACCAGGCAAATTGGCTGAAACTATATGTGACAGGGTAGACTAGGCCCTGAGGCCCCCTGCTGGAGGCTTCGTGGTCCTGCCACACCCCACCCCAAAAAGGGCAGTGGAGAGGGTCCTCCAAGTTTTCTAAAGTGGCTGTGTGGGATGCAGCCACTCAGAAGGGACTGCATGGAGCAGCCAGTGGAGCTGAAGGAACATGGATGGTGTGTGCCTGGCTGCTGAGGGAGCTACAGGACCTTGGACAGAGCAGTGCTGGCAGAGACCAGGAGAGCGAGAAGGCCCTCTGGGCTGGCTGCTGGAACTCAACCAGGACAAGCCCTTGGGATAAGGGTGAAGAATCTGCATGGGCCGCGGTGAAGCAGCTCAGGGAATTGTACCAGCGATGCAGTTTATTTAAAGGGATGCAGTGGACGACTGCTGTCTATAGGGTCCCTGGGCTTGGATCCGGAGTAGTGGGTGGGCCCGGATTCCCTCCCCACCATTAGCCATTGGGGAAGTAGCACCCCAGAAGGGGGAACTGAACTCTTTTAATGGCCCAGCAGGATTGCTGGAGCCAGAAAGGCCCTGAGAGGGTGAAGACATTGCTTCCAGGGAGGGAGCCCTGGGACACCGCTGTATACCAGAGCACAGACAATTTGAGAGAGCCCAGAAGGGGCTAAGATGAGGTTGATTCCATATCCGTTGTAAATGGCATCGCAGCATGTTCCAGCGAATGCCGTTCTCCGGGTGGCTTGTAACATCTGGAAAAAAATTCCACCAACCAAGGGGTGGAGACGGCCCAGAGGCAGACCCCCTATTACACAGGTTCATCAAGTCTCTTCCGATGTTGGACTCTCAGGCCGCCAAGCCTTTGTGGTCATGCAGGAACGGACCAAATGGCGAACGATCGCTACGGTCGACTGTCTGGCTAAGCGTTGAAGCAGAAGAAGGGACTGAGAGACCGTTCGAACCAGGGTACTGCGATAGGCCCTGCTGGACTGATTGAGGAGCGAGAGCAGGCATAGGACTGCAGATAAAAAGCCATTACAGAGGGCTCTGAGAGAGGCCCCTGTTGCACTTGTACCCCGGGAGGGGTTTGCTTTTAATTTCACACACAGACTTTGTGTGACTTGGCCGGAGGGCTGAGTTGCTGAAGACTCAATGCAAGCCAGAGAGAAAGGGCAAGTCCATGCACTCTGCCATGGCGGGCATTGGCGAGGGGCGAGTGCAATCCTGTTACACTAAAGTAAAGAAGAGAATGATGATGAACACGTTTCGTTGGGGAAGAGTCAACACGGCTTTTGCAAAGGGAATTTGTGCCTCACCACTTGATTAGAATTCTTTGAGGGGGTCAACAAACATGTGGACAAGGGGGATCCAGTGGATATAATGTACTTGGACTTTCAGAAAGCCTTGACAAGGTCCCTCACCATAGGCTGTTTAAGCAAAGTAAGCAGTGACTGGATAAGAGAGAAGGTCCTCTTGTGGATCAGTAACTGGTTAGAAGACCGAAAACAAAGGATAGGTGAGTTTTCAGAACGGAGAGAGGTAAATAGTGGTGTCCCCCAGGGGTCTGTACTGGGACCAGCGCTGTTCAACATATTCATCAATGATCTGGAAAAAATGGTCAACAGTGAAGTGGCAAAGTTTGCAAACGATACAAAATTACTCCAGATCGTTAAGTCCGTCAATGGCTATTGGCCAAGCTTGTCAGGGGTGCAGAAGCTCCAAGCTGTGGGTGTCCCTAGCTTTGGACTGCCAGGACCTGGGAGTGGATTGACAGGGGATGGATCACTCAATAATTGCCCCCTGCCCCTGTTCTGGTGCTCCTGGCTGTGGGAGCATTGGCACAGTGATTAAAACCCAGGAGTTTGCTATGGTTCCTTGAGATGCCATCCAAAGGCCTGGCTATTTAAGCTCTGAAATCCCTCAGCGTCCAGGGGAACCTGGCTCCCCAAATGAACAACGGCATCAGTGGCTAAGTCGTGCAGTGAGTGGCAGAGAAATAATTTACTCGGCTCAAATGACTTGTTGCTGTGAGGAAACCAAAAGGCTGCCCACGCGCAGGCTCCCAGAGAGAGTGGCGTGCGTGCTGTGTGGAGACAGGGATTAAAAATACCTTGAGAACAACGCTACCGGGTGTTTACCAAACACTGGTTAGTGCAATGAGCGCTGACAGCCCGCACACAGGCTACGCGGCCTCCCTGATCTCAGCCGTGAGCAGCCAGGAGGAAACAAATTGCTCGCCGGATAGCGTGTCATTGGCTTTGTCACGGCTTCCCCAACAAGACGGATCAAGGGAATGGAAGCGTGACTGTCGGAAGGCTGAAAAACAGTGGACAGGCGCGGCTAGCCACATCCTGTCCATCTGCAGCCTGCCTCTGTGTTTCACGGCCTGGTACAACCCCAGCACCACTTGGGAGGATCGTTATCAGCTGCAGTGTTAGCCTTATAGTCAAATCCCACGCTGTGCTGAGGGGCTAACGCATGGCCTCTGGGTCTGTCTGCACCACCGGGTTAACCCAGGTGGTGGGCACCCAGTTAGCCTAGAGCAGGTGTGAGCTGCCATGGTACAACGCCCTGCCCACATTAGTGTTTGCTCTCTGGCGCTGCCCTCACCTGTGCCTGTCTCTAAGGCCTCTAGGTCACATCCTGTGGCTCTGATTCCTGCCCAGTGAACAGTGGGAGAACTTCTCTGCCGTTCTGGGCACATGGGAGGAATAACGGGGGAGGCACTGGAAGACCATCCGCCCTGGAGTGGTTTAGCCTGAGTCCACACTGTGAAACGGGTGGGTTACCAGCCCCAGTGATAACAGCACGTGGATGTTAAGTGATACCCTGGGATAGGCCAGCTAGCCCAGGCTGAAACCCCCCCAAACTTGTGCGAGAGCGGCACAACACCCCATAAAAGCCCAAGGTAACTTTGCAAAGTGTAACCCACTGGCAAGTGTGTGTTACGGGTCCCCCCCTCTGTGCTCAGCGTGAGTTGGTAGAATCCAGTTTGAGGGGGCTTGTGTGTTTTGCTGCAGTAGCCCATGTTTTTAACGCTGGCGGTCCCCTGTTCAACTCCTGCTAACATAGCAGTTGTCATATATGTGCCGCAGCCCTTAGCTGCCCTCCTTCAGGGGACTGAATTCCACCCTCCATGGATGTCCCTGGAAGGCTTTGTGGTTTAAGGAACTGCAGACACGGGGACATGTGACTCCTCTTCTCTTCCCATCTCTGCTACTGCTCGTCGAGCCTTTTGCAATAGCCTCCACTAAACGCTGTGGGAGCGATGGAGGCAACGGTGCCCAGCATGATTGCCGTGAACGTTGCAGTCGGCCGCGTTTCTGTCTGCAGCACTGCCACAGAATCTGCTTGTTGCATCCAGTCCCCGTGGTGAATGGCAGGGTGCTTTGGAGAGGCTGTTCCCGGGGAATAGATGGGTCTATTGCAACTGCTGGACATGATGCGTGAATGGCACAGTGTGTTGTACAAATACATTTAAGCAGCATGGCACGAATTTCTATGCGATCCTGCCCAGGGCGCTGCATATCTTGTAAGTGAGGTCCCTTGGGGCTTGCCCAGACAATCTGGGACTTGGCAAGAAGGGTAACCTTGTGTTTAAGGCATTCAACTACAACTCAGGAGCCGTGGGTTTAATTCCCACCTCTGCCAGAGACTTCCTAGAGGACCGTGGGCAAGTCACTTCATCTGCCTGTGCCTCAGTTTGGTGGTCTGTAAAATAAGGCTAGTAACACTCAGCGGTGCTGACTCTTGCAAGTGTTAATCTGATAGCTGGCATTTCGCTTAATGCCTCAGCTCCCGGAGACAAGTGGTGGTGCATGAATCTCTGCTCGCATTTAAAACCAGAACATAACCCCATGTTTCCCAGCCCTCCTCGTTACAGAAGGAATCTTGAAGACATGACCCCTGCACACCATGAAGGCCTGGAAGCCTGCAGGCAAAGAAAAAGAGCCCCCCTATCTTTAAAACCCTTCTCCTAATCATAGACTATCAGGGTTGGAAGGGACCTCAGGAGGTCATCTAGTCCAACCCCCTGCTCAAAGCAGGACCAATCCCCAACTAAATCATCCCAGCCAGGGCTTTATCAAGCCTGACCTTAAAAACCTCTAAGGATGGAGAGTCCACCGCCTCCCTAGGGAACCCATTCCAGTGCTTCATCACCCTCCTAGTGAAATAGTGTTTCCTAATATCCAACCTAGACCTCCCCCACTGCAACTTGAGACCATTGCTCCTTGTTCTGTCATCTGCCACCACTGAGAACAGCCGAGCTCCATCCTCTTTGGAACCCCCCTTCAGGTAGTTGAAAGCAGCTATCAAATCCCCCCTCATTCTTCTCTTCTGCAGACTAAATAACCCCAGTTCCCTCAGCCTCTCCTTGTAAGTCATGTGCCTCAGCCCCCTGATCATTTTCATTGCCCTCCACTGGACTCTCTCCAATTTGTCCACATCCCTTCTGTAGTGGGGGGCACAAAACTCGATGTAATACTCCAGGTGTGGCCTCACCAGTGCCGAACAGAGGGGAATAATCACTTCCCTCAATCTGCTGGCAATGTTCCTACCAATGCAGCCCAATATGCCATTAGCCTTCTTGGCAACAAGGGCACACTGCTGACTCACGGATGTTTTGGGGTTGGCAATCCTGAATACGTCCTTTGTTTATTTAGGCTGAAAACTCTTTGCAGAAGGGACTGCCTCGCCCTAGGAGTGTGTACAGCGCCTTGCACAATGGGGCCCTGATCTCAGCTGGCATTTCTAGCTGGTACCATAGTACATACCCCACAGCACCAAGGGCTAGTCACAGTCAGCCAGAGAGATCTGAAGCAGGGCTTGGGCTGGAACATCATTGGGTTCATTCCATGTGGTTAAAAGGCCCTCGGATCAGGTGTCCTCAGCGGGTGTGAGAAGCGACCTTTTTGGAGGTGGAACGGGCAGCAGATAGTCTATGCTCTGGTGGAAATAGGGTGACCAGATGTCCTGATATTTGGACCTTTTTCTTCTATAAGCTCCTATTACCCCCCAACCCCTGTCCTGATTTTTCACACTTGCTGTCTGGTCACCCTAGAAAGATGGACTAGATGAAGGAAACTTAGCAAATACGGCACAAAATGAGCCTGTTCAGTTGTTTACCAAGAACAGTCTTTATAGTCTGTATGATTATACGCAGGAGATGCTAATTTCCTTGCTCTGGGCTCCCCAGCGAACACCCAGCAGCAACGCCTCAGCACCTGAATAATCCTCTGTCGGCAGCTGGATTAGAGTGGCAGACTCGAGCCGGGGCGGGCGGGAAATGGAATCCTTTTGCCGGGTGATTTTTAATAGCTGGGTCATAGACCCAGAAAGAATGATTCTGGATGAACTGCAGGCTGGCAGCGCGGCTGATGGGAGCGGACGTCCTATATGCAGGGAGATTGGTTCTTTCAGCCTCCGCAGCAGGACGAAAATAGCCCATGATGCATGATTTCAGTCACACGTGTGTAAGCTGCTTTAGTGGGTTTGCTGCTGTGTAACGGAGAAGAATCTGCCCCCTCACCAGCAGGTCTAGCAATGGTCATGTCAGGTTTCAGAGTAGCAGCCGGGTTAGTCTGTATCCGCAAAAAGAACAGGAGTACTTGTGGCACCTGAGAGACTAACACATTTATTTGAGCATAAGTTTTCGTGGGCTACAGCCCACTTCTTCGGATGCATAGAACGGAACACACAGAACGAAGATATTTATACATACAGAGAACATGAAAGGGTGGAAGTAGCCATACCAACTGTAAGAGGCCAATCGAATGAGATGAGCTATCCTCAGCAGGAGAGAGAAAAAAACCTTTGAAGTGATAATCGAGATGACCCATAGAAGGTGTGAGGATATTTTAACATGGGGAAATAGCTTCAATTCGTGTAATGACCCGACCGTTTCCAATCTCTGTTCAAACCTAAGTTAACTGTATCTAATTTGCATATTAATTCAAGTTCAGCAGTCTCTCTTTGGAGTCTGTTTTTGAAGTTTTTTTGTTGCAAAATTGCCACCTTCAAGTCTGTCACTGCGTGGTTAGAGAGGCTGAAGTGTTCTCCCACTGGTTTTTGAATGTTATGATTCCTGATGTCAGATTTGTGTCCATTTAGTCTTTTGCGTCGATCCTGTCCGGGTTGGCCCATGTACATGGCAGAGGGGTATTGCTGGCATCAGTCATGTCAGAAATGCAGACGCGGAACAGCTCAGCTATGGTCTTGTTCCAGGGGGGCAGTGAATGGAGCGGATGCCGTACACGCTGCAGAACACAAGAGGGACGTTAGCCGGGATGAGAGGAGGAGGAGGCATGAAGGTGACGGCGCAAGCCGTTGCGTTATGTGTGTTTACTTGGGCAAGGAACCTGCTTTAACTCCATTCACGGTTCGCCCGGCGTGCTTCAGCTCAAATGCAACAGGCCAGTGGAACCCGGGCTGTGGAACCGAAGACGCACTGCTCAGAACTCACAGCATAGGAGCTGGAAAGGCAGAAGCGGCTTTTAAGCCACCTTCGCATCTTGTGCTACTGCAGGGGCTAGAGCGTCCCCCAGCATCATTTGGACAGCCTTGGGGGACGGTCTTCGTTACAGCAGCCTGTCCCTGGCCGCAGTGCTGCTCGGTCTCTGCAGCATTGTATGCTGGAGCCCGACGCCAATATGTCCTCTTAGCTTCGCCCCAGTATGTCCACTACACCAGGGTTTGTGAGGTGGTGCTCGGAAGACAGCCTGATCTTACAGCTGTCTTCCTCAGTTCCTGCACCGGGGGATTTTCTCCCAGCCAGTACTGGGCCTTTTAAAGTCCCTTTAAGCTTCTCTGGCCCTTTTGCCCAGTGTCAAGGAGCCTGAGTGGGGTTGAGGACCTCGCCCAAGGGGTTTATTAAAGAAACCAGCGACAACTACAGACAAACAAAGGGGCTTCTACACAGCTTGAATTCTGGCTTTGTTTCTGTTGTTTACCAGGCCTCACCCACGCCCTGGAACTCTATACAAGTGGTTTTCAAGCTTTTCCATATCAAACCCCACTTTTTCATACCACAACCCCCACCTCCACCCAGGAAATCTTCCTTTTATCTAGCCAGGATCTCCATTCATTCATCAAAATAGGAATGATGGGGGGGTCATGACCCCATGACACTTGTTTGTGACCACCAGGTGGATAAGCCCTGATTTATACAGCACACACAGACATCTAGTCAGGGTTGCAGGAACAATTTTTATAGTGGGGGCGCTGATGCTGGAAACCATGTATTGGGTGCATCCAGGAGCAACAGGGAGGGGGAAGGGCCACTGGTTTGCCTCATTCCCTTCCCCCCCACCCTCCAGTCACAACCCAGAAGGCTGTAGCCGTGTTTGAGAAATGCTGGTCTACTGGCTGAATTCTGCACTTCAAGTAAAGAGATCTTACTGTTCCCAACAGAGGCAAATTTGATCAGAGGTGAGGTAGTCCTGCCAGCTTTTCCCACAACATCCCAGAAAGTGGTCATCTTTCAAAATCATGAAAGGGGATAATTCCTCTAAACCATGCACCAGAAATGCCCCTCACCTCATGCTGTGGCATTGGTTTATTACTAGAGGAAATGGTGCTATATATCTTCAAGCTAGCGGTGTGGTTTCAACCCAGGGTACATTTTTAAGGGGAGGGTTCGCACTAAAGACATCTGCTCATTCTGTGACAGGCTGTATCCTGCATATATCCTCGAGACATTTTGTTTTCATGGGACTGACAACAGATGGGGGACGACGTTTGGTTTAGAAGCACTCAGACCGCTCTGTTAAGTTCTCGTAGTGTGCAAACTGCCCCGGGGGAAAGTAAAATCCACACAACAGAACCATCACAATCACGTTCAGCACAAAAACAGAAGCATAAAATGCATGTGTGTGTAGGAACCCACAGCAATGATATTAAAGAGACATACAGACATACCTCAGCTACAGAGGAAGGATGGTCTAGTGGTTAGGTCAGTAGCCTGACTTAAGAGATGCTGGTTCAGTTCCCTGCTGGCCCTGCCGTAGATTCCCTGTGCGATCTTGGGCAAGTCTCGTAGCCTATGTCTAGACTTGGATTCCCAGCTCGCCTAGACGTGTGTACTAAAAACAGTAACGTAGCTGTGTGTTTGTACAGCACCTTGCGCAATGGGTCGTGACTGGTGCTACTGCAATACAAATAATAAATAAACAGCACTAAGTGATTGTCCATGGCGACACACTGAGTCACTGGCGGAGATGGGAATAGAACTCAGGTGTCCTGACTCCACATCCCTTTCTCCAAGTGCTTTTCATCAAAGGTAATCACAGAATGCCAAGCGGCATCTGTTGAGTATGCTGCCCCATAACCACTAGCTTATGCCGCTTCTTAATCAGAGACTAGAGCCGGAGAAGGGGGTGGAGCAGATGTGTCAGCCCAGTGTTGGGGGGGTCTGGATGCTGGGGGGACAGTCACAGGGGGCTGGGTGATGGGAGGGGACATTTCCTGGTGGGGGGGCAGTCTGGGGAGGGGCTGGGGGGCAGTCCCTGGGTGCATGGGGGACAGTCCCTGGCGGGGCAGGGGCAGTCTGGGGAGAGGCTGGGGGGCAGTCCCTGGGTGCATGGGGGACAGTCCCTGGCTGGGTGACTGCTAGGGCTCCCCATCTTTGCAGGCAGGCCCCGCAGCTGTGCTCTCCGGGCGCTCAGCCCAGCCCAGCCCGGCAGTGAGGTGGCAATACACCATGCCAGGCCATCCTTACCGTAAACTATTGCATTTGAACAATTAAGGTTTGGACTTGTTTGCTAATTGAAAATGCTCTTGGCAGACGTTTGCCAGGCTTGAAATGAAAGGTGCTCTATCAACTTGCACCGCACTGCTCTCATAGAACAAATACTAAACCTTCTGTTTCCGTCGCCGTCCAGGTAGTAGAGAGAGATATTGTGCGGATGCGGCTGGAACGTAATGCAGAGAGAGCTGCATATGCGGCCCACCATGGTAAGCAGGTTGAGAAATGTTGATGGAAAGCATCGCTCTGCTGGAAAGGTGCCAATGACTGCCTGCCGGGGGGGGGACCTTTCATCCGGAGAGGGATGGTTAAAGCCAATGGGTGCCAACCGCTCTCTGGCAGACTCAACAAGGATCAGTCAACTCCCTTTTTGTACTAAGGGCTGCAGCTAAAGGAAGCTAACACCCAAGGCACTGCACCACCTAGCCAGGCCGGAGCTAACCCAGGCATTGGGCATCTGCCACTCATGCAATTGCAGGGGGCCCCGAGGCAGTGAGGGCGCCCCGAGGCAGCGAGGGGGCCCCCTTGGCACGGTGACTCAGTTACCAGTGAAACGCCAATCCCGCCCAGCGTCATGGAAGGCAACACTGCTAGGGGCCCCAGAAGTGAGCTTTGCAGGGGGGCATCCAGGGACAAATGCTGCCAATGACCAGAGACATTTTCCTGGCTAACCGCTTGGGCCGGAAATGGCTGATGGCGTTAAAGAGCTGTTCTCTTGAGACTTTTTGTCCACTCTTGCAGACCCAAAAGGCAGAGGCCGTCTGTTTTCAGATCCTGCTTTCCCCTCTGTACCTTTTTGAAGTTTGCCCATCACTAGTAACCTCTGAGCAGGGTATTCTGGCTGGGACCATAAGCCAAATTGCCAAGATAGTGCAATAAAGGCTCCATTCTGTATAGAATGATAGACATGTAGGGCTGGAGGGGACCTTGAGACGTCATCATGTCCAGCCCCGTGTGCTGAGGCAGGACCAAGGAAACCTAGAACATCCCTGACAGGTGCTTGTCCAACCTGCTCTTAAAAACCTCCCATAATGGGGATTCCACAACCCCCCTTGGAAGCCTGTTCCAGAGCTTAACTATCCTTAGAAAGATTTTCCCAATATCTAACCCAAATCTCCCTCGCTGCAGATTAAGCCCATTACATCTCATCCTCCTTCCAGTGGACATGGGGAACAACTGGTCAGTGTCCATTTATTTAGATTTGGGAAGAGGGGGTTATTCTTGTAAAAAGGACTGGATGGCTCAGGGATTTGGTTGTCGTGTAACTGGGTCCAGGGCAGACAGGCCCTTGGGGATCAGGACCTAGGTTCAAATCAGGCTGACAGTGATTGAGATCTGTTGACAGCCCTAAAATGACCTCCATGTAACAAGTGGGTGTCAGATGACCATGTCACAAACCCTACCATTAGAATGGCAATACCTCTCCTTGACTGCTGCTAGCTGTCTCAGCATACGGGCAAAAGCCTGACTAGACCTGGAGGCTGTCTCCCCAAAGGGGGATGCTTTGGCCTGTTGCTTGTGCTGTACTATTCTGTGGATAAACAGATCACTTCCATCCGGTCACCCCTCGGTCCTCTTTCCCCAGCGTTAAATACATTTCTATCAAGAGAACGTCTCTCCATTGATTTTTTAATGCAACCAGCCAATCAGGATTCAAGGCACAGCCTCCTGAACTTCACCATTTCAGCTCCAGGAGCTGCAGATGGCAGAGAAGCTCTTGCTCCGTATTCCACGGCCTCTCAGAGACAATTGCTGTCGGGGCTCCATTTGCCGGGCCGGCGTTTGCACAATCAATTCTGCTGATGACTCCTTTCATGGAGACACAAAACCAGGTTTTAAATCAACGACTTGACTTTTGCCGTGACCTTGGGGGAGCAGTGGCGGTGGGGAGGGGCGGATAAAATCCTTTTTTTTCCCTCACACCCTGTGAATGATGCTCAAATTTCAGGGATGATTGTATTCTGGAAATGAATTTTCTATTTCATTACTCTACCAAACGCCTCCAAGAAGTTATCTCATGAGTAGCAAATTAATATTTTCCTCTCCATTCTTGGCTGGCAGCAAACTATTATCAGACGATATGTGGGAACACCCCTTACTAACTTTGAATAGTTTTTAATGCCCGGGTTTTGATGCACCTTGGCTTCTGTCGGCATGCATAATTCCAGACGTTATGGCCACTTATACTGTAAAGCAAATTGCAGGGGGCTATGATGCTATCCTTCCTAGAACTCTGAAAGACAGTCCCCTGCCCCAAAGAACTTACAGTCCAAACAGATGGGACGAAGAGTGAGAGAAAGGAAGCACTGTGTCTTTAAGAAAGCAAGAGCAGACAAAGCTCTGCTTAAAGTGTGGTTATATTAGCAGCGGAGTGACTTGAAAGAGATAGGCCTGAGCTGGAAAATTTGGTTTCTGAGCCAAACTCAGAACAGTTGGGAGCGCTGCCTTCTGGGGTTTTCTGTTTTGGTGGAACCAATTCTGTGTCTCATTGATCCAGGATCAAAGGAGCAATCCTGGTATTCCAAGACGGACTTCGGTGGGCGTGCTGCCTGTGCAAGGACTGCGGGATCAGGCACCAAAATGCACCTGGGCCCCTAACAGTCCGTACTGGCAGAGAGCCCACTACACTATAACCCATATCAAACCTGAGACACTCAGTGAAGCCCAACTCACTATTGTCGTCATCATCATCATCATCTGTATCTGAAATGGGTTTTGGGACCTATCCTATGTGAACTGGTGACACACTGGTAATTGCTGTTGTTACGTGGGGTGTGTACAGGTGAGATAGGAACAATCAGAAAAATGTGTTGGAAATATGGCCATCAAGGGCACCCTGCCCTAGACACAGGGATGTGGTTCTTCCGGCTTGAATGTGTCTCCCCTGTAAATTGAGCACGGAGAGCCAATGGAAGCCCATTTTCACAGCCCGTAAAGAAAACCCTCCAACTAGCCACTGGGGGCGATAGCCACGTAACGATCACGACAGGGGGAGGAGACTGAAAAAGTGAACGTGGTAGCTTCCTGGTGGACACAGCAAGCTGAGCCCCCAGGAGGGCGGCCTGACGTTGGAAACAGAGAGAAACGTTGAGGCTACAAGCGGAGAGAGCAAGGCCATTTTGGCATCCTTTGCCCGAGGAGACAAAGAAACGCAGCACGTTGAGCTGTGTGCTAGATCCGGGCCAAAGACTGGCCAGCCATGCTAGAAGAATGACCAGTTGGGTTCCTTCTGCCTCCTGCCCTGTCCCCAGGAACAGAAGTTCTGCAGTCGGAACCTGATGGCTGATTATGCCGCTGGCACGCAGAGCGGAGTAGAATTCAATCCACTGTCCCTCTAGCTGAATTGGCTCCTGCACGGATCATGGGAACAAAAGCTTCTTTGTGTCCATACTGTGAGGAGGGGGCATCTCAAAGGCATGTGGAGCAGATACAGGCCTTTCCATTGACTTCACTCGCCGTTGGGCCAAGGCCATCATGAGAAAGCAGGGGGCAGTTTTCTTATAGTCACATATTGGCTCAGAAGTGTGCTGTAAGCTATTCCCCCTTGAAGGATCGGGCAACTGAAGCCCGGCCAGTCGGCCGTTGGACTTGGGGAAGAGAGAACATGACCGATGTGCTCTTTCATTTGATATGAGGGACTCTGTGTAGAAGCTTGCTTGGTAAGGACAGGCCAGACCTTGAGAGGAAAAACATAAATTTGGCAAAATTGGAAAAGTCTCATCAGAAAACTAGTCCCAGGTCTGGTAGCCATAGGGATGGACCTGGGATGATTTTGAGTCTGTGACAAAACCAAAAACCTGAAGACTCTGATGTGGTTTTGAGTTTTGGAATGACAGTTTCAGCTGGCTACAGCTCGGGCATCTCAGCCGAAGCGGGAGAAACCCCCCACCTCCTAAGAAATACAGATAAATTTTAAGGCCAGAAGGGACCATTGTGATCATCTAGTCTGACTTCCTGTATAGGACTGCCCTGAATTACCTCCTGTTAGAACTAGAGCAGATCTTTGAGAAAACCATCCAATCTTGATTTAAATATGTCCCATGATGACGAATCCACCATGACTCTAGGTCAATTGGTCAATGATTAATTACCCTCACTGGTAAAAAAAAAAGGGGCCTTATTTCTAGCTTGAACGTGTCTAGCTTCATCTTCCACCCATTGGCTCTGGTTAGACCTTCATCTGCAAGACTGAAGAGCCCTTTATCAATGAATTCCCATTCCCCGTGTAGGTACCTGCAGACTGTGATCAACTCACCCCTTAGCCTTCTTTTTGTTAAGCTAAACAGATCAACCCCAGGAGCTCACTCAGTACAAGGCAGGTTTTCAAATCATTTAATCATTCTCATGACTCCTCTCCAGTTTATCAACATCCTTCTTGAATCGTGGACACCAGAACTGGAAGGTAGGTAGACAAAGCTGGAATAATGAGACTGAGATGAGAGAGTCAGGAAGTTCTAAGCAGTAATATTCACCCCAGTCTAGTCTTGAACCCTTGCCTGAGCTCAGCCATTGACTCCCTGTGTGGCCTGGGGTATATTACCTAACCCCTCCGCTTCAGTTTCCCTTGCTGCGTAGTGGGGAATAGCCATTTAGCTGGGCAGGCCGGGAAATATTTTCATCCCCGCCACTGCTCTTCTGAGCAGCCTAGAGGAAAAAATACCCCCCAGAGTTCACAGCCAGCCAATCAGTGGAGCAAAAACGTCCGGCCTAGCCGAGCAGAGCAGAAAACCAAAAGCCCCCAAGCAGCACAGCACTATGGCACTGCCTGGAAGTTGGCCACTTTATTCACCTGCCCTAGAAGCAGCCCTGGGCACCTGGGGATAGCCGCACTTACCAGCCTCACAAAGGGGTTGTGACGCTCCATCCATTGGTCTGCCCTGTGCTCTGCGTACGTGCAGTAAACGTGCTGAAAACCCTCCCTATTATTACGGGGGCTCCTGGAAGCCCTTCTCTGGTCTCTGAACTTCTGGCCCATAGAAAACAAACTGCTCCGTGGCTTCTTTTTGCTGCGCCGCTAGCTAATTTTCCTATTAAAACGACAATCGGAGGACGGTGGGGACACACGCCCACTCGCCCTGCGGCCGCTCAGCCAGCAGCACTGAAAACTCTTCCTAAGTAAAACAGCATCGTGTTTCTTCCTGGCCCGTCTCCTTGAGCGATCGGGCCCTTGGAAACAAGTCTTCCTGGGGGAGGATCTGGACACACTGCTCCTCTATGCCCCCCCGAGGCTCATTCCTCTGGTGGACAAGTCCCACCTCCTTTGGGACGCTAACCCTGAGCAATCGTTGCTCCAACCAGCAACAGTTTTCGGACACATCAGACACTGGATGAGATATGAGCAGTCCCTGGTTGTAAATAGCACTGCGTAAAATGTCCCCACTGGCCCCTGCAATAAAAGTGCTTTGCGATGAGCTAGATAGAGGCCTTCTCAAATGAGGGTCTTTCCAGTGGGCTTTGGAAGAGGCGGATTGGATGAGAGAGCTAGAGAGAGAGGGATGCTTCGGTCAGGGCCTTTGAAGCAATCTGAAAGTGTCCAGTGGGCTTTGGATCGAGCCCCATCTAATCTAATCTAATCCACATCCCATTGAAATAGCTGGACAGACTCTCATTTGACTCCCATGGCCCTTAGACAGGACACTTGTCATGCCCCCTCCGGGCAGGTCTACACAGCATCTGAGAGGTGTGATTCGCAACTCGGGTACATGTACACACGCTAGCTCTGTGCAGAGTCAGGGCCGGATTTAGGGACAGGCGACCCAGGTAACTACCTGGGGTGCTGGGCTTGGGGTGCTGTAAAGTATTCAATAGTTTAACAAATGGGGGGAGTGGGGGTGCCAAAGACTGTCCTTGACTGGGGTGCCATTTGGTCTAGGGCTGGCCCTGTGCGGAGTATAATCCTACTCACTCCTGGGTACTTTACTTACTCGGGTTGCTAGCCCCTTCTATCACCCGGGCTGCCGCAGAACTATTGTGTGTACATCTACCCGCCCTGGGAATCACATCTCTGCTCTGCCATGAAGACGTACCCTTAGGCAGTAGATTCTACGCCCCGTATTAAACATTCGGTGCATGTAGTTCTTTTAGTCTGTCCCCAGACGTCAATCCCTTTCTGGACTGCACTCTCCCTCTACTATGCGGGGATGGTTCCATTTCCCTTTCCTGAATCTCTGTGTAGTAGGTCCTAGCCGGGGCTCGACCCTTCTGGACAGGAGGGGAGCCACACCGACTCACTGCCGTGGGAACAAGTAGTCAGTTAGTCCCGGAACTCCGGCTCTTTAGTGCAGAGTCGGAGCAGCCACAGTTAAAGCTCAGGCCCTTGACTGCAGGGGCTGAGCGAGCAAAGAGTTCAAAGCCCAGGCCCTGGATCAGGGCGGGGCGAACACGGTTGGCTCAGGCCCTTGTTGGCAGGGGCTGAGCGAGTAAACAGTTCAGAGCCCAGGCCCTGGATCAGGGCGGGCCAACACAGGTAAGCTCAGGCCCTTGTTTGCAGGGGCTGAGCGAGCAAATAGTTCAGAGGCCAGGCCCTGGATCAGGGCGGGCCAACACAGGTAAGCTCAGGCCCTTGTTTGCAGGGGCTGAGCGAGCAAATAGTTCAGAGGCCAGGCCCTGGATCAGGGCGGGCCAACACAGGTAAGCTCAGGCCCTTGTTTGCAGGGGCTGAGCGAGCAAATAGTTCAGAGGCCAGGCCCTGGATCAGGGCGGGGCCAACACAGTTAAGCTCAGGCCCTTGTTTGCAGGGGCTGAGCGAGCAAATAGTTCAGAGGCCAGGCCCTGGATCAGGGCGGGCCAACACAGGTAAGCTCAGGCCCTCGTTTGCAGGGGCTGAGCGAGCAAGTAGTTCAAAGGCCAGGCCCTGGATCAGGGCGGGCCAACACAGGTAAGCTCAGGCCCTCGTTTGCAGGGGCTGAGCGAGCAAGTAGTTCAAAGGCCAGGCCCTGGATCAGGGCGGGCCAACACAGGTAAGCTCAGGCCCTTGTTTGCAGGGGCTGAGCGAGCAAATAGTTCAGAGGCCACGCAAGGCACGCCTAGGCTTGCTGTAGCCGAGTGAGGGGGATGCCTGCCACCCGTGAGTGGGGGTGGCAGGGGGGAACGCAGGCCCACCCACTCCACTGCGTTCCAGCCCGGGGCCCTAACAGCGGTTGCTGCCGCTGCTGGTCAGTGGGGTATCCAGACCGCAACACACTGACATAGGCTCACATTCAGTTGCAGCCGGACCGGGGTCGGCTATCCCCGGGCCACTTCCGTGATCCCCCTCAGATCCTACCTCGCTCGTCGCGCCGGGCTCAGGCCAGTCCACCTGCATGGGCTCCTCTGGGCCGGGGCTCGGTGGCAGGTCCGGTAGCTCTGCCGGGAAGTCAGGCCAACGGTCCCCAGGCGGCTCCTCTGGGTAGCAGCAGGGGCGGAGGGGTTCGGGTCCAGTCTCACCCTCAGGGTTAGTGGGGTCCGGTTCCCAGGGGTTCTCCCAGTGGCGGGCGTGAGCGGGCTCCGGCGGCTCCCCCTCGTAGCGGGCCCGGGGTAGCTCAGGCCAGCCAGGGTCCAAGCCCCGGTCTTCAACGGTCTCCTGGGCAGGAGCTCCCGGCCGCACGTCTGCTCCCTGCGGTGGCTGGGCTCTAACTGAGCTCTGGCGGCCGGCCTTTATACTTCCTGTCCCGCCCCTTGACTTCCGGGGGGCGGGGACAGGCGGTGGTGGTCCCACCCACTCTGGTGCCGGCACGTGGGCTCCCTCTTCTGGACAGGAGGGGAGCCACACCGACTCACTACACTCTGTCTTTATATTATTTGGTTTGTGGGAATATTTGACTTAAGAAGGAAAAGAGAGAGACAGCAGCGAGTTCATTGCTATAACTACAGCGCCTTGCGTGGGGGCCGTTGCTAACCCACGCCAGCGTTTCGGTTGGTTTGAGAGAGTTGATTTCAGGTTGTCTTCCCCCAGCTCACTCCTGGGATCTGAGCTGTGGCTTGGCGATATTATCAGACATTGATTGGCAGATGATTTTGAATGGATTATTTGCACTGTTTGCATCGGAAGGTCTTTCCTGGCTCGAAGGCGCTGCCTGACTGCAGAGATGCATTGAGCAGTGGAAGATGACAAGCGGTGAGTTCCTAGTTATCGACTCCAGGCTATTGTGCATGTTTAATATTGTGAAATATGAAGGCCCTGATCCAATGCACAGCATTTAAATTAAGAGTTATGTTTTGGATTGGGGCCTCACTCAGATGGATGAGATCTGTTAATCTGTGAGATAATCTCCGGGGAAGTGAGAGGATATACATCACATGGAACTCATAAACCTTCACTGGAGCAAGCTCTGGAAAATATAGTGTAGGGAATAATCCTACACTCAACAGTGATTGGACCTGCTAACCTAACAGACTTTTCCCCACCTCTAATGTCTAATACATCTCATACTGATGGAGCATAGGGAGGTTGAGATTTGCTTGCATATATGCTGGGAAATGCACCATTAAGGCTCCTATAAGAAATTTTTTTTTGTAGGTCGTGTCAAAACAGCAACTTTAAAACAAAACAAAACTATTGGTCAAAATTTTGTCCTGACTGGGACCCCATAGTTGGCAATGATGGACTAGACCGAAAAGAAATTGCTCTTTAGAATCCAGGGAACAATAGTCACCCAAAACTAACAATTTTTAGGTAAATTAAATTATTATTTATTTGTATTAATACATTTTTAAGGGCAGAAGGGACCTTTGTGATTATCTGGTCTGGCCTACTGAGTAGAGCTGGGTGAATATCTGATTTTTTGGTTTAGTGGTAGTTCAAAAAATTGGGGAAAAACCCACTGTTTTGGATTTTTTAAATAATTTTTGGCATGTTGGAAAGTCTCAAAATCTATCCTTTCGGGTTGAACGAAACATTTCATTTGACCTGAAACGAAACGTTTCATTTAGATTTTGACATTTTAAAAACATTTTTATTTAAAAAAAAAGAATATGGGAGGAAATTCTGAAGCAGTCATTTCAAAGAAATGTTTCACTGGGCAGCGCAGACACTGCATGACCTTAACAATTCTCCAGCATCTGTCTCACAACGCCTGACAGGGACAGCTCTGGTCACAATTGTGAACTCCACTGCCCAGGGGTCACAGAAACTGGAAGCCAAACCCTCCACCGCTTTAAAACCCCTGTATATTTTTGAAATGCTTTTTCTTGACTGCTCAATTTGGCAAGCACACCCAGCACCTCTCCCTTGTCGTGTGCAACCGCCCAGCTACGTGCACTAGACCAGGGGTGCTGGAACGGGGGGTCAGGAGGCCATCGCCCTCCCACTTTTTACTGACCGTAAGGGCAAGTGATGGGGGGAGGAGGTGGAGAGGAGCAAGTGGGGGACAGGGCCTCGGGGGAAGAGGCGGTGTGGGGGCGGGGCCTGGGGGAAGAGGCGATGTGGGGGCGGGGCCTCGGGGAAGGAGCAGCACGGAGGCGGGGCCTCAGGGAAAAGGGCCGGCACTAGGGCGGGTCTCAGGGGGGAACGGGTGGCACAAGGGGGCAGGACCACGGTTCAGGAGCAGGTGACCCTCCCACTTTTAGGGACCTTCCATCGACCCTGCTCTAGACATGTTCCTGTCTGGAGTAGACAGGCGATATTGGCTCTCCTGGGCTTGTGCAGGTAGATGTATGGACCAGTCATAGAAATGTGGACACCTAGGAAAAGATTGCCCTGGAGATGCAGGGGAAGGGGTACGACAGAGATCAGCAGCAGGGTGGCATGAAAGCCAAGGTGTCCCTGCACTGGAGGGCCGGGGTGAGCTCGGCACACAGGTCCAGGAACGTGGCCTTTCACGTCTGAAAATTCTGCAGCCGCTGCTCATCGTTGCAAACCTGCATTACAATGCGATCCCACCAGCCAGTGCTCCTTTCTCAGGAATGCAACCCACAACCTTGAATTGTTTTTCCCTGTGTCCCTTTGCAAACTGTCCAATCCTGGCCCCCGTTGCTGAGGAACTTCCTGCGGCTCTGCAGATCATAGAAGATCAGGGTTGGAAGGGACCTCAGGACCAATCCCCAATTCAATCATCCCAGCCAGGGCTTTGTCAAGCTGGACCTTAAAAACCTCTAAGGATGGAGATTCCACCACCTCCCTAGGTAACCCATTCCAGTGCTTCACCACCCTCCTAGTGAAATAGTGTTTCCTAATATCCAACCTAGACCTCCCCCACTGCAACTTGAGACCATTGCTCCTTGTTCTGTCATCTGCCACCACTGAGAACAGCCGAGCTCCATCCTCTTTGGAACCCCCCTTCCAGTAGTTGCTTTGGTCCTGCTTTGAGCAGGGGGTTGGACTAAATGACCTCCTGAGGTCCCTTCCAACCCTGATATTCTATGATTCTATGATAGTTGAAGGCTGCTATCAAATCCCCCCTCACTCTTCTCTTCGGCAGACTAAATAACCCCAGTTCCCTCAGCCTCTCCTCACATTGGAGGATTGTTTGTCCAGCATTAGCAATGTTCATGACAACAGTGCAGTGCGGGCTCCATGCTTCTGTCAGACGCCAGACAGCGACAAGTACCACAGGGGGTCGTGGGATTTTTTTAAAAAGGCACGAAAATGGTGGGATAGGGACGGCGTTACGAGATGGAGAAAATTACAGCGCCAGCTTGCCTCCTAATCAGATCAGCTCAGCAACAACTATACATAATGCTTTTCATTATTCTCATTGTCTAGCTGATTATGTGTGTTGCCACATGGGCTGATTGCTGAGAGCGTCAGTCATGTAATCTTGCCGCTATAGTAGTTCTCCCTGCAAATATACTCGACATTTTGCTGATGAGCAGTTCTTACCCGATTAAGATTTGGGTAGGTTTTATTTTTGGAAGTTGTTGTGTGTTTTGGTTTTTTTTTAATTTTGTATTTCATGCAAAGTTTCTTTCTTCTCTTTCTATGGCTGTCTGATTCAGGGCCGATCTCCCCGCAGCCTCGCGCTGAAATCTCTCTCCATCTGGGGCTTGTTGTCATGGCAAAGTAATTTTTATATTTGTAAGTCTTTATAGGTCATGAGCAATTTAGCACTTAATCAATTTCAGAAAAATAAGCGGAGGACTTGAGAGAGCTGCCGGGCTTCTAGCAGAGAGGAGCGGGCTCCGCGGCTCACCAAGCTGAAAGGACGGGTGGAAGATGATGATAATTGTTCATGTATCCATTTGTCTGAGGAAAGGGTTGTACACAAGCCTCGGTTCCGACAATTCTAACCCTGGGGCCGCTCAGGGCCAGCGTACAGCAAACCCCTAGGGTGCCAGGTGCACCAGGACTCAGAGGCAAGCACTGTAGGTGCTTCAGCCCTGGTGGGTCCCAATAACAACTCAAGGTATGTCTACACTGCATACGAAGCCCGGGCTCTGACGCAGGTTTGAGCCCACCCCTCCCTTCCGTCCACACACAAATCAGTCTGACTCGGGTCAGCAAGCGCCAGGAGCTGGGTCCTAGGGCCCTGCTGGGGAGGGGAAGGGTCAGAGCCTAAGTCCTACTGTCCCTCAGGTCCAAGCCCTATCATTTGCAGTGTGGATGTAGCTCAAGCCGCAGACCCAAGTCAGAAGGTCTTTGTAGTGCAGTGTGGATGGGTTAGCCCGGCTGGGAGACCTGGATCCAATAATTGTAAATCCAGATTTACAATGCAGTGTGGATGCTCAAGCGCAGGCTTGGAAACACTGTCCCAGCAACCCGAGTTTACAGTGCTGTGTAGACATCCCCCAAGACACGTGGCTAAGGGAAAGGATTTTTACCAGGGCTGGCAGGAGGGGGAAAGATTGCAAATACCTTAATACAGAGGCTTAAACAGTTACAATTCAAAGTGGACGATAGCAGTAAAGGTTTGGGTCCCTGGGGCATTGCAATCAAGAGTTTGGGCTCTTCAGGACTAGTGCCTGGGGTAACCTCTCCAGTCCAAGGTAAACGGGCACCTGCAGGCTCAGTTAATGTCTCTCACTGGGGCCCCTCTATGCTGGCTCCCTGCCCAGCCACAACTGCTCCCCAACAAACCCCACACAGACCTGCACCCAGCTGTGACGTCCGGCCGTCACTCTGTTCCGCACGTGGCTCTGCACCCAGTTCCTGCCTCCTGCTTCCCTCCAGGTCCCAGCCTTCCACGCGGCTGCTGCTTCAGCCTCCCTCCGCTCCTGGCCAGCCATACAGCTGCCATTCCCCCAAAACAGAAGCCAGCCACTTGCTGGTTCAGGACCTTTCCCCTTTACTTGTCCAGGAGGCAGGGGATGTGCAATGGGGAGAGAGTTGATGCGGATTAGCAAATCCACCACGCAACCCACCTTCGAAGAATCAGACAAGTCAGGGCTGGAAGAGACCCATTAGCTCTACCTTTTCCAGACCAGGAACCCTCCTTCCATCTAGCCAGGACATCCCTTCTAGCAATGTGAGGAGGGCAGTGTGGTTACAAGCCCTTGATATCCTTTCTCTATGTGAAACTCAATGTTTCATGAAAGAATTTACCAGCTTGGAGTGTCAAAAATCCCTGATTTCCGCTGCTTTCTAATCTGGAAGCTGATTTTTTTTCAGTCCTACTGTCCATCATCATTATTTATTCCAGCATCTCCGAAAGCTCCCTCCAACTGGGATTGGGACCCCATGCTGCTAGGCGTTTTAAAAACACGTCATGAAAAAGAGTTCCTGAGTCTCACAGCTCGCAATTTTACTGCCCAACTCAGCAAATACTTATGCACAAGCTTAATTTTAAGCCGGAGTGGTCCCATGGACTTCAAGGGGGCTATCAGCTTAAGGCAGGGAGGGATAGCTCAGTGGCTTGAGCATTGGCCTGCTAAAACCAGCATTGTGAGTTCAATCCTTGAGGATGCCATTTAGGGATCTGGGGTAAAGATCTGTCTGCAGATTGGTCCTGCTTTGAACAGGGGGTTGGACTAGATGACCTCCTGAGGTCCCTTCCAACACTGATATTCTATGATAAGTGTTTCAGAACCTGGGCCCTAAATTAGCCAAAGGGTAGCTTCCTTTTTTTTGCTTGTCAATTATACACAAGGTGTTACAATAATATATAATAACTCCATCTTCTTTGTATTGGATGCAGTCATTAGAATGTATTTTCTATGAGACAGGAGATTTCTAGTTTGTGTGATCTCCTGCCCACCCCGCACAGCGCTTTCTCTGAATCCTCTCTTGCCGTATCTCAGAACCTCGCTGCTTTTCATTTTCTCAGAAAATTAAGAGCAAAGACACATTTATTTTTTCCCCGCCTAAGGAGAGAGCGGAGCAATTTACAAGGCTTCCTCAGCGGAGTGTGTTCTTCTGATTGAAATAACAGTGCAGTGGAGTCAATCTATTTCATTTTGAGCTCTAGGCAAGATTTCTTACTGGCGCGGGGGTGGGAATGCTAGGAATCTGGAATTCAGTACCAAGTCAGTCCAAGATGTCACGCTTGTTTCAGTCTTTGGTGACTCTTGTTTTCTTTAACACAGAGAGGGGTTTGTTTTGCCAGGAGCCTACACATTTGGGATCCTGGGGGCGTTTTATGTTTCCAAGATTGCAGCACTGTCAGTCACCAGATTTTGAGAAATCCAGCCATTATGTGCTTGTATTGAATGTGATTATTTGGATTGGCTCCCCCAAGCCCCAGAGTACCTAAGTGCACAGACAGGCAGACATTTGTTTCAGAGATAGCTACAACCTTTCAATAATGCCAATCTGCCCCCACTCTGTGTCTGTTTTGTCTACTGAGACGATAAGTTCTTGGAGGCAGGGACCATCTACTACTTAGTGTTTGTAGAGCACCTAGCATGATGGGGCTGCATTCTTGGTTGGCCCATAGAGACTACTGTAATAAACATGATGATTATTAATAATTGGAGATATACCTATCTCATAGAACTGGAAGGGACCTTGAAAGGTCATCGAGTCCAGCTCCCTGCCTTCACTAGCAGGACCAAGTACTGATTTTGCCCCAGATCCCTAAGTGGCCCCCTCAAGGATTGAAATCACAACCCTGGGTTTAGCAGGCCAATGCTCAAACCACTGAACTATTGCTCCCCCCATACGCATACAGAGATGTTGTGTCTGGCTCAGATCTCATGCATGTTCCTCCCTCGCTGGCAGATGCCTTCCCTTTGCTGGTGTGGGCTTCCGCATTCTCCTCATTTAATTGAAAGAGACAGGGGTCAGTTACAGCCGGACCCCAAAATGTGCTGGAGTTTGCCTTTCTGAAAGGAAGGGGATGAGGCATCTGATTAATTTAAAAAAATGACGTAAAGCTTCCCCTGCAGACTGGGGCCCACACACCCAACATAGCTGCGCTCGTGACTCACACAGAATCAGCTTCTTGGCTGCAGAGTTCTCCGAGGTGCTAGTCCCTGCTCAGCCACCGATTCACTATATGGCCTTGGTCATGTCACTTAATCATGGTCTGTTTCAGTTTCCCCATGTGTCAAATGGGGATAATCATACAACCCTCCCTTTGTTAAGCACTTTGAGATCTATGGCTTAAAAGTGCCGCAGAAAAGCTAGGTAATACCGGCAGTGCATTAGAGCCATGAAGTGAAACTGACTAGAAACAAAGCATGATGCTAACCTGTCTAGTTTCATTGTCCAACCAGAGTGAAAAGGAAAACAATAATCATGAGTGATGAAAAGTAAATAGGAATTTCAATTTCAGGGCTGGTCTTCACTGGGAATTTACATTGGCATTCTTCCGTATACCTAGGTATTGCCTCTCGGGGAGGTGGATTACCTGTGCCGAGGGGTGAACTCCTCGCATTGGCATAGGTAGTGTCTACACTGAAGAGCTACAGCCGTGCAGCAGCAGTTATGCTGTGGTAGCGGTTTAAGTCTAGACAAACCCATAGTGATCAAGGGGAGGTGTCAGGGCCGGCTCTAGGCACCAGCGTTCCAAGCATGTGCTTGGGGCGGCACTTTTCAAGGGGCCGCACTCCGGCTTTTTTTTTTTTTTTTTTCTTGGTTTTTTTTGCTTGGGGTGGCAAAAAACCTGGAGCCAGCCCTGGGGGGTGTTAGTAACACTGACAAAGAATCTGTTTTAAATAAGTGAGTTGCACATGAACTGTGTCTCTTTAAACGCAGCATAGCGTTTGTCTGCATCAATCTTTTGAACTCAGTCGCTGAACTAGTCAGACACCTGGAAAGAGGAAATGAAGAACATCGGATACATCCAACTCAAACTGCAGGGAAAAACAAGGGAGGCAGAATGTAATTGCCCAAATCGGAATCTGGCCCGGATCAAAGAAGGGTGACCAGACAGCAAATGTGAAAAATCGGGACAAGGGGTGGGGGGTAATAGGAGCCTATATAAGAAAAAGACCCAAAAATCAGGACTGTTCCTATAAAATTGGGATATCTGGTCACCCTCTAGATCAAGGTACTTAGATACTGCAGTGCTCAGAGTGTTTTTCTAGCCCACGTAGGTTCCTTGGCAACAGGACTTCGAGGAGACCACCACTCCGTTTCTTGTGATCAGTCACATGGGACTCACAAGTGGTCAACACTTTGGCTTTAAGTCTCATCTGAAAAACGGTGCCTCCGATGTCACATGGCATCGCAATCAGTACTGATTGTGAGCAAAGAGCCTCAGCTATTGAAACACCAGCCCAGCTTCCTCTAGGCTTTCTTAGAGATTTCCCATCCAAGTAGTGATCAGGCCAGAACTTGCTTAGCTAGTAAGGAAATCACAACCAGAGGGTGAAGACTCCTCAAAGTCAGAAAGAGCAGCTGAGAAATTCTTTGATCATAAACAGGCTCTGCAGAGTGTCATGTAAATCAGTCAATAACTTCCCTATTCCCCAAAGCTGCCTGAATCTCCGCTTTCCGTGGGCTGTGACTCGCTTTTTAATTTGGAGTTTAATAATATGTAGCTGCAGCGCCGGGGAATACTTCCCCAGCCGGTGACGCTCCCTCAAAAGGCCCTGCTGTCCCTGAGCTACCCAACATGCCAACAGCTGTCGGTTAATTAACTGGTGTGAACAGGGCCAGCCCTAGACCAAATGGCGCCCCCGCCCCTCCATTTGTTAAACTTTTGAATACCTTATTTTTAATTGCATTTGTAGTCCATTTCATGACTTTGATGCACGATTTGCATGCGTGATTTATCCCTGTCATATAAAACAATAAATTTGCATGCTAGCATCTGTAAACCTGTATTTATTCATACCATATATAGTAAAAAAGTTGTTTCCTCTAAGGTTATAGAAACTTTAAGAATAACTGAAATGTACTAACATAAAGCAATTGAACTGACCCCCTACATTGGGTGGGCCACTATTAAATACGGTTAGAGTAGGTGACAGCCTTAGAATGTTAACCCTAGTCCAATGAATCCTGGTCACATGACACCTGAGGCACGTTGCGCATACACTAAGCGCAGACACTCACCTTTGCCCTCGCAAACTGAAGCACAGCATCAGAGAGATCCAAAGACTGGCCCATGGCATTTTCAAGTGATAAAATCGCCAGCTATATCAGTCTCTCGTCAGCCATCGTCGATCGAAGATGTGTTTTCATGAGTGTGAGCTTTGAAAAGCTGTGGTCACTACGTGTGACTGTGACCGGCCACGTGGGCAGAATCCTCAAAGCTATCCACACATTAGGAAAAGTGTCCTTCAGCTCTGCATCGTGAATGGATTGGAGAACTTGGAGTGGAGAGTGCGAAAGGTGATGGATGTTGTCCAATTTGACACAGTATTCTTTATCGTTGACATCTGAACATTCCCCATGTGTCAGCATTTGGTGACGGTCCGTACAATTGTTCAAGGGTGTTTTCCTGTCCACCAGCAGCTTAGTAAGGTCATACAGAAATCCCCAGGTCTTTTAGTCGTGCTTCATTTGTCCAAACCTTTCTTCGATGGACACTTGGGTAGTGTCAACAAGTGAGCAAAAAAAAAAATCTCTCTTGAATTTTTCTTCTGAGCTTCCCATCCCCTCATCTCTTTCCCCATAACCAAACTGTCTCTTCTTCCGATGAATACGAGTTTCCTTGAAGACAGGCTCAGCTCCTAAGTTTTCCAGCATTTCTTTGGCAGCAGTGATGGCATCTTCAAATCTGTTGTCTCTGTAGGCCACAATGAAATCAAGCAGCTTCTCATCAAAATAGTCGTGGTTGTGATGTTCATTGACTGAGATTGTAATGCCTTGCGTATTACAACATTTGCTAGGAACAGGATATCGTGCCAAATCACAATGGAGACCAGGAATTTGAAGTCAGTGATCTGGTTTGCCAGGCTTTGCGCCTCGTGTCGGATTCTGGCCTCGGCTTTACTCAACTGCACCAGTTCCATGAGGGCATCATAAACCTCAGTCACTTGGTACCTTACTGGCCTTACACTGTCATTGTGGATCTCCCAGCAAGTGTCACTTAGTGGCTTCAGGGTCAGATTTGTAACATTGGCCGTGAGGCTCTTCCACCTGATAGCTGATGCTGAGAACAGGACGTATGTCCTTTGCAGTACTCTGAAGAGAGATACTGACTCTAAAGAAGATGACGCTGCATCTGACACAATCAGGTTGAGGGAATGGCAGCCACAAGGCACAAATTTATTCAGCGCAAGGATCCTTGCCTGGACGCCACTGTTTCTTCCCTTTATGTTAGCACCATCATTGTAACTTTCTTCGGCCGCGGCAGTCCTGAAGCTTTATTTTATTCTCATTCGAAACGTAACATAAACAGTTCTGTTAGGCCTTTTCCAGGAGAGTCGTCCACAGACCGGAAACAGATAAAGTGTTCCTTTACTTGGATACAGCCATCCTCGTCGTCAACAAATCTTCCTGTACATGACAGCTTTTCACTGGGACTAATGTCGGGGGTGCAGTCCATTATTCTGGGCGGTGCGGAGGCAGGGGCTAGGGGAGAAAGGGCAGTGCGAGGGTGGGGTCTCGGGGGAAGGGGCGGGGCCATGGTTTGGGCGCTGGTGGCCCCCCCACTTTTAGGCAGCTTTCGCCGCTCCTGCGCACAGCTGATTTGAATAATCTAAACTTCATACATCCTGGTGCAGTGAAATACTGAGACAGACACTAAGGGCAGGTCTACAGTACCCGCCGGATCGGCGGGTAACGATCGATCTATCAGTGGTCGATTTATCATGTCTAGTCTAGACACGAAAAATCGATCCCTGAGCGCTCTCCCGTCAACTCCGGTACTCCACCGCTGCGAGAAGCGCAAGGAGAGTCGATGGGGGAGCAGCAGCAGTCAACGCAGCACCATGAAGACACCGCGGTGAGTAGACCTAAATACGTCGACTTCAGCTATGCTATTCAAGTAGCTGAAGTCGTATATCTTAGGTCAATCTCCCCCCCCACCCCCCCCCCCCGCAGTATAGACCAGGGCTAAGCTTTCACATAGGCAGCTCCAAAAGGAGCTTTTAATGGAATGGAACTGTTAGATTCCAGGATCTAGTTTTTTTTGTTAAGACTAAGGAATAGAGAAATGCCTTTTGTTGTTGTTGTTGTTTTTCACCATTGTAAGTAAAAAGATCCCCCAAGAAACACATCTGAAAAATGAAAGAATCCAGCAGGCGTCTCGCCTGCTGCTGGAGCAAACGCCTTTTGCCACTGAAAAGTGAAAGACAATCTCAGCCAGGCACACCCTGGCTAACAAGAGCGGTGTGAGCTGGTCCCATATGTGCCTGCAAAGGAGAAATCAGAGTGAGTAATCCTGAGCTGGAAAACGGTGTAATTGCTATGCGTGGATCTTCACATGTGTTGAACGTTAAAGTGCTGCTTCGGTTTGAAACCCAGCCGGCGGGATTGCAGTGAAATTACAATCCAGGCCAGAGAATCGATGTAAACCAGAGCAAACAAAGGACACGGCGGTGCCTCAGAAGAAGCCTGAAATGTGGTTTTATTTCGCTGCTTTTTGTCATTTCTTCTTTGCTGTGATGGTGAGATTTCTGAACTTGCAATAACTAATATTATCCAGAGCAGATTGCTGGGTTGTTATGGATGATAACAAATAAAGAGAATGACTTACGAGTGCATTTTCACCTTTCTTCGGTGCCCAAAATGCATACGTGTGTGTATATGCGTGTGCATACACACACTCAATACAGGAATCGCTTCACCCATCCCAGAAATGCAGCTGTCTCTGGGGTGCAGTGCTGTCGTTGTTGAACAGTGCACAGCAACATCCCACCGTGGTGAGGAAATTAAGAAGAATACTGCAGGGGGCATTGAGGAAGCAGAAAGGCATCTCCCCAGCTGTAATTGGGCCAGGACTATCGACTTGTGAAAATCCCCAGTTTTGCTAATGACCTCAGTGTAGGGCTGACTTCTTATTTGAAAGAGGATGCCACTGGCAGCAGAGGGAAGCGGGCCACCTATTGAAACATCTCTGCCCCCTGGAAGCTAAAAGCAAAAAGCTGCCCATGGAATTGGACACTGAGTGGTTTCTGCGATCCAAGACAGCGGCTGCTCGGGAATGTAATGGATCAAGCAGGGAATGACTTGTCTCTGCCCAGTCGGCTGCTTCTAGCTGCTTTGGGAACATTGCTGTGATTAGAAGCAGCAGGGGGCAAGGACTGAGAGAATGGAGATGCCTGGGATTTACTTGCCAATGTCTGCAGTGGCCTGTCATGGCTTCCCTGCCAGGATCACGTCCCTGGGAGGCTTTGCTTTGTTATTAGTTTTGTGGGTGATGCAGTATTCATGAAATGGAAGGACTACAAGTGTGGAACGAAGGCCAGGTAGAATGTGGCCAGCTCTGCCCATGCACTTCGATCTTAATCCACAACCTCCTGCCCTGGGATTCCCACTGCAGTGGTCCCCAAACTGTGGGGCGTGCCCCCTTGGGGGAGGGGTGTGGAGGAACATTCAGGGGGACACAGCAGGGCCTGGGCCAGCCCCACTCTGCCCCCAGCCCTGCCCCCAGCTGCAGCCCCAGCCTCAGCCTCCTTACCCCTATCCCTGCAGAGCTGCAGCCCCATTCCCGGTCCCCGGCTTCCTGGGGACAGGGGGAAGACAGGGACAAGGGGGGGTGCAAAAGTTTGGAGACCACTGCATGACACACAGCTCTGCTGACACCCCTCAATCTCAGAACAGCCTGTTGATCAATATATAATGGGCTCATCCATCTATCTATCCGTTTATTCACACCCCATATATTAATAAGCATTAAGCACACAATATCAATATAACATTATATTGTGGGTCTGTGTGCGTATATATATATTTCTAGCAGTTTCATGGCCTGAATTGGCCTATGTCTTTCTATAATCCTGTTCACTTGTGCCAAGTAGCACAACCAGGGCCGGATTAACCCAAAGGCTAATAAAGCTATGGCTTTAAGCCCTCCTATTTTTAGGCCCTACTGTAGGCCCTCCATTCCTTATTGAAGTAACAGCTGAGCAACGGTCGTGGGGCCATCGGAAATGTTTTGTCTCATTAGCTATTGCGTTGTGCAAATTAATCCATCAAGATTGTGAATTCAATTGATGGTGGTGGTGATTTTGTCTTTGGGGGCTAACTAAGTGCTTGTGGGCCCACGCAATATTGAACTCTGTACACAGGAGGCCTACACTGGACAATAGAAACCATGTCGAAGAAAGGAGGCCGGCAGAAATGGAAGGAGGCCAAAGAAAGACGGCAACGACAAGGTGCAGTGCTGAAAGGAACTGCTTCTCTCCTAACGTTTTTTCTCCTACTAAGTCCGGTGGGAGGGTTTGGGTTTGTGCAATTAGACAGTTGGCAACCGTAGCCCTCCCCCTGGTAATTTTGCATATGCAAGTAACGTACACAAGCAGGGTAGTGGTTTGCTAAACTGTATTATACTGTACCGCCAATAGATGGCAGTCTGTCTAAAAATCCCTTATTTACACCAGCTCAGTCATACCTGGCAGGGCAGTAAAGGATCATACCGGGAACACATCTGGTGTGGATCTCTCTGAGGCGTAAGTGGTGCAGTCCGTCTACACCTGGTACAGAAGCCTGACCTGCGAGGAGCAGTCCTGGACAAGAAATAGATGACAAACAGTTTCTGAGTGCACAGACGATCGAATTTGCCCAGGCAACACCCCAGCATCTGCACCCCCACGTGGTAGGACTCCTAAATTGCTCCGGCGTGTGATCTGCCAGGGCATAAACAGAGCCCCGGGGTTTTGAAAAGCTCAACCCCTCGGGTCTGAGAGTTGCAAAGGCATCTGACTGCAGTCTTGCTGGTGCCAAGAGAGCAAGGTAAAATCCCCTCCTCCCCTGTACCCACAGGAGTACAGTAATCACTGCAAAGCTAATGCATAGGCTGTCGTGCAGTCCATCTCCCATTGGCATTCACTCTGCACACCATCTATTACCGTGCCTCAAAATGACACTAATTTCCTATTTAAAACCCTCCCTGTAATTTGACAGTAATGTCCTGTACTTACACATTATTAGCTGTGTCTCATGTGAACCGTTGTCTTCTTTCGGTGGGAAAAATTAGGAGCTTTCTTTCTTTTTAGGTGAGTTTAGTGGGGTTTTCAAAACCTGGTAGGGGTGGGTGGGTTAATGCATGTTTTGAGTTTTCATTAAACACATTCCCCTTTAAGCCATTCTTTGTCCGCTAGGGTCATATTCAAATTCTGCATCTTCACTGCAAAGGCCGGGCAAGGCTAGGGCACGAGAGATCGCTCCTCCACTCATGGGCTACTGTTGGATCAATGCACTTGATTACTTTCTCCCATTGTCCCCTTTCCTTGGATTTCCCCTCCCTGATCCATTGTTCCAGGCAACTGTTTTCAAATCCCTCTGTAATTGGGGGCTGTTGTCTGCTAATGCCCTCTGGCAGTGGGATGGGGAGCTACACCAACCTGACTCCGTCCCTCTTATGCCACCACAGTCAAATTTGTGTTTGTCAAGCCCTTGTTATGACCCAGCCCTCTGGCCGGGCTCTTCGTAGTCTGCCCCCTTCAGGGTAATGGAGAGTGGGAAGTCTTGTCATTCACCTGCGGGTGGACAGCCCAAGGTCTGCTGGGTTTAACTTTAGAGCCTTCTTCTCCAAAGTCCTTGGCTGCAGTAGGTGGGGGAACCCCGGCCTGCCCACTCCACTGGGTTCCAACTCAGGGCCCCTCTTTGGAACAGCTGGCATCAATCCCTTGCTCTTCCCTGACCAATTTCCTACCTCTCCTCCTCTGTAGGCTTCCCCAGCCTCCTGTCCTGCTTTTCCCTCTTTGGTGTGTTGGCTTGTCTGGCAGCTTTTCCTCAGCCTGCTGGAGGGATCCTCTCTCTGCAAACGCTGCCTCTCTGGTAGCTGCCTTTTTCCTCAGGAGCTCTTCCCCCCTTGCCCTCCCCAACTGAGCTCCTTAGCCATTTACCATTAGGCTTCCCGGCCTAATCAACTGCCTCCAAATTACTCTGAGCTAACTAGCCCCAGGAATCTGAGCTGCCTCATCCTCCTTGTGGAGCCTGTCAGAGGTCGGCAGGGCCCATGAACCCTTCAGAGGGCTGGCTACCCTTAGGCACTCTCCCAAAGGTTTGCTTCTTCCTGGCACTGAGCTCCACTCCGGATCTATCCACGCCATCAAGCTGTAATATTGTAGCCGATCTGTAAGCATCAAGGGACACCCATCAGGACTACACAGCCCCTGCTGGGGTGGCACCTCCCTTCTTCCTGCTTCCCCGGCCCAGCTCAGGAGAATCATCATTAGAAGTGCAGGACCTATGATACACAGGTGAGTGGTTCTGAGTCAATGCAGTAAGGGGCACTGGTGCCACAAACACACCAGCCAGGTCATTGGAATGGATTAAACTTTCTATAAATAAATGCATGAATGTGGGGGGACATGAGAACAGCCATACTGGCTCAGACCTAAGTTCCATCTAGCCCAGTATCCTGTCATAGAATCATAGAATATCAGGGTTGGAAGAGACCTCAGAAGGTCATCTAGTCTTCTGACAGTGGTCAATGGCAGGTGCCCCAGAGGGAATGAACAGAACAGGGAATCATCAAGTGACTCATCCCCTGTCGCCCATTTCCAGCTTCTGGCTAACGGAAGCTAGGGACACTTCAGAACATGGTTTTGCATCCCCGCCCATCCTGGCTAATAGCCATTGATGGACCTATCCTCCATGAACTTATCTGGTTCCTTTTTGAACCCTGTTATAGTTTTGGCCCTCACAACATCCTCTGGCAAGGAGTTCCACAGGTTGACTGTGTGTTTTGTGAAGAGATACTTCCTTTTGTTTGTTTTAAACCTGCTGCCTATTAATTCATTTGGTGACCCCTAGTCCTTGTGTTATGAGAAGGAGTAAATAACACTTCCTTATTTACTTTCTCCACACCAGTCATGATTTTATAGACCTCTATCATATCATAACAGGAACTATCAAGCTGTGGGCACAACAAGCATATCTCATCTCTGCCTTGCCCAGTCCTTGGACTTTCCTAGCCCACTCCTGCCCTTTGTTCACCACCCCTTGCTGGGCTTTGCTATTTCCCTTGGGGCAGGGGCTTGCCACTGTATTTGTCTGTAAAGTGCCATTCAACTAAGGTCCTGATCTTCAGCATCTGTCAATAGCAGTGGAGCTACCACGGAGGCCAGCGGAAGATCTGGCGCTGAGTAAATAACTAAACAGAAGTCAACACAGTTACAGCTGGGGTGAATTTGGACCCGTGTCTCCTGCCCTACTGATCAGGTCCTGTACACTCAGTGGTAACATATGAGACATCACTGTTAGCTTCCCTACTTGCCTGCACTGTTGTGCTTATCAGCACCTTGGATTTGCCTCAGGGATTTGCACCTCAGCAGGTAAATATATTAGAGATTCGGTCTACAGAGGAAGATTGATAAGATCATCCTCTGCTGATCCGCCCCGTCTGCTTCCTGGTTCCATCCCACCCTTGAGCAGCAGAGGGGGTGGAGGGAACTGTTTTTTCTCAGTTCAATAATCACAAGAAACTAAAATTCCTGCTGGTAATTAGAGATCAGATCCAGGGCTTTGCTAAGTGCCCATCTCTACTGGTAACCTCGGAATCTGTCTGCAGCCGGGCAAAGGTTTTAATAATAAAACAAGAAAGGCCTATGGGACCAGACTCTGTAAGAGTCGGATCTGCTCCTGTTATCTTTTCATCTGGCTTGGATTTCATTCTCGGGGGAAGGCACCCCAAACAGCCCTATTCCCCCTCCTCCGGGCCCCAGCTTGCTTCACCAGATGGCTTCAAAGTGCTCAGTGTTACTCAGAGATTTCTTGGAAATTCCTCATGTTAATTCAAACTAGCTGGACAGTGCAAAGCTTGGCACTCCGGGGGCGATTGCTCTACAAGTGAATCGGAAGAAGGCGCTTCCCAGCAGTTCGTGGGGAATAGGGTGACCAGATGAGAGGGAGAAAATATCAGGACACATGGGGGGGTGGGGGGGTCCACTGGCGGAGCCAAAAAAAAAAAAAAGGCGAGTGCTGCCGGCGGAACGAAATATCGGGACAAATTGCGTCCCGACTGATCTTTGGTCAAACACCTAAATATCGGGCCGGTCCCGATTTTATCAGGACGTCTGGTCACCCTAGTGGGGAATTGGCTATATGACTCAAGACACCTTTGATGGGAGCCACCAACCACAGCCCTGAATTGTCTCAGATATTTCTGACCTTTCAGGGACCCATCTATTTACTCCATTTGTTTTCCTTTCATGGAGAGTAGAAAAGGACGTTGAGAAGGGATGGATACAGCAAAGCACAGAAGTAACAGAAACACATATGGACTTGTAATGTCGCATCAAAGGGCCACTAGACAGAGACAAAATAACACAGATTTGTGCAAGCCCAACAGTCCATTCTCCATTCCCTCCAGCAGGAGGCAGTGGTTCATATGTTTATCGAGTGTGTTACATAAGGCTCCCCTTGCTGGGTGGTTTATTATCTCAAATAAGCAGCTGTCACAATTTTTAAAAGGCTTGTACTTCCTTTGTCCCAAACACAAGCTCACAGCACATGGGCCTGGAAAAGCACAGGCAGTCCCCTGTCCACCAACATGTCCCTATATGTCCTGCTGACTCATGGGGTCGCCCCTGCCTTCTCTCAGTGGGGTCACCCCTGCCTTCTCTCAGTGGGGTCATGGTATGGCTGATTGCCTTTGACTGGCCATCAAACAGGCTGGATAGTGCTGATGCCGATCTGTCCGGAGCATCACCCAAAACACAGCACAAGTTTGAGAGACAAATATACCACACATTTATAACTCACGATATAAAGGCGATACATACATATAAATGTGATTATCATAGCTAGCCAATCATAGCTTTTCCATTGATACCTTACATAGCTTCATAGAATCATAGACTTTAAGGTCAGAAGGGACCATTATGATCGTCTAGTCTGACCTCCTGCACAACGCAGGCCACCGAATCTCACCCGCCCACTCCTGTAACAAACCTGTGTCTGAGCCATTGAAGTCCTCAAATCATGGTTTAAAGACTCCAAGGTGCAGAGAATCTTCCAGCAAGTGACCCGTGCCCCACGCTGCAGAGGAAGGCGAAAAACCCTGAGCATGTGGGCAAGACTCACCAGCCAGACACCCAGGAAAGCTGGTAAGATGCATTGCCATTTTGCAATATTAGGATCACTAATATTATAAATGGTTACCCCTATTTCATACAGCGTCACACGGGGTCTGACTGTAATCAAGTCACCTCTTGATCTTTTTGCTATGTATGTGGTGGTGGTTCGGCCATGTGGAAATGGACCGGCAGGGAGCCAGCAGAGAGAAGGCTCAGAGGTTATGAGAGACGGTTCCCTGCAATGCCATGGCAGTCGGTGGAGCACAACGTGATTGCTGGGGGTGGTCCCTCTCCCCGGGCCTGAGAGTAGCACCACTTTTCAGTGCCACGTCTCATCTCTACGTTTCCGACCATCCCCCTCCACCGCACACCCACACACCTTCAACATCAGTGGGCGAAGGAGCCGAGTCCCTTCCCTGGGCATGGCAGTCGTGACCCCTGTCTCACATAAGAGCAATTCGGTTCTAATTGCATCCTTTTTGCTGGAGATGATGAGAGCCGCTCTGAAGATGCCGCTTACCAGCAGCTGGAATCAGCCCAGGGACCCTCTGAGTCATTAAAACCCTCCCTCCGGCCTGACCTGCACCGGGTGGGGTCAGCAGAAGCAATTTGCATGTTAACAGCTTGTTGTGGTGAGGATGCAGCGAGGCGGGGATGCGTCTGTGCTGTCTCCACCCTGCTGCTTAGGGGTGGCATTGGTTTGGGAGAGGTTGTGACATCCATTCAGCAGGACGGCATTAGCTGCCAGCTGCACAGGGCCTGTTAACCTGCATTTACCAGCCCCATGATTACAAGGCGCACACTGTCCCGTGGAAAACACTCCAAGGGGGGGAATCCATTTGGCCCGCCTGTGCTGCCGTCTCTGTGAATTTCCCTCTCCAGAGAGGTGGTTCTTCCCCTCCTCACTCTCTCCGCGAGCTCTCATGGGTTGCTTCACCACGCCAGCGCTGCTTGAGGGAATCCTGGCCCCACAGAAATCAATGTCAAAACTTCCATTTACGGTGATGGGGCCAGGACAAATGGGACACGCATTTCCAACCCTCACATTTTCTTCTGAGTCATGCCATAGTTGGTTTTCTTCTTAAAGCCCAAGCTGCTGGGGTCATGTGACAATTATGCTTGGCTTGAGGTGCAAGCACTAGACTAAAACTCTGGTAGAGCTTGGGTTCTAGGCCTGGCTTAGCCACTGGGCGGTCTTGGGCAAGCCATGCCCATGCTTTGTGCCTCACTTTTCCCATCTGTGAAATGGGGATAATGATACTCCTTTATAAAGTGCTGTGAGATCTACTGATAAGAGCTCTGCATTATTGTTACAAAAAAAATGAAAGGCAAATGTCTAGTCTTTGTGGTTACAGAAAAGCTTGACAACATGACTCCAGACAGTCGATAAACAGAACCCCAGCTTGATTATTTTTCTAAAATCTCGTGATTTTAAGCCAGTCTCCTGAGTACGGCCTGACTCCTGTTTGCTGAACCGCTGGGGCTGGTGGCACTGTGCAGTTGTTACCCGGTCAGTTCTCTCTCCGCCCTGCAGGCGTGGAGTTGGCAAGACACTGAAGCATCCAAAGATACCTTTTAGGGCTCTCCAGGTGAGGCGGACGGTTTGCTTCAGCCTCATCTCGTAAACATTCCATCAGCAGCAGATGCAAGGGGTAAGTGTGAGATGAGCATGCCATAACCAGCACCTCCAATGGCGGGACTTATTAATTGTGATTATTAGCACTGAGGTAGCAATCAGAGGCCTCAGTTGGGTTCAATGGAGCTACACCCTTTCACCCCAGGTGAGGGTCTGGCCCCTTGTGCCTGGAAAAAAGAAAATCCAAGCTCGCAAATCCCGCTGCTTCCCCTTTTCCTTCTGCAGCCATTCGACCCAGCTGGCCTAAGACCCCCGCTCTCTCCTTGAGGAAGTGAATGCTGTGCAAATTGCCTGGCTGGAAAGCCTTAAAGCCGTTTGTTTGTTTGCCTGTAAGCTCGGAGCCCGGATCCCACGCAGCCAAGCATGGCGCAGCCCTACAGGGACCACGGGGTGAAAATGAAAAAGTACCAGTGCCATCCGAATGTGCTGCTGAGCGGGTGGGCGGGACCGGGCCTGCTCGGAATGAGCCCCACCCCGCGACCCGCTGGCCTGCTGCCAGTTCTTGCAGCTGCCGGTACCAGAGCCAGAGAAGAGTGTTAATGCAACAGCTCCACGAGGTGTGGAAAGGCAGGAGGGCCCAGTGACGCGGTAGCATGAGGAAGAGGAGCCTTGAGACGCAGTGCTGGCTCCCTTCAGTGAAACGCCTGTGAGATGACAGGTGCCTTCCGTCGCAGCCAGTGGGATGCATCCCTCAGGATTGGGCCCCTAGATGCCTTTTGTGCTGGGGGCAGTTGCCCCTTCTTGCACATTCCATTGAGGAGTCGACTGCCGTCAGCATCTGCAGAAGGAGCTTTTTGAACAAGGGTGGCACATTAAAGGTCATGCGGCTCAATTTGAAAGCGGTTTCCTGCTCTCCCAGTGCACAAAAGACATGCTGAGTAATCCACCCTTTTGGAGCGTGAATGCTAAAATCAGACAGGACGTGAAGTTCCCGGCATTCAATTTCCCATGTAGCCAAAGCAATTTAAAAAATCGCCCTGTGGTTCATGAGATTCTCCCCAGCCCTTTCTGTGTGGTGCCGGTTGTATCTGCTCTGGGATGCTGCCCTAGCAGAATCAGACAACCAACAGTACAAGCCCTTGAGGACAGTGCAATCAACCGGGCTATGTGCACCATGGCCCTCTGCCGGATGGACTTAATGTGTGTCATAGGCCTATACTGCTAACAGGACATGGAGATTCTCCTGTCACCCAAGTGGTGGCAGCCAGGATCTGAGTTCTGACCTTGCTGTTGCTGTGACGTTCCAAGGGGTTACACTGGGTAGTATAGTGACAAAGGTTAAGTCCAAAGTAGCCAGGGATTTGTTACCGTAGCAACGTAGACTCATTATCATGTAAGATACACCGAGAGTGGCATTCCAATGAGGCAGACTCCTTTAAACACCATAAGAAAGGCTCCCTGCTTGGCTCATCTTCCTGCCTGTGGATTTTGCAAGAGGCCCAGTCTGAGTGTCCGCAGTGCTAATATGCAGGCTGGATGGCTGTATACCCCCACCCACACAGAGCCAGTCTGTTTTCCAGCCAGGGGCCAAGATGTCTTCCAGAGGTGGGCTCCAGCCACACAGATCCTCATGGATCTGCCTTTCAAACCTCCTCAGAGCCCAGGCGTGTTCGGATCTGGGGTTGAGTTTGGGACTAGCTAGCGAATCCGGGGACTCTGTTTTCAGAAGAAAGGGCTCCTGGGGAGGTCAGGCCAACAGCTCCAGAGAACCTCCAAGCATGGGTGGCCAGGTAGTCGAAGCCCATCCAACTGGTGGGAGGATGAGGTGTGCTGCAGTGATTGGTGGGGGAGCAAGGGTGGGAGGAGGGATGTCTTATTTTTTGTTTGGGGTGGGGGGGTCAGGAGGAAGAAGGTGGAGCTGCTGCTTCAAGGGGAGGGATGCTCTGCCACATCCTTCCTGTGTGACCTTGGGTGAGTCACTTAGCCTCTCTGTGCCTCAGTTTCCCCTCTCTACAATGAAGACAGTAGCCCTGCCCTGCTTCACTAGGGCATGGTGAGGATAAATACATTAAAGAGTGTGGCACTCACATGCTGTCTTAAGGGGGTCTGTATAAATAGAAGGGACAGTACTAAAAATGATTGCACTTCCTCCTCATTGTTCTCTGGGTTACGGTTCTTTTCTCAGGAGCCGTTAATGTTTAGTGCCAGTAATTTTCACCCAGTCCCTACCAATTGCTACAAAATGCATCCTGTTATTTACAGTAGATTCTGGCTCTCCATGGACTCTAAACCCAAGAACTTGTTCAGTTCAATTACCTCCGGGAGCTGTAAAACTCTGTGGAGTTTTGATAGTCCCATAGTTCGATACAGATCCATTTCTCCCCAACAGCTGACAGGTTTTTAACCAAATAATTGGGTTGGTTTCGGCTGTACCTGAAAATCAACCAAGCACACAGAGATAAGGTCATAGCAGTGCAGCAGGTGCTCTGCTATTATTTCTGGCTTTGAAAGACACTAAAGCTTTGTGAATAGTTCGTTGATCATTTGCTAGGACAATAGAAAAACCAGCCAATTATGATTTTCCCCCTCTATAAGCACTTTGGAGCCTGCAGTTGTAATGAATAATGCCTTCCTAGGACCCCTGCAGAATCAACAAGAAAAGGATGGACCTTTATTCTTATTTTTGGTTACAGAATATTCTTCAGTAGTTACCTGGCAAAGCCCAGGGTCTCTCTACTGAGATTAGCTGCAGATTTTGATCTCCCCAGGTCGCAGATGAAGCAGCGTATTTCTGGCTGTGCCCTCAAGTTCCTGGAGGAAATACAAACAGGAGGATGTACAAGGCACTGGCTTTGTTTGGTTAAGACTCTGAGAGTATGTCTACACAGCAAAGAAAAACCTGTGGCCCGTGCCAACTGACTCGGGCCCGCGGGGCTCGGGCTGTGGGGCTGTTTCATTGCTGTGTAGACTTCTGGGCTCGGGCTGTCATCCAGTGGCTGGTCAACCGTGTGGCCAACTCTCACATTCTGATCCTGAGTCACATGATAGCTGGTGTTTTGTTAAAGCCCCAGCTCCAGGAGTCAGACGCTTATGTGAGAATCTCGGTTCCATTTTGTTTTTTCCTTAAAAAAAAAAAAAAAAAATCTAGCCTTCATTGTTGTGGAGAAAAGCTTGAAAAATCAGACAAAAGAAATAAAATGAACCCCAAATGTATTATTAATTATTATTATTATTATAAAATCCATGATTTTTGAAACTCCTGGGTTGTGATCACCTGAGGTTGATAATGCCGGGTACACAGAGAGCATAAGAGACCCGAGCCTGCTCTCAGCTGAGGTCCCCTTTAACTGAGATGGTAGAAGGCTGTGCCCTTGAATGAAAGGAGACGCATTCTAGAGCCCCTGCGTGGCTTATTGAATTTTTGTGTCATCCACAGGGCACGGAGTCCTTCCAGAGTTCAGGCAGAACATCCCCTCTCCCTTCACACCAGAAAGCGCCACCTAGAAGTGAGGCGTCCAGTGGGAACATTACACAACAAGACTTCCCTAAAGCAGATACTTTCCATAAACAGCCACACAGCCACCTCCCCCTCCTTCAAACTCTCCTCTCCTGGGATGCCTCTGAAAAACTCACAGTGATTAGGCCGCTGGTCTGCTGGGGGGCTGATCCTACCCTCAGGCCACCCCCAGCTGCTCCCCTTTTCATGACAAGCGTGCCAGACGTGCGACTGGTACGTACTGATGTTCTGAGTGCTGAGATGTATGTGACCCGGTCAGAGAGGGAACGTTATTGGACATGGGGTTTATTAGTCTTTCCTATATGAATGCATCAATCCTGCTCAATAGGGAGCAGTGTGGAGAATAAGCAGGAAGGTTACACAATGGTCCCAGACAAGCAAACACTGCGGAGCGGTTACAAGACAATGCCATGCCTCCGGGTCCTAGGCTGAAGGGGCCCAGCTGTTCTGCCAGGCAGGGAGGTTGGAGATCAAAAGGACACTAAAGAGTTAAAAAGCCTTCTGAGGAAAAGAAAGGGGGGGGGGCGGTGAGTTGCCAGGGGCTGTGTCAAGGATGTTGTCAGTGAGCTCGGAGAGGGAGACAAGCTGACACTGGGGGAGGTTCTGCAGAAGAGTCTCTAGAGGCCCCACATGGAAGAAGATCAGATGCCTGGTAAGCAGGCATAGATATAGGCTGGTTTAGTGTTTTTATGATAGTGTTGTGTGGGGAAAATGTCCTTGAAGCTGGGGGGACAGGACAGGTAACCATCATCTGTCATCGAAGTGAATTGAAAGAAACCATTGAGCTCCTTTGCAGAACCAGCCCTCTTTCTCAATAGCAGCGTCCCCCCAAACACAGTCGTGCAAAACACAAGCACATGTGGGCCGAGGGGTTTGGCTGGGTATTGTTTTGGTAGTGGGGGGGGAGTGTGAGAGAGAGAGAGAGAGCAGGAGTAGAAAAAACACACCGCAGAAACAGACAGAGAAGGAAGCACCAGGCACGGCTTGAACAAGCACTGAGAGTGTGGCGGGCCTGAGAAAAGCCTGGAGGGAGAGCTTTTGGGCAGAGTGCTGGCTGAAAGGGGGCTGGAATGGTGGGCAAGGAAGCTATCTCCTGTGGTTTGATACCTGCTGTTCAGGGAAACAGGAGTATGCACATCCATTGTAAATAAACAGGATTGCATCAAAAATACCCGACTCAATTTCTCCTCCTAAGGAAAACAACCCTCAAGGCCCCAACTTTGGCCAACTGCTTGGGCCAACCGGGGTAACAGCATGTTTCCTCTGAAATGTTTTTGTTCTAAATAAATAATACTTTGCTGTCAGGAGGGTGTTTGGTGATTGTGTTAGTCCCTGGTCGCCTGTGGAGGTGATCCCGGTTAGTGCCAGGGGACCTCAGCCCAGGGCCCTGTCTGAGAGTGGGAGAATCACGTGGTTCCACCTGAATCCAGGTGATGGCCTGGGCCTCAAAAGGGGTGCACCTGACAAGACCAGGAGGGATCAAAGGCAACCAAGGTCAGAGGTGCAGGGGTGACAACCAGCACTTCGCATGGCCCGTGGTAGCAGGGAGAATTGAGATGGATTCCTCTGTACCCTGCATGCTGATTAATCTTGGCTACCCTCCTCTATCTGCCTTGCTTTCCACTGCAGAAATGAAAGTTCTCCAAGACCTAATCTGAACTGAGGTTTTACCGTGATACCGAATAAGCCGCAGTGTCTGCTTGCAGAGCATCCCAGAAAAGTCCTTTATATTGAAGTTGCAATTGTTTTAATAACGGCTTCATCTCCAAAGAATTCCCTGAGCCCAAACAGCCTTGTTCCGTTTGTTTGTTAAAATCATTCCTTTATTAAACTCAGCTGTACAAAAACATAACAACACCCTGCAGCAATAAAGAGGGATTTGTTGGGATATCCCGGTGTGAGCCAGGGGGCTTAGGGTCTTCATTTCATGATAATGAATGAATGAGTTAAAATGCTAAATATGAAAATTAGAAGTGGAAAAAACTATAATTAGAAGTTCATGGCCATTCTCGTATTAGGTGCTCCAGTACCAGCAGGATGGATGCTGGAGAAAAACATCAGGAGAATAGAATTCTCCTGGCCAATGCAAGATGCATTTTGTCCAGTCTAGTTTCAAGCATGGTGTTTCTGTTCATAACCTCAGGAGACTTTTCTTTGCCCTACAGGGGGAATTCTCCCCAGTGCAGATAGCCAGCAAACAGCCTATGGACCAATGAGGGAATGTCACGCAGAATCGACAGCCTATGGACCAGTGAGGGGATGTCACGCAGAATCAGCAACCCCAAGCATTCGAAAATCACGACTCAGACCCCTTAAAAATCATGAGATTTTAAAAAACACAGTACAATTAGGGATTTTTCTTTTTGACTTCAGGGTCCTGAGCCTTAGAGTGCACTGGGGTCACCTTTTCAAGCTTTTCTCTGCAACCAAGGGAGCTAGAAACATTTTTTTTTAATGAAAGCTGCAAATCTCACCTAATCACATGACTCCAGGAGCTAAGGCTTTTCACCAGCTATCGCAAGATTGCGAGAAAATCATGAGAGCTGACGACACTGACAACCCAGATCACAATTGACGTGGTACACGTTTCACACCCCGAGCTGTGCCCCCAGTAAGTACAGGGAAAAGCTCTCTATGCATTTTAAATTAAGTCTTTGATGTGGCCATTCAGGGGCTGGAAAGAGTAAGGGATTTGGCTATTGCTAATGGCTGAGATCTCCTGGGACTTTGGGTGCAAAGGACCTTTGCTGGTCCTTTGCAGCTATACACCCCTGTCCTATACAGTGTGTCCTGATATTCAGCCAGGATTATCTTTGCTCATTTCTCCAATTCTACCCCTGGGGATAGCCCTAAACAGTTCTCCTCCCTCCTGTGTGCTTACACCCCTCAAATAGTTGTAGATCAGGGGCATCTGGAAATGGGGGTGGCATTTACCTGCCAGTAGAATGGACCTTTCCGTCCTGACGTTGCTTGTTACCTACCAAATGTTTCAGCCAGGAAACAGCTGAGTAATTTTAATGACTATCACGCCCCGTGTGTAATAACAGAGCTGGGGGAAAGTTTTCTGCCGAAACGTTGTTTCAGTGAAAAATGCAAGTTTGGCAACACTGAATTCATGCCAGTTTTGTCGAACTGTTTCAGTTCAAAAAACAAACCAAAAAATCTCCCCCACAAAAATCAAACGTTTCAGTTTTTTGCTCTGAAACAAATTTTTGTTTGGTTTCAAAATTTCGGTGAATGTTATTTTTTTAAAAACAATCACAGCCGTGGCCAAAATCAACATGAAACATCCTATTTTGTCAAAACAAACACTTTCTTTGACCCGAAACAGGGTGGTTGGTTTTTACTTTTCCATTCGCCAACAATTTTGAAAAATGTCATTTCCCATTTGACCCAGAATGAAAGTTTCCTCCAGTTTTGTGGCATTGTCGGCGAACTGGAAAATCCATGAGTCACACGGCTCTGATCATAAGCCCCCAAGGCTCCACTGGCCCTTTACCAGACACAGCCATGGTCCATGCAGGAAGAGCTTGTGGAGAACAAAGATCCGTAGGAGATCATGTCAGCTCCCACCGCTCTCCTTTGGAGCTGTGTAGTGCGTGTTTCCTCCGTCCGTCCTGCAGCCTGCACTGGAGAGGGAGGAGTCATGACACTGCCCCGCCTCCTTCGAGGAGTCCAACATGACTGTTGCTGCTAATTCTTCCTTAGTCTGTGCGAAGAGGCTGCAAATGAAAGCTGGTTGGTCCTGTTCAGAGGGGAAAGAGGCCGCAGCCTTCCTCTGAAAAGTCACTCAATCCCGGCCGCACGCTCTTACCCACTGCTTGCAAAAAGTGTGCACTCAATGAATTCTACAAGTAAGGGAACATGTTTTTTAGAAGAGCCCTGTGTAAAGAGGAAGGGTGGTCTCATGGTTAACACTCTGGTTTCAATTCCCTGCCCTGCCCCACACTTCCTGGGTGAGCTCAGGCAAGTCTCTCTGTGCCTCGGTTCCCCATCTGTAAAGTGGGGATCTGAATCCTTCCTTTGCCCTGACTTCAGTCTCAGGCCTCCCGCTGCTATGGTAATACAAATGGCAATAATTCAAGATGACTATTTAAAGGGCGTTGCTCAGTCATTCGGTGGCACCCTCTACAAAGGTTTTTTATTATTAAACCATAAAGACAACAGCCCCGGATGTAGGGCCCCGCCATCAGCATGCACAATCTCACCCTGCTCGCAGGCACGCAAAAGGCATTTAATTAAACCCACATCAGAAACCTGTTTGTGATATCTCTCCAATTCTATGTGAAAGGGGTCACCAGGACAAAAGTTGGAGAACCACTGGATGAGGGAAAGTGTGGGCTTGGGAACTGAGGCAGACATCAAAGGAATTTGCCGCATGCCCCCTCTTGAGTGTCAGAGTAATTGCTTCTCGTCTTCCAACGTACAGGACAGCAGTGGGCACAGAGCGGTCTCCGTTTTACAGTGCGATTCCATCCCCTTACCTCTTTCCTAGTTTCTCCTTTTTTTAATGCAATATCAATTGCCTAATATAACCTGAACCCTGGTGGGCTTTTGCCCTTTAACATCAGCAAAACGATAACCCTGGGACATCCTTTGAGTCTTTCCCCCCATCTTCCTCTCTCTTTGGTTTTTACAGAGCAGCAAACAATGCTGTGGCTGCAACGTGCCTTCAGCTGGAGTTCCAGCTCCTCGGCTGCTTCCTGGATCAGGCTAGGTTGCGGGCCAGATCTTCGGCTGGTGTAAATCAATGCCGCGCCATTGATTTCACTGGCGCGAGGGCGCTTTATACCAGCTGAGGATCTGCCGGTCTGGCCTTTCAGGATGCCAGACGGATCAGAAGTGAGCAGATGTGTCTCTCCAGCAGCCCTGGGGATTAGAGCATGACACATCCTCTGAACCAACTTATTATTATCGATGTAGCGATGGCTAACGGTGTTGAATTGACAGCTCCAGGGACTGGAGTCTTTTATTGATCCACCAACGGGCTACAGCAAGGAAGACGTCCTTGAGATGAAAATTTAGAACAGGGGCTTTGCAGAAGTGGGTTCAGGTACCTGTTCAACCCCAGTCTCCCTGGGTGACCTTGGCCAAGCCATTAAGGACAGATAACCTATATGGCGACACTCAGGAAGGTAAAGGCAAATCAACTCCAGGGGTGAAGCTAAAATGCATAAATCCCCTGTGTGGCTGCTTAAATTCAAGAGTAAAGAGGCCTGAGTTTGGGGTAAGTGTCCTGGAAAAAAAAAAGTGTGTTTTAAAACTTGGTTAAAGTAGCTGTGGTGACCCGGTAAATCAAGTCAGCAGCTGGAGTTTAAGCCTATAGGGGGACCTGGGCTTGAACTTGAACTGCTAAGCAGCGTGGTCGTGTCTTCACGGCTAGTTTAATCTGAATTAAGAACACACTTTTTTTTCTGCCTGGCACTTAGGCCTCCCACTGCAATCAAAATGAATAATGGACGGGAAGACGCATGGATCATTCCCAATTTGGCTTCTGCCTGCTACCAAGATTGGAAGTTAGGGCTTGATCCAATGCCCACTACAGCTAATGGGAGTCTTTTCGTTGATGTCAGTTGGGAGGTAGACGGGGCCTTCTTGCTAGTTGTGGTGCTACGTTTCAGGATGTGTCTCAGATCGCTGGGGAGCTCCCTAATGGAAAGTGCTGCGGCTCAGTGTGATGCGTGACTATGAGCTTTATGGATCATAGATCGTATCCTCAGCTGGCGCATGCTGGTGGACCATGGACCTGGGTAGCCACACAGCACTGACAAACAGGGCCACCAAGAGCGGGTTCGGGCCACGGTGGTAAAAAAATTTTTGGGCCCCCCAGCAAGGGCGGACCGGCTAAACAGGGCCGCCAAGAGTGGGGGGGAATCGGGACCCCCTTCCGGACCGCCGGGCTCTGGTAATTTGTACCGGCTTCCCCCCCCTCTTGTCGGCCCTTCTGACAAAGGATCTGATCCTGCACTATTTAAATCAATGGGAGTTTTGACATTGACTTTAATGGGCACAGGAGCAAGCCCCAAAGTCCTGTCCCCGGATACACCAGGATCAGTGTAAAATCTGGGATGAATACCTGTCTTTGAATGTTCCCAAATCTGTGTAGGGTGTCCTCAGGATCTGAAAGCCACCCATATTTTAACTCCCTTTTAAGCAGGAGTATATTTCTACTGGCACAGCGAATCCTCTGGGGGCGGGGCGGGGAGATAAGGATTTGGTTATTTGCAAATGATAAGCGGGAAAGTAGAAAATAGCATCACTTATATGTAAGAGCGAGGGACGGGGACAAGCTGCTATGACAACAAGGCCCGAATGAATCCCTAAGGCACACAAAGCACAATAGTGGTGCAATCACCTGTTCCGGTTTGTTCAAAGGAAAGTTTATGAGCATCGCTGGAAGTACGTTACAGAACAAAGCATACACCAGCCGCACGTTAATCAGAGCCCAGCTAATCAATGAGGGCATCCACCAGCCCCACTGATCTGTAGCTCGGGGTTTTACAGATGGTGGGACAGTTCTCAACAGCTAATGTTTGCACTTGAAAGGCCCAGACAATCGTTAGTCAGCCAGAGAGGATTTTTCACAGGAGACATCCAGCTGAGATGGCCTTGAATGCCCAAATCCCATCATCAGACACAGCAAAGCAGTCTGGCTTCAAAGCAAGGATGGTTCTGTGATCAAGGCACTAGGCTAGAATTCAGAAGATCTCAGTTCCATTCCTGGTTCTACCACAAACTCCCTGAGTGAATCTGGACAAGAGGGTCCTAAGTGGCTAGTGATTTGTATAGCCCCTAGCAAGGAATCATGAATCCCAAGCATTAAATTCTGTCCAGCTGTGCTCCTCTCCAGAACAGGGCTGTCTTCACCCCCCCCCCACCCTTAAAGGGGCACACCAAACTGTTACAGTCCTGCTGCAGTTCCAGCTGGATACAGCATTTCTCAGTTCTAGCGGGAAATCCCGGCCATGGGAAAGTCAACGGCAAAACTCTCATTGCCAGATTTAAAGGCCAGAAGGGATCACTGGTCATCATCTAGTCTGATCTGCTTAACACACGGTGTAGAGAGAAAGCTTGACAATGTGACCACTAAAGTCTCAAGTGCTGTAATGCAAATACAAAGCAGCCCAGTTGGTTTATTTTATATTTCATTATTTTTTTCAGCCAAGCTCACATTTTTTTGAGGGTGCCCAACTCATGATCTTTGAACAGCTGGGGTTGACAATTCGGGGCAGTATCTAATCCATTCTTCGCTTACTAGCCAGTGGTCTCTGCGTTTTGATCCCCTGGGCAACGGGATATGAAAGGCAGCCGGGCCGGCATTCTGTGGTGGACTGTAATGAAATGCTGCTGGCTAATTAGCTGTTTATGTCTGTCATCGTGCAATAATAATCTACCTTTGTGGGAAACCAGAAACCCAAAGGTTGCTCCCGAGCATAGATCTGCCGTGCCACAGCAGGGTTGGCAAGATGTAAAATCCCGGCTATGAAAGCACAGGGATCCTTAGCAGCGATCTGCAGTCGTGTTTCTTTTTATTGGGTTAAACTAACCAAGTCTCTATTTTTCAAACTTTCAATGGCCCTGGAAAATTGTCTCGAAGTCTTGTCTTTGCAGACAGCTCTCCTGAATAAGCAACTGTCAGGCCTCTGAGATGTGACTCAGAGAATCTTTAATCTTTGGACAGGAGCATTCTCCTTGTCTTTCATTCTATTCGAATCAATCTTCAGCAACATTACCAAATTAAGGGCGATTGCTTTATAATCTTCTTGCACTTCTCTCCTCGTTCTTGTCAGCCTTGGCTCAAACGCATTCAGCGTGGCCTAGTTTGAAACAGCCTGAGCAATGCAATCACTTTAGGCTTAAGGAAGGATCGGCGCCCACAGTGGGAAGTGGGCCCATTTCATGCCGGCAGCCCCGTTTCTAAAGAGGCCAGTGAAACCTTTGCGAAGGTGCCCTGTGATTGCATCCCCAGGCGGATGGAGCTTTATGCTGGAGGCAGGGGGAGCGAGGAGAGATACCAGTGACCTATATCCCGTGACCCCATGATAAGCATCTCTGCTCTCCCGAACTCCAGAATGGTCCAGGATCAGTGGGGTTGTACTGGGGATTGTAATGCTGAGAGGGGAATTGTGAAACACTGCCCCCTACTGGAGAGAATTAGAACTGCAATTTGTGCATCCGTGGCCAAGTAATACAAACCTACCTGTAGCTTGTTGCTTAAGGTGCACTAGGTATGCTGGGGAGCTGCTCACCTAAGCAAGTGAATTATGGGCGATTTGATGCCCTTTATTTTAAAGCTCCGGAACTGTATTGCTCTTAATTACTTCCCCCCACCCCTCCTGGAAAGCACACGCTGCTTTGTGATTAGCTCCCTGCTGATCTCTTTGAACCCGTCTTTCTTTACTCACAGCATCACCACGCGTTTCATGAGATCAAACCAGTCGTGATTAAGGTAAAAGGCGAGCCAGATTTTTCTACGCAGAGAGTGTGCCTGCTTTGCTAATTAGCTTCCACGTCGCACAGTCTCCACCGTTAGGGCCAATGCTCCTTGAAAACGTGATTGCCAAGATATGCAAAACAGAAGGTGCGTTTTGGGAGCGGGGGGAAAGTGTTTTCTTCTAATGTGGTGGGCACACCTTGCAAAGACTGGTACTGGTGCCCCTGTAGCATTTGCACGCTCACCAGTGCTGGCCTCCTTGGGGCATCCTGCTCTGAACCTACCTCCATGCTGGAAATTGACTGTTTAGCAAAGGTGGGTATTGCTCAGTATAAGCCACAACACCCTGCCACAGCAGAGATGAAGACGTGTTTTCCTGGCTGCTCCCCTAGGCAGACGGACAGAGAGACTTTAAAAGGGGAATTCCAGCACCCTGCAGCGACAGCACCTGGGTTCTCTACACCAGACATGTTCTACTGGAACCCACTCTGGTCTCCTGCCAAGCGGTTTCATTCTTTATTGTGCTTAGAAGATGAAGGCTGAAAGCAGCAGTCCCCAAAATGTTGAGAGACATGCCCCCTCCTTACCCTTGTCTGTGACCTCCCCCCACCCCCCAGAGCTGGGAGTGGGGCGAGATGCAGACAGGGGTAAGGGGACTGAGGCTGGGGCAGCAGCTGAGGTGGGTCTGGGGGCCAGGCCTGGGGCCGAGGACATGGCTGGGGGCAGGACCAGAGCAGAACTGGGGGCAGGGAGGGGCTGAATGCCACTCCCTCCCTGCCCCTGTGCAGGCTGGCCTGGGTCCTGCTCCATCATCCTCCCTTCAACGTTCCTCTACGTCTCCCTAGTGGGTTGCGCCCCACAGGTTGGGGATCTCTGGCTTAAAGGGACCACACTGACAGCACACACTGTGCTGTTTGCAATGCAGGTGCTTTGGAATCTAATGGCCATGCAAATGCTTGCAGAAACTACACATGAATTCTTGACTGGCAGGGCATGCAGTGGCAAATGCAATTCCACCTTTAATTTATCTTTACAACTGCCTATAAAATCATTTCTCTGCCCCAGAAATTCAATTACTGGAGTACAAAAGAGAGACTTTTTTTGCCGCAGCGGGGGGAGCGGGGACCATAGGGCTTCATGCAAAGTTTACTGAAGTGAATGGAAAACCTCCCATAGACTTCAATGGCTTTTGGATCAGGCCCATATGGTATACGCTTCCCAAACTGGCCTTAACCAATGCCTCTAAATGAAAACTAAGGCACTGACCCTGACCACGCTTGGCTAGTTTTCCTCCGTAACAAGTCCCAGAGCAGCTGGGAGACTTAAGATAATCTTGTAGTTAAGGCACTGGAATGAGACTCAGGAGATCTGGTTTTGATTCCTAGCTCTACCACAAACTGAGGGAAACAATCCTTCTTTTGTCTGGCTTGTCTATTTAGTAGAGCTGGTCATATTTTTCAAACAAAGAACTTTTTTCAAAAAAGGCCTATTTTAAAAAAAAGTTTGCAAACCATTCTTTAAATATCCCATTTTTTGCTATGTTTTTATTGAAAGAGTAGCTAACTTTTCATATTTACTGATAACCTGATTTTCAGTAAAGAAAAAAGTCAATTTTCATAACATTTTCAATAAAAATTGCATATAAAAAAAGATCATGAACATTTACAAAAATAAAATTGGTCTGTTTCAAACCCTGTCAAACGAAAGAAATTTTGGAATTTGTCATGGAATTATTTGTCCATTTTTAAAACTAGTTCTGCCACTTAGATCAGTGTTTCCCAAACTTGGGACGCCGCTTGTGTAGGGAAAGCCCTGGCCAGTGGGAGCTGCGATCGGCCGGACCTGCGGACGCGGCAGGTAAACAAACCGGCCCGGCCTGCCAGGGGCTTTCCCTTCGCAAGCGGTGTCCCAAGTTTGGGAAACACTGACTTAGTCAAGGGGATGCCGGGGTTTGCCTAATTGCAAATGCAGGGGCTAGGATATCCATTTGTAGCCTGTGTGTGCTGGAGGCAGAAAAGCCTGGAGAAAGAGTGGTGAGTGTGACCCTGAGAGAAAGCACAGAGTTTCTTGGGCACTTGAGCTTGCTGGAGTGGCAGGCGTGGGGATTTCAGAGCGAGGAAACTGCTGGCTGTTTGTTTCTACTCCACTCAGGACTTCGTGTGCATTTTTTGTAAATAAACAAGATCACACTAAGTGTATACCTGACGCAAAGCACCGATTTCGCCTCCTGATGGAAACAACCCGGCGAGGCACCAAATATTAGCTGCCCACTCAGGTCAAAGGGGCAGTAGCAGTAATTAGAAATGAATCAACAGAAATCCTGAACTCCGATGGATCAAAAGACTCAGAAAAGGAAGCCATGTAAGTTAATGCCACTCCAAACCTGTTCGCCTAGCCTGCTCTAGGAAGCGCCTGCTTCTCCATCTTTGCTAGTACAAATCACTGCAATATCCATGAGAACCTGCAATACCCTGTAGCCGCTACAAAGCTGTGAAGTTTTACATTCACACAGAGTGTAGTTTGAGTGGTTTGTGAATGGCAGCTGAGCCTGTGAAAATCAGTTGTTTCTTTTTTTACGCTGGCTTTTTTTCAGCGGTTAATGATTTCTCTCTTCCTATAAGCGGCTTCGGTGGAAGGGCATTTGAGCTCTTTCTGACAGTGATGAAAGGGTATTTCAACTCTAACTGACACCAAGGCAATGGGATTGCACTTAGATTCCTCTTGTGGCTTGCTAAGGAATTAACTGACAAGTATATATAAGTAATTACTTTATCACCTGAATATACCCAAGCCATGTTCAGACTTGATACACTTGGGCCCCAATCCTGCAGAGATCTAGTTGAATGGATCCAATTGCAAGATTGGGGCCTTAGCAGAAGAAATATAATATCTATCTATCTATCTATCTATCTATCTATCTACATACACCCCATCTATCTATCTATCTATCTATCTATCTAGCTAGCTAGCTAGCTAGCTAGCTTAATTTTTTTAATCTCTATTTTCTGTTATGGAACCGATAAAGATGTTGAACAAGGACAAAGTTTTCTCTCTGTCAGGAGCTGTCTTTCTCCTAACATCTCCCCAGCTCTCTTTGTCTGTCTCACTCTCATAGTACAGCCTGTCTGACACCTAGATTGTACGTTCTCTGGGACAGGGACTGTCTTCATTATTTTTTTGTACAGCACCTAGAACAATGGGGCCCTGATCCTTGCATGTGATTCCTAGAAGCGACCATAATAGAAAATAGCTTAACAAAGAGAAGGTTAAGGGGTGACTTCATTACAGTCTATAAGTATCTACATAGGGAACAAATATTAAATAGCAGGTTCCTCAATCTAGCGGAGATAGGCGCAACACGATCCAATGGCTGGAAGTTAAAGTTAGAGAAATTCAGACTGGAAATAAGGCATTAATTGTTAATGGTGAGAGTAGTTAACCAGTGGAACAATTTACCAAGGGTTGTAGTAGATTCTCCATCACTGACAATTTTAAAATCAAGATTGGATGTTTTTCTAAAAGTTCTACTCTGGGAGTTATTTTGGGGGAAGTTCTCTGGCCTGCGTTATACAGGGCGTCAGACTAGATGGGACATGTGTAACAATTATTATTGATGGGAAGTGTGTAACAATCAAGACCCAACACGACAATTCTTTGCAGTTCTATGGCTTAATCCTGTAAGGTACAGAGTCCTCCTAAGAGATGCTGGCCACCTTCAACTCCTACTGAATTCAGTGATAGCTGATGGAACCCGGCACCACACAAGACTGAGCCCCATAGTAACTATTACCCAACCAAATCCAAGAGCTTTATAGAAGGGAACTGATCACCTCTGCAGAATAGACTTTCTTTTCACCTTTATGTAACTCAAAAATGGGTGAATGGAGTTTGCTCAGATTTCTCCCCAAATATTCACCTTCAGGCAGAGGCCGATGGTGGAAAATTTCAGCCGAAAAGAAAGTTATGAGCATGTTCAAAGTAGGGGGAAACATCAGGGTAAAGTTCATTATGAATTTCAATGTCAGCAGAAGTTATAACTAAGCCCTGCAACTCTGCTAAGCATTAGCAGTGCAATGAGTACAAATGTCTGAATCGGTGGATAGTATCGACTGCGGGAGCTTCTTCAGCTTGCGATGGTGCTAGCTAGCCAGTGTTGGGGGGTTATCCAAAAGAAGGATGGATTGGTGGTTAAAGCACTGACGTAGCACTCAGAAGATCACTGACTCTACCCCTGACTTCCTGTTTGCTCCTGGACAAGCCACCAAATCCCCTTGTGGCTTAGCTATAAAAGGGCGGTAATAACCATTTCTGCCAAGCCTATTTGACACTAAACTCCTTGGGACATTTTGTGCGTCTGCTAATGGTGCTCTGATCTCACCAGCAACAGCCTGTGCTAATGTGATGCCTTAAGAGTGAGCTGCGCTATCATTCCTCAGATGCTAGAAACCACCCCCTCCCCACAAACCACACTGTTCTGATTTCCATGACGCCCCTTCTGAATCACCCAGAAAACCGGCATGTAATGGGAATGGGGTGACTGTGGGGTGTCTGGAGGCTGACAGCCCCTGTATTGCTGTGCTAGTCGTGGTTATACAATGAGAGGAAGCACATTTTACCTCCATGATCTTTCCCTTATTCTTGCTAGACCACAAAATTTGTATATTCCAAGAAGAACCAAGCAGCAGAAAGCAGAATTACCCTCCATGTTGGGGAGAGGAAAATTTAGTACCAATGTTATCAAGCCAGGAAAAATGGCCAAATATCTTTATCCATAACCACTTTCTGCCCACTGAGCCAGTAATCGCCATGTCCAACATTAGTCACTGAGCATGGGAAGCACTTCTAAAGTTAAATACTGAAAAAGGTTGAAGATGAAATAAAAAGTCAAGGAGAGGTAAAAGTCAAGGGGCTAGGCCCTCGGCTGGTGAACCTAGCTCCACTAGACCCACAAAGTTCCTACTCTAGGAACTGACCTGGTGTTATTGTACAGCCGGTATATTTGATGGGATATATTTAAGAACATAGTCATATATTAATGCATATATTTAAGAAGAAACAGATGAGTGGAAGATAGAACATACAGGCAAGGTGGCCAAGTTAATTTTACGGAAGGGCCTTTCCTTTTTTGTGTTTCCTATTTACAAAATATCAACTGTGCAACCTCGGTGGGGCTTGAACTACATTTTTTTTTTACTTAATTTCATAGGTTTAAAAACACCTAAATATTCTGTTCCTTCACACTCTCAGAAAGGAAGGCATATTGCCTCTTAAAGGCACAAATGACTTTCCTGTAAGCAGGGGCGGCTCCAGGCACCAGCACGCCAAGCGCATGCCTGGGGCGGCAAGCCACACGGGGCGGCCTGCCGGTCAGCACAAGGGCGGCAGTCAGGCAGCCTTCGACGGCATGCCTGTGGGAGGTCTGCCAGTCCCGTGGTTTTGGTGGCAATTCAGTGGTGGGGATGCCGAAGGCACGGCACCGGCGGACCGTCCGCAGGCGTGCCGCCGAATCTGCGTTACCGGCGGACCGCCCGCAGGCGTGCCGCCGAAGGCTGCCTGACTGCCGTGCTTGGGGCGGCAAAATACATAGAGCCGCCCCTGCTAGGGTGCCTCATTGGAGTGTCTATGAACATTTCACCCCTTCCGCTGCACAGTTGATGGCTGCATTCTCAGCTGCATGGCTTTATCACAAGTGTCAGTGCAGCGCTCGCAAGGACTGTAACGATGCTTCCCAATGAGCACTGTGCGGCACCAGAACATGAGAATATGAGAAACTTCAACGTGCCACTAATGGTGAAACATCAGGGAGAAAAACACATTGTGACAGCCGTAAGGACTTGACAAGAGAGGGAAGGCTTCAGCTTCCAAGGCAACGACTGGACAAAAGTTGTCCAGTGCCTTGTAGAATTGTAGCTAAAAGCCTGCACTTCTCGACCCATTCGTGCACAAGCCAAATTCTGCTGTTATGCTGGTAAAAAAATAAATAAAGACAATAACTCTAGTGACATCAGTGGAGTCACTGGGCAGTTACTGAGAGCAGAATTTGGCCCAATATCTCAGAAACGGAGAGATTTTGCAGTTTACAGAAAGCCTGCCCTACAAACGCTCAGTGTAGCATTAAAGAGTCATAATTTATCATTTGCCACCTGTGATCCGTGGAACAAGTAACACACCCTCATTCTGTTCTGAAGAGTAGCCTGGCCTCCACTTACAAGTGTAATGTATCTGCTCCCAAATCATTGGCGCTATTGGTTTGTTTTTCACCCAAGAGACCAGAAATGCCCTTGACAACGTACCAGAGGGGCTGGCTTTTTGTTCTGTATTTGTACAGTGCCTAGCACAATGGGTCATGGTCCATGACTGGGGGAGGGAGGGGCGGGCTCCTAGGTGCTACCACAATACAAATAAATAAACAGTATCTCTTTGTCTTTAGTGCACAGTGTTTTGTGCTCTGAAAGGGCCTCTCTTCACTCCACAGATGGCCTCCCTGTGTATTTAGAGTCGGATCTGGTTGCTTTCGTGACAAAAGCCAGTATTTCAACTCCTGTTAACACTGCAGAGCCAGGACACAGGAGGGGATCTGGATTCAGCAGGAACGTCCGCTGCTCTGCTTTTGAAACTATAATCCCCATCCTCATCCTGCCGTGGCATCATTTTGGGGACGCATCGGAAATTCCCCCAGAGCCCCCTACGCTCCCCACTTACCCGTTGTACATTTCTTAGTAGCTCCATCAAAGTCAAAGGGATACCAGGCTGTGGTGTACCCTGCCTGAGTGCCTGAGACACAGATGCAGTGAACAGGACAAGAGCCACAGCCCCTCCAAACTAATTTAACTCGTCCCGAGTTCCAGCAGTTTTGAGGAGCTTGCGTTCAAGGCTGGAGCGTTGGACGTGTCACGTTTCTTTTCCTGCTAGCACCTGATTCTCGGTATTGACAGAGATTCACTGGCGCTTCCTTAGCGGTGTGTAATTAGATATGACATGGCCCATTATGGTTGCTGTTTAGATGGAAGAGGCTCTTCCGCAGACATCTCTGCAGAGGGGTTTCTTAGTGTGTGTGCAGTAAATCTGCCTGGAGCCCTGGCTGAGTGAGTGTCCCTGTCAACTGCTTGCAAACACCAGGGTGAACGGATTTGGGGTGTATGAAAATAACAGGCTAGATGGGGTGAAGCTCCTGAGGAAGGCTGAGGCAGCCGGGCAGGCATTGATCACTGACCCAGAATCTCTGACAGTGTAAAATACCAGGCTTCACTCTAGTACAGACCCCTGGCAAGACTGCTAGGCCCTGAAGTAACATAGCCAGGTAATATGGAGACAGATCAGGGAATCTCAGACCAGTGCCTTAACCACAGGCCATCCTTCCTGCAGGCTGCTCTGTTGTCAGTGCTACAGGAGTGCCTTTGCCGTACTGCAGTGAGTCCCTTGTTGGAACAGAGCTTTCAGAGCAACTTTAACAGCTCTGCTTCTCCGACAGGCCACGTCTCTGCACTGCGAGTGACCAGGGAAATGGGCACAGCTCAGAACAGCACGTGGCCGGGGCACGTGGGTGTGTAAATCTGCTGCTAACAGGTACAGACTTTTAGAGGACTTGGAATAACAGGCTCCATCATGCAGCCATGGAAGCCAAGGGAGGGGTCTTGCCGCCGGTTTGAATTGGACGCAGGGTTCATTCTCTAATCTGCCCCTAGGAAGGGCTTGGGGAATGTCAGCACCCCTTTACTCTCCCCATCCCGTAGTATTTGTTCTCCACCCATCCTCACTTGCCCATCGCCCTCTAGTTTAGTCCCTTTGCTGAGTGTTTCTCTCTGATTTTCCATCGCTCCAGTGGGCTCTTGCTGCCTGGGCACTTCGCTCATTTTTATCTGCCCTGTCGGCTTGCTCTGCCTGCTTTATTTGTCTGTCTCTCCCCCTCCTCTCTACCTGTCCGTCCCCCTCCCCTCTGTCTGTCTGTCCCCCACCCATGTCTGTCTGTCCCCCTCCTATCTACCTGTCCATCCCCCAACCCTCTGTCTGTCTGTCCCCCACCCATGTCTGTCTGTCCCCCACCTCTCTACCTGTCCGTCCCTCACCCCTCTGTCTGTCTGTCCCCCACCCATGTCTGTCTGTCCCCCTCCTCTCCACCTGTCCGTCCCCCTCCCCTCTGTCTGTCTGTCCCCCACCCATGTCTGTCTGTCCCACTCCTCTCTACCTGTCCGTCCCTCACCCATGTCTGTCTGTCCCCCTCCTCTCCACCTGTCCGTCCCCCTCCCCTCTGTCTGTCTGTCCCCCACCCATGTCTGTCTGTCCCACTCCTCTCTACCTGTCCATCCCCCACCCCTGTCTGTCTGTCCCCCACCCATGTCTGTCTGTCCCCCACTTCTCTACCTGTCTGTCCCTCACCCCTCTGTCTGTCTGTCTGTCCCCCACCTATGTCTGTCTGTCCCCCTCCTCTCCACCTGTCCGTCCCCCACCCCTCTGTCTGTCTGTCCCCCACCCATGCCTGTCTGTCCCCCACCTCTCTACCTGTCCATCCCTCACCCCTCTGTCTGTCTGTCCCCCACCCCTCTGTCTGTCCATCCCACTCCTCTCTACCTGTCCATCCCCCACCCCTCTGTCTGTCTGTCCCCCACCCATGTCTGTCTGTCCGTCCCCCTCCTCTCCACCTGTCTGTCTGTCTGTCCCTGACCCATGTCTGTCTGTCCCCCTTCTCTCTACCTATCCGTCCCCCTCCCCTCTGTCTGTCTCTCCCCCTCCTCTCTACCTGTCCGTCCCCCTCCCCTCTGTCTGTCTGTCCCCCACCCATGTCTGTCTGTCCCCCACCTCTCTACCTGTCCGTCCCTCACCCCTCTGTCTGTCTGTCCCCCACCCATGTCTGTCTGTCCCCCTCCTCTCCACCTGTCCGTCCCCCTCCCCTCTGTCTGTCTGTCCCCCACCCATGTCTGTCTGTCCCACTCCTCTCTACCTGTCCATCCCCCACCCCTGTCTGTCTGTCCCCCACCCATGTCTGTCTGTCCCCCACTTCTCTACCTGTCCGTCCCTCACCCCTCTGTCTGTCTGTCCCCCACCTATGTCTGTCTGTCCCCCTCCTCTCCACCTGTCCGTCCCCCACCCCTCTGTCTGTCTGTCCCCCACCCATGTCTGTCTGTCCGTCCCCCTCCTCTCCACCTGTCTGTCTGTCTGTCCCTGACCCATGTCTGTCTGTCCCCCTTCTCTCTACCTATCCGTCCCCCTCCCCTCTGTCTGTCTCTCCCCCACCCATCTCTACCTGTCCGTCCCTCACCCCTCTGTCTGTCTGTCCCCCACCCATGTCTGTCTGTCCCCCTCCTCTCCACCTGTCCGTCCCCCTCCCCTCTGTCTGTCTGTCCCCCACCCATGTCTGTCTATCCCCCTCCTATCTACCTGTCCGTCCCCCTCCCCTCTGTCTGTCTGTCCCCCACCCATGTCTGTCTATCCCCCTCTCTCCACCTGTCCGTCCCCCTCCCCTCTGTCTGTCTGTTCACCCTCCCCCGCCCCCGCCGCCCTGTCAGGCTGTGCAGGAGCCCGGAGCGGATCGATGGGGCGAAGCCGGGCAGGTATCGGCGCTCGATTGGCCGTGCCTGGCGGCGAGCGGGGCCGCTCGGGATAGAGCGAGGAGCCCGGGAACCAGGGCCCCGCCCCTCCCCCCGCCCCGCCGAGAGCAGCCGGGGACGGGCCGGACCCGACCCAGCCAGCCCCCTCCCCCCCCGGCGCGCGAACCAGGGGTGACCCCCCCCTACAGCCCCTCCCCTCGCCAGCCCCCCCCCGGCGCGCGAACCAGGGGTGACCCCCCATACAGCCCCTCCCCTCGCCAGCCCCCCCCCCCCGGCGCGCAAACCAGGGGTGACCCCCCCATACAGCCCCTCCCCCCGCCAGCCCCCCGGCGCGCGAACCCCCGAACCAGGGGTGACCCCCCCCATACACCTGCCTGCCCCCCCCACAGCCCTCCCGCCAGACCCCTCCCCCATACAGACTCCCGGGGTGCTCCCCTCCCCCCTACAGCCTCCAGCCCCCAGCTGGCCGACTCCCTCCCCTGGCCTGAGCGCCCCCTCCCCTCGAGCTGCACCCTGCGTGGGGCTGGATGGTGCTGTAGCCCCCTACGATGGTAAGGGGGGGGCAGCACCCCCATGCAATCACTGGCAACCCCCCCCCCACTCCCATGGGGTTGCCGCACTCCTTCATCGCCATCTCTCTCTCCTTCCTTCCTGCAGAGGAGAAGCCTGGCCCCCAGCCAGCTGGCCAAGAGGAAGCCGGGGGGCGATGGCTCAGAGGATGATGAGGACTGGCACCCCGAGGCGGTGAGCTCCGCACCCAGACCCCCCTTCCCCTCTGTCGTCTGGCTGGGTGGAGATCTGTTTCCAGTGCTGCTGCCCATCCTGCTCCTGGGCTGGGCTGTCAGGGTAGCACCCTCCTTTGGCTGGGCTGAGAAGTGCATAGGACCGGCCTGTCTGCCCTCTCCCATGAGCAGGCCCAGTTTTCTCAGTAGCCACCACCTCTCGGGACGCTCAGCGGTGACACTTTGGCTGACAGAGCACAGGTCCCAATGCGTGATGGGCAGGGCAGGGCATTCCCACTCTGGAGGGCTGGGATTATGGAATTCACGTCCATTGGAAATCGGGCTGAGCCTAAGGCGCTCCACTGTTAGACCAAGGTACAAGTCCCAGTTGTTTAGGCAGGTGTTTCTCTAGACAACCAGGGAGACCCCAAACACACTGACCCTGGGCATTTAGCCATTGGCACCTGGTCATCATTTTAAGAAAGCAGTTATAAAGTCCCATGGAATTCAGTGGCTCTCTAGGGTCCGGTCCAAAGTTTAGATCCCAGACTTCACTAGAGTTTGGGGATGTTTGGGTGTGGACCATATTTTAAAAGTCAAAGTATGTGTATCTCAGTAGAGTTGGTCTCTCTTCTCGGATAGAAACAAACCCTCGCCCTCCAGGAGAACCACTGGATGTGCTGGGGGAGGCTAAATTACCAGAAATAAAGATTCATAGATTTTAAAGTCAGAAGGGGTCATTGCGATCATCTAATCTGACCCCCTGTATACCATAGGTCAGAGAACCTCACCCCATGATTTCTGCATCAAACCCATAACTTCTGTTTGAGCTACAGAGCATATTGTTTAGAAAGATACCCTCTCTGGAGGGAGAGATGGTTTGAATGGGATCATTATAAATCATTGACCCCTCTATGTATGTATGTATTTGTCTTGTCACTTTCCTGAGTGTCTAACATTCAGTTTCAGAGTAACAGCCGTGTTAGTCTGTATCCGCAAAAAGAAGAACAGGAGTACTTGTGGCACCTTAGAGACTAACAAATTTATTAGAGCATAAGCTTTCGTGGACTACAGCCCACTTCTTCGGATGCATATAGAATGGAACATATAATGAGGAGATATATATACACACATACAGAGAGCATAAACAGGTGGGAGTTGTCTTACCAACTCTGAGAGGCCAATTAATTAAGAGAAAAAAAAACATTCAGTTGAAATTTGCACCCCTTTCGCTTCCCCAATAAGAACTCTCATCAGGAGCCAATGGGGATGCTAAAAACACTATAATCCGTGTGCTAGCCAGCATGGGGTGCTAACTTTTTTCATGAAGGAAGTTTGCTAACTGAAAACAAAACAAATGCATTTTTGCTGACCCATATTTCTGCTAAGTGCACCCAAATACTGCATGGCTTAGCAACGTGACACCACTAGTTTGGGAGGGGCTGATGGATATATTCAGAATTAGAGGAGTGTTTTAAACACTTGCAATTCTCAGTAGGTAAAATTTTGGGCCCATCGACCTTGGCAGTGCCCTTACGATGGCAGTGAGTAATGATGTTCTGTTTTCAAATGTACTCAGCTGGCTGGCTTCATTGTCTGGGTGGTTAGATGCTTACAGAGAATGACGATGATACATTTATCCTGTGTTGGTCTCTCCGAATCATCCGCAGCCTGTCCTGATTTTCTTTCTTAGACTCCGAAGAAGCGGAAACCTGGCAGTGAGAGCCAGAGCTGGGAATGTTACGTGTCACCTTTCCGGAAACCCTTGGCCCAGTTGACCAATCGACCTCACTGCCTTGATAGCAGCAAACATGTAAGTGGATCACTCGAGGGCATATTATTAGCACATGCCAATGAGTAGTTGTGCACTGTACATCTGTAATCAGAAGGGCTCACACACTTCTATTAGGTTATACACCTTGGGCATGATCTGTACACGTTGCATTTATGAAAACTTGCATTGAGTCAATGGGAATTCCACGTAATGAGGGCTTGCACCGTTATTTATGTTAAAGTAGCACCTAGAGGCCTCACCTGAATTCAGGGTCCCACTAGGCCAGGCACTTTATTCATAATGAAGTTCACACAACTTACCTATGGAAATATTCCGGGATGCAGTCAAGTAGTAGTAACGTATTTAAGCAAGAAACGTATGATACTAAGATGTTTAATCAGATGAAGTGGTATTAGTCAGTTTCATGTTTTGGAGAGTCCAAAGAGAAAACATATTAAATATGACTTTAAAATAATTTATCTTGGATTGAAACATCAGTGGGAATTGGGAGCGCTCAGCACTTTGTAGGATTGGGGCCTTAGCGAATGGCTTCTTTGTCTGTTATGTAGCCATCTCTGATAAAATGTATATTTTTCTTTCTCCATTCCTAGGAGGCATTTATCCGCAGCATTTTGTCAAAACCCTTCAAAGTACCCATTCCAAATTATCAAGGTAAAATGAAGGGGGTTTAACAGATCTGTATCAAATCTGCCTCCCATGAAAAAGTTGGCATTTTGATTTGTCAGACAGTGATATTTTCCTCCTTTTGTATGTGTTTGTTAGTTTGAACAGAAAAATATAGCCCCATTAGTGAAGCAGTCTTATTTCTTATTAGTATTTGGTTTGGATAATCCTACATTTAATGGATTCTGTATTACGACGGTTACATATTTTACAAAGTACCATAGGCTTGTATGCCATGTTACTGAACAAAACTGTGAGACAGGTTTCTGGCCCAAAGAGTTTACAGTCTAAATAATATCCCCAATATCACTAACTGGAGGAACAATGTATGTGAAACCAAGAAACTTGCACCAGTTTTCTTTATACTTGACTTGATACATTAAGTCTCAAGGTGATCTTTTTAATAAGCTGTGTATGATAGCTTCAGCTGTTCTTAAATATTTGGAGCACAAATTTCTGACTGAAACAAATGGGACCATTTTTTCCCCCCTTGATTCAATAACTGGTCAACCAGTTTCACTCAAACATTATTTAATAAAAAACCCACATTTGGACTGAGACCAAGAATGGTAATTATCAACCCAAAAGGAATTTATTTGGTACAATGCTGAGCAGCTGAAAAAGCAGGTTTCAAAGCATGTTGGAATTAAGCCTTATTTGTAGAGGGCGTAGTGCATGCCTGCACAGCATATATTTATGGTGGGAATCACTAGATGGCACTGTTACACAGAGTCATCTTTTCTTTGCAGGTGAGCATTGTGCAGTCTTTTAAGAGAAGCTGGATTGTTGTTTTGTGCTCAATGCTCTTTTGGGGAAGGTGTTGCAAGCAGCAGGAGATTATGCTTCATTTTAATCTCCCTAACTAGAGTCAATCCTTGGAGCAGAATTGCTTCCTGGGAACCAGGCATTGATGTTTGGGCAAAGATTTCTGAGGGAGAGGTTTCCCCGTGTGCTGTTTATGCCCACTTCTGTTCAATCACTGGTGTATCTGTATAAATAAATTACACTACGAAAATGCCCAGGTTCCAAGTCACTAATTTCTATTCTTAAAGGGAAGCTCACCTGCAAGGCCACAACATCTGCTACCGCACGGCAGAGGAGGGTGACAGTACAGTAGATTATGTGATATCATTACAAGATATGGCAGCCCACTGTTAAATGTAGTGCTGTAAAGGTAGCTGCTAATGGTCACATCCTGCCCTGGGATAAATGCATGCAACTCCCACTGAGCTCTGAATTGGTATCTGAGAGGAGGATTTGGGCCAGTGGTTTGTGAGATGCCTAGTTGTATATTTACTGTACTCCTGGAACATACAGCCTTTGGCCCTGTTTGTCATTATACAAGGCTAAATTACGGCCTTGAAGAGCCTAGGGACATCTTCAGCACTCAACTGCTGTGGAAGTGCCTGTATTAGATGTAATGCATCTACAGGACTGGCAGGAGAATGTAGTCAGCACCCCCATAGCCAGCTCAATCAGTGTTACCCAGTGTGCAGAGGGGGTTGGGTTGTGACTGTGTACCTGCCCCACCAGTGCTCCCCCACACTTTGCACACAGATTATTGCTGCCTCTGTGTGAGTGCAGTGGGGGACAGGGCTCCCTGCCCTCCCTCTCAACGCACCCATAGAGAGCCATCCGTCAGCTGGCTCGTAGAGCACATCTAAGCTGCTGGTGCATGCAGCATTGGCTTCTTCTTGAATCTGTATTCTGCCGGCAGCACACTCACACTGTAAACAGCATGTGGAGCCTCCTCCTTCAGGGCAGTGGATTGTATCTGAATTTTGCACGGCTCAGTTTTTTCTGGGAGGAAGCAACTGGCAATCCTTTGAGTCCTGCCTGTGATTGTTTTCAGGGTCGCTGGGCTTGAGGGCCCTGGGCATCAAACGGACAGGGGTAAGGAGCGCTCTCCATGACCCTTTTGAAGAAGGGGCTCTGGTTCTTTATGAGCCCCCGCCGCTGAGTGCACACGACCAGCTGAAAATAGACAAGTGAGTTACCCACAAAGCAGGTATTGTAGCTCCAGCCTCATTGGCTAGTCTTCTATTCCCAAAAGGCTCTGAACCAAATTTGGATCAGAACTTTGGAGTTAAATTTGGTTTCGAGCCTTGTGGCTCTGGAATGTCTCTAGCTTGTAGCAATAGTAACCAAAGGAAGGCGCATATCCATCTTAAATCATTTGTGGTGTTCTACCCACAGGGTTGACTCATGGGTAAGCCCAAGGCCCTTTGTACAATTCAGTCCATTCCTAAGAGGGCTTTATTCCCTGTCAGTTGAACATTTCAGTGCTCTGTCAGGATATGTCAACATTAAGGTACAAGCCAACCTGTCATAACTATAAAGGGAAGGGTAATAGCTGTCCTGTGTACAGTACTATAAATCCCTCCTGGCCAGAGACTCCAAAATCCTTTTCCCTGTAAAGGGTTAAGAAGCTCAGGTAACCTGGCTGGCATCTGACCTAAAGGACCAATAAGGGGACAAGATACTTTCAAATCTTGGGGGGGGAAGGCTTTTGTTTGTGTTCTTTAGGCATTTCAGCCGCCACCTCTGCTAAGGGTCCACTGAGCTGTGGCCTCAGCTCTACCATGTACTGGTCTGTAGCGATGCTGTATCCAAGGCAGGCCCTTTCAAAATTTTCTAAGAAGGCCTCAGTATCATCGCCTGCCTTGTAGGTGGGGAATCTTCTGGGATGGGAAGTGGTACCTGGAGGGGGGTTGTTAGCATTGGCTGGTGCATCCTGCTTAGCCTTTGCTACTTCCAGTTCATGCTTCCTTTCTTTTTCTCTCTCCTCCATCTCTTTTTCTTTCAGCTCCATCTCTCTCTTGTGGGCCTCCTCTTTGGCTTTTTCTTCTCTTTCTCTCTGCTCTGTCTCGAGTTTTGTTAATTGAAGCAGTCTCTGATGTTTTCTTTCATTTTCTTCTGCTTCTAGTTTGGCCAGTTCTATTTTGTTAGCTACTTCTTTGGTAGTCATTTTCCTGTTTTCTTGTGCTGGGTAACCCCCTTTGCAGTTGACAAACTGGGAAGCTCTCAGCTCTGGCTGCTGCAGAGTTAACAGTAACTTTCTAACTAGCTACTCCCGAGGATGTAAAAAGAAAAAAAAAAACAAACAATTCAGCTTGTAAATACCTTTTACCAGTCATTTGCTAATTGAACCCTTCTCTTAACAAAGGACCTGTAAAAAAAACTTAACACCTCTGCCTTCAGGCAAGGAGAGATAAGATATGCATCTATCTACTTCCAGCTCGGCTTTCCAAGCAGCTAGAAGGAAAAAAAAAAATCACTGGCTTTTGGGTTTAAAATGATCCCACCGCTATTCACCATGTCAGGACTGAGATCCCCACTTTGAACTTTAGGGTACAAATGTAGGGGCCTGCATAAAAACTTCTAAGCTTAATTACCAGCTTAGCTCTGGTTCGGCTGCCACCATTTTCAATGGATTCCCTCCCTGGGAAACCTTGAAAAAACCTTCACCAAATCCCTGGTGAAAACAAATCCAACCCCTTGGATTTAAAACAAGGGGAAATTAACCATTCCCCTCCTTCCTCCCACCAACTCCTGGTGAATCAAGATCCAAAACCCCTTTGGATCTAAAACAAGGAAAAAATCAATCAGGTTCTTAAAAAGAAGGTTTTTAATTAAAGAAAAAGGTAAAAATCATCTCTGTAAAATCAGTATGGAAATCAACCTTACAGGGTAATCAAACTTAAAGAGCTCAGAGGACTCCCCTCTAGTCTCAGGTTCAAAGTACAGCAAACAAAGAGAAACACTCTAGTAAAAGGTACATTTACAAGTTGAGAAAACAAAGGAAAACTAACACGCCTTGCCTGGCTATTTACTTACAAGTTTGAAATAGGAGAGACTTGCTTAGAAAGATGTGGAGAACCTGGATTGATGTCTGGTCCCTCTCAGTCCCCGAGAACGAACACACTCCCAAACAAAGAACACAAACAAAAGCCTTCCCCCCCCAAGATTTGAAAGTATCTTGTCCCCTTATTGGTCCTTTAGGTCAGATGCCAGCCAGGTTACCTGAGCTTCTTAACCCTTTACAGGGAAAAGGATTTTGGAGTCTCTGGCCAGGAGGGATTTATAGTACTGTACACAGGACAGCTATTACCCTTCCCTTTATAGTTATGACACAACCAAAATGAGGAACTGAAAACTGGGCATTAGAATGGGAACCGTCAAGCAATCTTACCTATAGTGGTCACTGATGCTCCCATTGCAGGGGCGAGGCTATCTTTGTTAACCATTGCTTCACTTCCAATAACAGTATGTCAGAGAGGTAGGATGGTCCAATGGTTAGAGCACTAGCCTAACACTGGGGAGACCTGGATTCAAGTCCCTGCTCTGCCACAGACTGCATTTGTGATCTTGGACAAGTCACTTATTCCCCCTCTGTACAATGGGAATAACAGCATTACCTGTCTCACAGGAGTGTTGTGAGGATAACTACATTAAAGATTGTGAGGTGCTCAGATCCTATGGTAATAAGTACCTAGGGTATCTAGGAGTATCTAGGAGTTGCAGGATATTTCAGATTAGCACTAACTATCTGTGTTACAAAGATACTCAAGTCACAGCATCTAGTCATAATGTGGCTGCCCCGTGACATGGTCACCACCCATTCCTGTAATGTGGTGGGTGCGGGCTCTGTATCTGAATTGTGTTCCAGCTTTGCATTCAGGGACACAGTTACAACATGGTTCCACCTACACTGCAAAATGGAACTGTGGTATTTAACTGTCAGGGCAACCATGTACCAAGTCCTAACGTGGTTGATTTTTGCAGAGCAGATAGGATTGCTGGCAGTTTCCTTCCTCGTGCCACTTACCAGGAGTCCTCAGAACAGTGGCGAGCAAAAAAAAAAAGCCTGGATCAGTGCATTCATTCTTCTCTGTCTCCTTTCTTGTTTGCCTCCTGCAGGGACAAAGTGCCAATCCATGTTGTGGTGGACCCCGTTCTCAGTCGGGTTTTACGGCCTCATCAGAGAGAAGTGAGTTTTGTGGGAAACTACTTTGAACTTGTCCATCAGGAGTTCCTTAATCTCCACCTCAAGTGCTTAAACTTCAGAGAATTCTGGGCAAATGGGTGGAGGGAGGATGTACAAAGCCACACCGCTACCTTCACTAGGAAGATCTGTTTCTAACTACAGTAATGGTAACTGCAGCTGAATGGATTTAAGATCATCCTTAAATATGCCAAAGACCTATTACACCACAGAGATCGTTCCTCTGCTGTGGCACATTCCATTCCCCATATAAAAGTGCTGAGATATTGTGGTGTTGGGGCCCTGTAAGAAACATTCAGAGAAGTTCAGGGTCAGTTGGATGTTAAACTGATACTACTCTAGACCTTAGCCAAAAATCACTATAGGAGATCAATTTATGATTGTAATTTCCAAGTAATAATTAATATTATCTGGTATTCTGGCCTGCTATACACACATCTGATGCGTATGTGTTTACAGTAGACTTACACAGTATCTATCTGTCTTTAAGTCAAGATACGTTCTCGCTCAACCACGAGTTACGGGCTTGATGCAGGAATCACTTGGTTGAATCTCTGGCCTGTGTTATGCAGGAGGTCAGACTAGACGATCATACTTCTGGCCTTAAAAATCTGTGACTCTACCTGCTTCCTGATGGTAATAGTCCCCCAAATTATCTGTTACATCAGAAAAGTTACTGTCTAAAAATGACACCATCTCGCTCCACAGATCTGCTCCTGGTGTCCGATCTGCTCACTTTAGTGACCGATGTTTTCATGACTTCGGTCTAGCCCCACAGAGCCAAATGAGATGGATTCTGCACTGGCTTGTGCATCATCAGTAGAACTTTAAGGAACAGACAGATCCTGCAAGGAACTCAGCGTAGAGCACTACACAGAGCTCCTTGAGGCTTGGGGCCTATTTATACAGTATTTATACAGAGGTGTTCACCTGCAACACACCTCGGTAGGGTTTGTGTTAATAGTGTGGCGTGCTAGTCAGGAAGAGCCCACCTTGGCTTACAAATCCCCCTGTGCCCAGTGCAACAGTCATTGTTCAGGATAGAACCACATCTCAAGACCTTTTATCATTGCATGTTAACTTGTTTGACTCTCTAACCATAAATTATCTGAAAAGCTTTGCTCCGAAATCTCTGTTCCTAAATGTCACCTGTCAGTAATATATTTGGATCCTGGGTCAGACAGTGTAGCTGCATGTATGCCTTTCGGTGAAAAACATCTCCAGTCCTAAATACCAGAAACAGCAAAACCCAAGGCTCATGTGTTAAAATAAAACAAAAAACCGCCACACAACAGGCTAGGTGCCTAATAAGCTGTTGAGGATCATAATGGATACAGGACATTGTCAGCGGTAGACTTATAACCAGAGGCTGTCTGGGTGCAACCTGTGAGCTCTCATGACCTTCCAAGCTAAGCAGGGTCAAGTTAGCTTTGTGCCCAGATGGGAGACCTGCTGGGCTTGGTTTAGGCAGCTCAGTAGCTTGTGTTTTCCTTTCTGAGTCGATACTGGACCGGTCAGTTTTGCTTGTCTACAGCTGCATACCATTGCCATCTTAGGTGTTCCTCATTTACCTGTCAGTGCAGTATGTAGGTGCTAGTCTGAGCAGTCAGATTCTTCCTGCTTTAATATCTCTCTTGTAATTTCAGTTGGACACTTCTTCACTTCCTGTCTCAAACTGGTGTGTAGCATCGCTATGCGTTGTTAACCAGTTGTATTGCTGGTTCCGCCCCAGAGGTAGCTGCATTTCAGCAGCATCTCTGGGGATTCCTCTATATAGTTAGTATAGCGCTTCGAGTCCCTTTGAGATGTGCTGTGTAAGTCTGAGATACTGTGTATGATAAGCTCAGTCCCACAATGCAGGAAGCCTGCGTTACTGCACACGGCTTTCGTTCTGCATCCACAAGTCCATTCTAATCAACAAGCACCGCTTTTCATGCAGGGGGTGAAGTTTCTTTGGGAATGTGTCACGAACCGGAGGATCCCTGGGAGCCACGGCTGCATAATGGCTGACGAGATGGGTCTGGGCAAGACCCTCCAGTGCATCACTCTGATGTGGACGCTGCTGCGTCAGAGCCCCGACGGCAAGCCTGAAATCGACAAGGCAATGGTGGTCTCTCCTTCCAGCCTGGTTAAAAACTGGTACAATGAAGTCGGCAAATGGCTCGGAGGAAGGATTCAGCCGCTGGCCATCGATGGAGGCTCCAAAGACGAGATAGACCGTAAACTAGGTATGGAGGCAACTGCACGCAGGTGGCTTGTCTGCCCCTCGGTCTGGAGGGGTGTCTTCTAGCAGAAGGAAAAGACACTTCAACAGCTGATGTAAAGATCTAGGGCCAGAGCCAAAGCCTACTGAATTCACTGGGGATCTTTTCATTGACTTCAGTGGTCTTTGGCTCAGGCCCCTACACTTCTGTGTTCATTCAATGGATGATCTCCTGTGTGAACCCCCAATGGGATTCACATGGGTGTGTATGGTTAGGGCAGTTTCTGAGCCTTCCTCTGCTGGAGAGCAGCCAGCACAGGAAAGGGCAGGGGATGGGAGGCTGAGGGAGGGACCAAAGGGCATTGAGTGGGAGGTAAAGGGAAGGGACGGGACGGGGAGGTTAGCAGAAAAGGAGGAAGATGTGAGGGGAGGAAGCAGAAGGCCAGTAGGGAAGGGAGACAATGGAGAGAAGTGTCTCAGAATGCTAAAGGGGAAGTGTCTCAGATGGGTTTGTTTAGGGCAGGGGTGGGCAAGCTACAGCCGGTTTAAACTGGTCCTCGAGCTCCTGCTGGGGAGTGGGGTTTGGAGCTTGCCCTGCTCCCATGCTCCAGCCAGGCAGCGGGGTTGGAGGCCGCTCTGCATGCATAAGCCGAGGCTCCCAGCAGCATGTCCCCGCTCCGGCTCCTACGCTTAGGGGCAGCCATGGGGCTCCGTACACTGCCCCCGCCCCAAGCACCACCCCTGCAGCTCCCATTGGCTGGGAACTGCGGCTAATGGCAGCTGCAGGGGCGGTGCCTGTGTATGGGGCAGCGCGCAGAGCCGCCTGGCCACACCTCCACATAGGTGCTGGAGGGGGGACATGCTGCTGCTTCCAGGTAAGCGCCGCCCAGAACCTGCACCCCAACCCCTTCCCATATGCCCCAACCCTCTGTCCCCAGCCTGGAGCCCCCTCCCACACCCTGAACTCCTCATTTCTGGCCCCACCCCAGAGCCCGCACCCCAGCCAGAGCCCTCACCAACTCCTGCACCCCAACCCAAATTTCGTGAGCATTCATGGCCCGCCATACAATTTTCATACCAAGATGTGGCCCTCAGGCCAAAAAGTTTGCCTGCCCCTGGTTTAAGACCTGCTCAAAAGCAGTTGGAATAAATGGAAAGACTCCCCTGGACTTCAGAGGGCGAGGAATGAGGCTCAGTTGCTATCTTCTGCCTGGCTGTCAAATATTTTTCCCTTCTCTGTGCCGCTCACGTCTTCCTCTTCCTTCCCGTAGCCGGCTTTATGAACCAGCGTGGCCTGCGAGTGCCTTCCCCCATCCTGATCATCTCCTACGAGACGTTCCGCCTTCACGCCGAAGTTCTCCAGAAGGGGAGCGTCGGGCTGGTCATATGTGACGAGGTACAGAGAAGGCCGCTGGTGTTTCCCTAGTCCTGTGCTGTTTTTTCTGCTTTCATATGGAGAAATCATCAGAAAGGCCTGGCAGCATTTGCATCCCTGTGTTGGAAGTGCTCTTGGTGGCTAGCCCACAAATGGAATGTGTGATAATATCCAGCCCCTTTCAGCCAGAGCTCCCCGGGTGCTGCACGAATGGCGGTCAGTAGCACTGCCCTCATTTCACAGATGGGGAAGCTGAGTTACAGATTGGCTAAATGACTTGCCCGGGCTCATGCTGCAAGTCAGGTCTCATGACCCCCAATCCTTTGCTCTGACCACTAGATCACGCTGCCTCCCATATGTTGTATACATGGCGTGTGTTGTCAGGCTGGATCTGTGTCCCCCCAACAGTAGAAGGTCAAGTGTTGACTATGCTGAGGACAACACAGTACAGTTTAGGGAACAAAGGGCCTGCTCCAGTGTCCATTGACATCCATGGAAGTTGGATCAGGACCTACAGGAGCATTGGACTCTTGTGCGTGAGAAAGAATCACTTTCCTGAGCGCTGGGCTAGCAGGAGGAGCCCTATCTGTGGAGCTGTAAGTGCGAATGCATGCCTGAAGGGGAGCCCCTGAGTGGTCTCCTGGCACTCCTGGGGGTGGGCTGGCGATACAGGGGGAGAACGTGTGAACGGGCAAGGTGAGTGATCCTTGCTTAGGCTAACGAGTTCGTACTCTTCCGGCGCTGGATTCTACTCTGCCGGGGCTGGATTTTCGGGAGCTGCCGTCACATGAGTAAAATGTAGTTCCATTCAGACCTTTTCCCCTTTTTGTTCTCCGATGCTGCGTATCGGTATCCAGGTTCACATTTGTGCTAGAGCTTCGTTTCCCTAAAGGGAAAGCAAGCCGTGCCCAGCCCCAGACCAATGAAGAGCTGTACAGCACTCTGCCCACGCACTTAATACTTCCTCTGCCTCCCCTAGAGGAGTTTCATTGAATGCTAGTGACACTCAGTGGCTTGATTCTGTATCCGCTATAATGCAGACTGAGATGATCCTGAAAATGGAGCACATTCTTTTCTTTCTCTGTATTTATACTGGGCCCCTCCCCGTGGTATCTGGGCACCTTAATGTTTTGCCCATGAGTAGCAACTTTCATCCAAGGATCTTGCTGCAATTTACAAATAGCGATATATGACCCATCCCGGCTATCGCTGGGAGCTAGGGGATGTTGTCCCCATTTTAAGAAACAAAATGTTTTCTTAATTTGGGCCATATAATAATAATTATTAGGGGAGCACCTAGGAGTAGCACTACTCATAGAGCAGGGTCTCACAGTGCCAGGTCCTGTATATACCCAGAACAAAGACAATCGTGTCCTTACAGTTCAAATAAATCAGTGTTGACAGAGATCTCTCAGACCTGTTTCCTCTCATTAAGTGCCATGGGATTTCCTGTTTGCTTTTTTTCTTTTTAGGGCCATAGACTGAAGAACTCTGAAAACCAAACATACCAGGCTCTGGACGGCTTAAACACCCCACGGCGAGTTCTCATCTCAGGGACCCCCATTCAGAATGACCTGCTCGAATACTTCAGCTTGGTGCACTTCGTTAACTCGGGCATCCTAGGTAAGGAGCGTGAAGTTGTTAACCCCTGTGCAGCGTCTAGAACCATAAAAATGTAGGGCTTGAAGGGACCTGGAGAGATCATCAAGTCCAGGCCTCTGCGCTGAGGTAGGACCAAGTTAACCTAGACCATCCTTGGAAGGTGTTTATCCACCCCGCTCTTAAAAACCTTCGAAGAGGGAGATTCCACAACTTTCCTTGGAAGCCTGTTCCAGAGCTTAATTACCCTTCAAGTTAGAACGTTTTTCCTAATATCTCACCTAAATCTCCCTTGCTGCAAATTAAGCCCATTACTTCTTGTCCTGCCTTCAGTGAACATGGAGAACAAGTGATCATCATCGTCCTCATTATAATAGTTCTTAACATGTTTGAAGACTGTTATCAAGACCCCCCTCAGTCTTCTTTTCTCATGATTAAACTGCGAATCAAGAGGCAGGTGGCCTAGCTGGCAGGACCTCCCCCAGCCACCAGTGCTGGAGAAGTCAGCAGCACCGGTCTTCGTGATGGGCCTGAATTGCAAAGTTCAAATGCAAATCTGAGCATTATCCTCGTTTATAGCACGTATATTCCAGTAGTGTCTAGTCACCAACCAGATTGGGCCCCAGTGTGCTAGGTGCTGTACACATTCATAGTAAGAAACAGTCCTCACCCCCAAAGAACTTACAAGCTAAATAGAGTAGGCAGACAAAGGAAGGATTAATTATGCCCATTTCACAGATGGGAAACTGAGGCACAGAGAGATGAAGGGACTTGCCCCTGGGTCACACGGGGATTGTGTGTCCGAGCTGGGAACTGAACACTGATCTGGAGTCCCAGCCTACTGCCTTAACCACAAGACCACCCTTCCTTTTGATTTCTTCATCCAGTGATGGTCACATCCAGGGTTTTGATTTGGGACTGTTTCCTCCAAAGATGAGGAAGCTTGTGAATCTGGGGTTCACCTCGTCACCCCATTTACAGGGGAAAGGAGAAATGTGTTTGAACAGAGGCATGGTTTGATTTGTTTCTATTTCCTCCTTGCTGGCAGATCTAATGCAGATTAAAATATTCCGTCTCTGGGCTCCATCTTGTGTCCATTGCCCTTGGTAATCTGTTGGTGCTTTATGTTCTCCGCTGCATCAACAGGTTCAGATTGGCTCTGATGCTGTCTGGCGGGGAGGGCGAAGGCTTGTCCCAGAAGGGCCACATTCTGTTCAAGGGCAAGAATAAATACAGCAATCCATAAATCAGTCTTTTATGTTTCGTTGTTCCTCTGAAGGCCCTGGTCTTTTTGTGGTGAACCGTAACGGCGTGGCATTAAATCCAGCCCTTCCTCGCACACAGAACTCTCTCCCCAGTCCAAGAGTAATATGTGGGCTGTGTCTGATTCTGCCCCCAGAATTTCATCAGAGGGAGGATGGGATGAGGATGGGGATAGAAGATGTTTTTATTTCCTCCTCTTTTTCTCCATGAGTTTTGATTTGGCTTGGGGACTTAGTACAGGGAGGCAACGTGATCGATTGTCCCATGTCTTCAGCAACTCATGGAACCTATTTGTGCCTCAGCACCATATTATAGATTGGGAAGCTAATAGCTTCTGGGGGTTACGGTTAATTATACTTGTAAAGTCCTTTGGGGATGAAAATGCTGTATAAACGTTAAGTGTTATTCTGTTGCTCACATTCACCTGCATTGCCTGAATCATTTCTGATGCGACAAGCTAGTGTTTAAGTGTTTCCATCCAGGGCCCATACCCTGTGGCAGTGCCAGGGGTGGAGGGTAAATCCACTTTTCTATCAAAGGCCTACATGCCTGCAGATGAGATGCTGTTGTAACATTTGTCCTTTCCCCTCTGTTTTGGACAGGGACAGCGCAGGAGTTTAAAAAGCATTTTGAAATCCCAATCCTAAAAGGCAGGGATGCAGATGCAAGTGAAGTGGAGAGGCATAAAGGGGAGGAGCGACTTAAAGAGCTGATCAGCATTGTGAACAGGTGAGTTCTAACATCCTCTCCCCGGAAAGCTAAGCATAAACCCTCTCCCACATACAGCCATTTTTGAAGATTACAGTCTGGTGTCAGAACAAGTTCTGTTGTGAGTTTTGCACATTGACTAGCTGATGAGTCAATAAAGCCCTGTTAACACTAAGACATAAGGAATATACTTAATGCGTAGTTATACTCTGCAAAGGGACTGTCAGAATGACACTCACGGCTCCCACTAATCCCCAGTTCATCACGTGTATTCAGATTACGAGTCAAATGAAGATTTTTCTAGTTGTCCCATGTTTCAAACTCCATCTGGTGTCTTAGCATCCCACTGTTTTCCTTCTGCTTGTTGCGTCAACCTTTATGATAAAGATTCGACAACGAAGACAGCTGTCAACTTTCATGATGATACATAAGGCAGAATAGAACCCAGCTCACTCTCCCATAGCTGTGTTGGCTCTGTGGGGATAACAAGAATAAACCATATTCGTGCCAGTTAGCTAAGAAGTGGTGGCACTAGGAGCAAATCTGTTGAGTATTATTAATATTTAGCTCTTATCTAGCATGTTTTGTCAGCTGATCTCAACGCGTTTTACAAAGGAGGTCAATATCATTATCCCCATTTTACTGATGGGGAAACTGAGGCACGGAGAAGGAAACTGTCTTGTCCCCGGTCACCCAGCAGGCCAGTAGCAGCGCTAGGAATAGAACTCAGGACTCCTAAGTCCCAGTCAGTGTTCTGTCCACTAGGTCACACTGTAAGATGGTTTCATTTTTTTACACAGTTACTTTTCTGATTACGAATCGTAAGTAACCACGCTAACGAAATGTTTGACAGGTAACTGACTGACCACAAGAGCCCTCACTAGAGTCTCCTTTGCATTCACAATGTTGCTGGAGTCTTGGTTCTATATAAGCTTTTGCAACCACTGCAAATGCCCTAGAGCAGTTTATATTCACGGTAAATTTAATTTCACACCGTACGGCCGCTCTGCAAAATTGGCCATGACCTTGACACAGCCTGGCAGTAAAAGGCTCAGTGAAACATGTGGCCGGGAGGGGTAGAACGTACTCCTTCTGATCCTGCTGGGCCGCTGCTTTTGTTCATGGAGAAGCGGATTTGAAGCTGCTGCTCTGGCCTGTTCAGTCTCTCCTGCTTGGGGAGTTCCCGACTATCCCCCATTCAGTGCGCACGCCCAGGTTTCAGTAACTCTTTCATCCTGGAATCATACAAAAGCCAGGCACACAGAGAAGGTCAAAGGTTGGTCAATTGAAATCAGTGGTGCCTGTAGTCAAGGCAGCACATGAGAGAGACTGGTAGAAATACACTGTGTAGCACTTCCACAGCAGAGAACCCTCAGCCTAGAAACACCTGCCTCATGCCTGCATGTAGGAACCAAGAATACACCCATCCTGGCTGATCACACCTGCCAACATAGGGGTGAGACATTTTCTCAGGCACTTCGGGCCTCGATTCTATGGAACTTGTACAGTCATATTAGTCAGGGACAATATTGCAGTTCACCACTGGCTTTTTGATTTTCATGTCCTCTGTGTTTCTAATCCCTGTTTCCGTCATTGCAGATGTTTGATCAGGAGAACTTCAGATATCCTGTCCAAATACCTACCTGTGAAAATCGAGCAGGTGGTTTGCTGCAGGTACGGGACAATCTGCCCAAGTCAAGGACAGAAAAGAGAACAAAAGTAAAGGCTAGCGCAGGGGCGGCACCTTTCAGAAGTGGGGCGTCGAGTCTTCATTTATTCACTCTAAGATTTCACGTGCCAGTCATACATTTTAACCTTTTTAGAAGGTCCCTTTTCATAACTAAACTATTGTTGGATGTAAAGTAAATAAGGTTTCAAAATGTTTAAGAAGCTTCATTTAAAATTAAATTAAAATGCAGAGCCCCCCGGACTGGTGGCAGTGTGCGTGCCACTGAAAATCAGCTCGCGTGCCGCCTTCGGCACGCATGCCATAGGTTGCCTACCCCTGGGTTAAACTCACAACAAATAGTCTTGACTTTAGGGGCTTGGATTTTAGTGGTGTCTCATGATGGAATCTGTGTAGAACTAAGGCTCTTCCCAGTTAGGGGTGTGTTTCTGTGGCCCAAAAAATTATAGCAGAGATGGAGGAGGAAGATTGAGATCAGCTGGCGGATCTGCCCCCAGCTGTATAACGCTGCTGCACTGTGCTAAGCCCCTTGTTCTGTTGCAGGCTGACACCTTTGCAGACTGAGCTGTACAAACACTTCCTGAAGCAAGCGAAGCCGGCCGAAGAGCTGAAGGAGGGGAAGATCAGCGTGTCGTCTCTCTCCTCCATCACGTCCCTGAAGAAGCTCTGTAACCGTAAGTGAGGGGTTGGTTTAATGCTATTACTGCATTATCTACAGAGCATTGAATGCAGAGCTTCACGAAACACTTAAGCCCAGTGCTCTGCTCCAAAGAGCATGTAATGTAATGACTCTGTGTGATACACTCCCTGTATAAATCACCCTAACATCTGGAGAGCTGGAACTAGACCCTGGAGCCTCCTGACTCACACAGGCCGCTGTCACTTGACCCAAAGGAGATTTCCTGTGGCTAGGCGTGCTAAGGTCCAGCCACTACAGGGCAACCTCATTTTGCTCAAATACAGCCAGCAGTAAGGTGGTGGGGAATTTTTTGACTAAACATTTTGTCATTGAAAAATGCCAATTTGTTGAAGCAGAAACTGTTTGTGAAGCAGGGTCGGTTCTGATGACTCTCCTGACCCGGAATGTTTTGGGGAAAATTTTTTTGAAATTGTCTAAACCAAATATTCTGTTTTTCTGGTTCAAAACGACTTTTTCTTTTGAAACTTTGATTAATGAAAAAAGGTTACTAGAAAAGGTCAAAATCAAAAGGAAACATTTCGATGGAGTTGAACCGAAACCTTCTTTGGTTCTCAAAAGAATTTTGAGATTTTGATTTTTCTTCCCCCTTTTGGGTGGGAAGAATTTTTAAACTCTCAAGAATATTTGCAAGACAGAAAAACCGTTTCCCGCCCAGCCCTACGCAGCAGGCACATCAGCCCCAGGTACTCAGACACTGTCGGAGGAGATCCTGCAGAAGTAGGTGCTGAGTTGGGACAGGGAGGAGAGGATTTGATGGCTAGCGAATGGGAGATAGTTCTCAGCAGAAGGGGTGGCATACTGGAGAGGAGCAAAACTACAGGTGGGAGAAGGAAGCCAGAGCCAGCTAGGTGGAGCAGAGGTGAGAGGGGGTGCTGGGTGAGACAAGGACACAACGGTAGACAGGGAAGAGTTGTGATGCCATTGAAGTGAGGATGAGGAACTTGAACTTGATGCAGAGGAAGAGGGGAAGCCAACCAGGGTGATTTAGAGCCCAGTCCTGCTTCCATTGAAATCCGTGCGCAAACTCCAGTGGATGCAAGGTTAGAGCCCTGATCACCATTGCCATGCTCTTCTGTGGCGCCCTCTGGAGGCAGCTTCTTCCTTCCCTGGTGCTGCACTTTCACACACTTGACCCTTTCCCTGGGGTGGAGAAGACCCAGGAGGTTGTCAGCTTGCTTTTATGGAGACAGCAAGCTGCTCCGAGACATGCAGGTGATTTTTGTTCCCATAACTGGATTGGACTTCTAGAGAAAGACGTAATGCACGGAGACCAGCGTCCTGCTGCTCCGCAGCCTCTTGGCTAAGAGCCGTTGTAGTATTTGATCAGTATCTTGAACTTCCTGCATCTGGAGACTCTTCTGGCCTTCAAGGGTAATGGACTCCATATGAGATATCTCCAAATTCTCTGACCGAAGCAATATCGGTGCCGTATAGTTATTTTACCAACCTGTTATGGTGACCAGTTAGTGTAATACAAGGGTCTGGCAAGAGAACCATGCATTACTACTGCTGCTAGGTGCAACAGAAAGTCCTTTGTAAATGGAGCTATCTGCTGTGGGTTTTCATGAGGCCCACCCCCAGACAATGCTTTAAGCTGGTTATTTTTCCCAGCACGTGATACGTGATTCCATTAGAGCTCTTGGGTTTTCCCCTGATGTCCCCCAGCTGTAACCTCCATCCTTCTGGCCAGATTGGAATGCGTGTGCTCCTTACAGAGCCCATCAGTGCTGCTCCCCAGCTGATCTGAGAGGTGGTCATTTAGCAATGCCAAACTCTCCTTCCTTGTGCCTTGGGGTTGTCGTCACTCCCCCAGCCTGGGGAGCACGGTCAGCATGCAACGCCCTGGCTGCTGGGTGTTTGAAAGAGTGATCCTGGCAGTAGGATATGAGGTAAGATTGGGGAAGGAGGAAGTTGCAGCAGCAGCAGATCTGGGAGCCAGCCAGACAGGCCAGGGTGGGTGACGCTTACGCTGCACTTATATGTAATTATACAGTCAGTATGATGGCGAGGACGCAGTCGTCTTGGTGTCATTGCAGTCCTGCTTCCCTCCTCAGGGGGGAGCCCTGCAAACTTCACAAAGCCACAGTGGTTTCCAGGTTTGGTTTGTTCTTCAGACCCTGCCCTGATCTACGAGAAGTGTGTGGAGGAGGAGGAGGGGTTTGCAGGAGCACTGGAATTGTTCCCTGCTGGCTACAGTCCCAAGTCCCTGGAGCCCCAGCTGTCAGGTAACCACACTGCAACTCCGCTATGTGAATTGACTGCTTGAGAGAGGGTGGCCCCCTGCGACAGGGAGCATGTGGAATCTTATGTAATGACCAGGGATACTTTGGGGTGACCTCTTAGGAAGAAGCTGATCTCGTGTACATCTCTGCATGTGTCCTCTCCAACCCTGTTAATACTCATGTCATTTGTAGAGCTCAAAGCATTTTAGAGAGGTCGGTAAATATTATCCCCATTATTCAGATAGGGAAACCGAGGCACGGAGCGATTAAGTAGCTTGCCCAAGGTCACACACAGGCAAAGCTAGGAATAGAGCCCAGGTCTCCTGACTCATAGTCCAATGCCCTGTCCACTGGACTGTGCTGCCTCCCTACATATTGGCAATGGGGTTTTTAACACGTTAACTTTTCTTCCTTCCAGGAAAGATGCTGGTGTTGGACTACATCCTGGCTGTGACTAGAAGCACTAGCAACGACAAGGTAGTCCTGGTCTCCAATTACACCCAAACACTGGACCTCTTTGAGAAGCTCTGCAGGACTAGGAGGTTTGTCGTTGATTTAACTGATAAGTGAGGTTTTTTACCCATGAAAGCTTATGCCCAAATAAATCTGTTAGTCTTTAAGGTGCCACCAGACTCCTTGTTCTTTATACTTGCAATATAAACCTTAGCTTGAGGTGGCTGTTCTCGAGGTTTCTCCCTGCAGGACCTCCTGTTCTGAATTCTAGCCTCAAAGGGAGGCCCTGGAAATGGAACTAATGTGACCCATCTGGTCTGGCTTCCAGGGTGAGTCAGCAGAACAGCTCTGTCCATTTCTATAGGGGCCTACAGCCTGGCACTCAAACACAAGGCCATTTGCAGAACTGTTTCTGTTCATCTTGGGTTTTATCATTGTAAAACCAGGGCTATTAAAAGGCTATGATGATCTGATCCCATTAACCATTGTGTTGTCTTGTGCCAGGTATTTATATGTCCGACTGGATGGCACCATGTCCATTAAAAAGAGAGCAAAGATCGTAGAGCGGTTTAACAGCCTCTCGGTAAGTAGAGCTTCCCAGACCCACATCATTGGTCCTGCCAGGTGTAGCAGGTGTGATCATGTGACAGCTGGCAGGGATTTAATCTAAGTACGTCTTGCCCCACAGAGCCCTGAGTTTGTCTTCATGTTGAGCAGCAAAGCAGGTGGCTGCGGCTTGAACTTGATTGGGGCAAACAGACTCATCATGTTCGACCCGGATTGGAATCCGGCCAATGACGAACAAGCCATGGCTCGCGTGTGGCGAGACGGCCAGAAGAAGACCTGCTACATCTACAGGTTGCTCTCAGTGAGTCCGGAGTTACCTCCTTTTAACCGTGTCGGGACGTGGGGTATAGCCCAGTCTGCAGTTGATTATACTGCAGAATAATTGACCTTGCAACTGGAAAGAGACGCTGTGGCTTAGAACCCTTTAGTGTCCGTGGCCATGTGGTGTGGATTGCACTCGATGCCATCAGGCTTCAAATCGTCTGCCAGTGCAGCCAATGAGAGCGTAGCCACTGATTTCAATGGGATTGCTTTTGGGCCCTGGCTCTTTAATGGTGGCTGGCTTATGGGGAAATAGAAGTGACTGAAGCTTTAGAAATAGGACATTAATCTGTTGTGGCGGGGTAGAGACGTGGCTGTCGGCAGGGCACCATGTTCCCATAATTGTTGCAGAACCCTACAGCTGCTCCTGCAGAGGTGCTCCCATTGGTGGTTATGAACGAGCCCCCCTCCCTCCCGTTGAAAGGGTGTTGGAATTCCTACGTGCCTTGTAGTGGTGATGATGCGTCCCTTGGATTCTGTGGCTCTGGGCAGCTGGAGGAGTTACCTTCGGGAAGAAGGGGGAATTGAGGCTCTGACCACTTATGGCCAGAAAAGACCCTATGGTACTTTTTAGACAGATAAAGGCTTAATCCCATTGGCCGTTCTCTCTCGTAGACAGGGACAATCGAGGAGAAGATTTTCCAGCGTCAGACCCACAAGAAGGCACTCAGCAGCTGCGTGGTGGATGAGGAGCAGGATGTGGAGAGGCACTTCTCGCTAGGGGAGCTGAAGGAGCTGTTCACATTGAATGAGACCACAGCCAGTGATACCCATGACAAGTACGTTTAGAAACACAGTGAGGGGTTAGGGTAGCCAGTGACCATGGCATAAACAGTGGCTGACTTTGTGATTGACACAGAGGCTGTAGGTGGAGACACAAGCGCTCTGGTTGGCTGAGAACCACTTTGTGAATCATTCGGACTCGTGAAGTTATTGATCTGCTGATTCAGAAGTTGCTGGTGCAGCAGGAAGATAATTATATTACACAGAGTGGCTCATTAGTAGATTTCAAAGCACTTCATGATCTTTAATGGATTTATCCTCACAACACCCCTGTGAGGCAGGGCCGGGCTATTATCTTCGCTGTACAGTGGGGAAACTGAGGCACAAAGAAGCTAAATGACTAACTGAAGGTCCCATGGGAAATCTGTGTCAGAGCAGGGAATTAAACCTGGGGCACTCACATCCTAGGCTAGTGCCCTAAGCATGTGACTATCTTCCTCTCTGTTGATGGGGAGGTAGAAGAGGTGAATGTCTAGGGTGGACTTCTATTTCCAACACTTCATTATTCATAAGGAAACTGACACTTCCTACTCACCCTCTCATTTTATTATGGAAGTTTCTATTATCAGACAAGTACTCAAACCACCCCTGCTGATGCATCCACTTACCTCCTCGGGAGGGCAAGAGGCTGTAAGATATCGCGGGGAAGGGAAAGTTATTTTTAATTTCCCAAAGCTTTTCAAGCACAGAAAGTCCAACGATGGACAATCCCTATTGGATCATCTGCTCCTCCTCTCCCCCCCCCCCCCAGCACTGCAAGATTGTTCCCCACTGTGCATTTAACGAATGGCTTGTCTGGTTTTAAATGCACAGTGGGGCTCCACCACTTCCCTTGGGAGGCTGGTAGATGTTCATTGCCATAAGTAGTGATGCTTTATATGCAAACTGACAATTAACCCTGTGTAAATGTATGAAAATTAGATCCTTCCTGTGTCCTGCCGAGTCCTGAGTTCAGGATTCCTTATTTAAAACCCACTGCACCATAACCACTTAAAACGGCTGTGCTGGGCTGAGAGAGATAGTGATGTCCTTAGGTGATGCAAGGGAATTACCAAAGTATTTAGGTCCTGGAAGGGAAAAGGAGGCTTTTCTAAATTGACTTGTAATTCAAGTCTACACACATGCTCTGTTTCTGAACTAGGATTTTACGGGTCATTAGGTTTGAGGTCTTACTGCTCTGAGTAAAGAGAATATTGTTCACCTTCTAAATGAAGCACTTTCTCAACTCCCTTTGGAGCCACTGCTGGCTCCATGTAATTCACCTCTTTTCCCACGATTTGCCCGACTTTGAATTTGGATGGATTTTGTTATAACGCTTTCATTGTATGTATAAACATTCACGTGTGGAGCCTAGGGTGCTTTGGAAATAAAAACCCAGATTTTCCAAATGGAATCACAGTAACCAAAAATTCTAAATGACCAGTTACACGTCTCCGGTTATTTGCACACGCTGTTCTAGTACGCGTGCGCACAGATTAGACACGGGCTTTTTGTTGCACCAATTGTTAGACGAATGGGAGCAGGCTAACCCCAATGTTGATGAAGTGCATTCTTTGTTTATGCAATCTCCATTAATCGTACACGCTTTCGCTCAAATCTGAAACGCTAGGATTCTGTACCTAGCCCAACAGGTGTAGAACGTGCCCTGGTCCTCACTTGTAGAACATCTTTGTGTTATAGGATTAAGTGTCGCCGCTGTGTGAATGGCCACCAGGTAAAGCCGCCTCCTGAAGGTTCTGACTGCACCTCTGACCTCTCCCAGTGGAACCACTGTGCTGACAAGCGTGGGCTTCAGGACTCTGTGCTGAAGGCCACGTGGGATGCTGCTGTCACCTTCACGTTCCATCACCATTCCCATGAGGAGCAGCGAGGGATTCCCTGACAATGCGTCTCTGATGGTGGGGATGAGGGAAGGCTCCTATGGAAGTCAGCGAGCCCACTTCAATCACTTTCAAAGCAGAGGTCTGATAACAATGCAGCCGGTGCTGTTATCTGGATCCAGAACAGCAGGACGTTGTTTTCTTCCACCAAGAAATTGGTAGGTCTTGAAAATTGTTAAACTGTGCTTGGGACAGCAGTAAGCACAAGATATTATCCGTGCCACTCTTGTGTCTATAATATGTACTGGAGAAACAGCCGTTTGGTTTGTGTAGTGATGTGCTTCAGTCTAACCTAGGATCTATTGTAATAGCATCAGGACATAACCAGTTCTGCATTTGTGAGAGCACATGCAAGATCCAGTTCGCAATTTGTATCGTCTTTTTATTTACCTAAGTCCCATTACAAACAAGCTAGCTCCATCTTCAGGTGTAGGTTAATTCCTGGCTGCAGATCTGGTTTTCCATGTGCAACTACCACCCACTCAAGATTTTTTTCTCGGAGCCACAATTTACAGGCTAGATACTGAATGCACAGGCACTGATGAAATCTGGCATCGGCTGGCAGGGTTGACCTTTAGTAGACAGCTCTGGGAAATATAATCATTCATCTCCAGATCAATCCAACTTAAGCCATTTTTGAAAATCTTGGTCTAAATGACTTGTGCTTCTGGATGGCCCAATCTGAGACACCTACAAAGGGCCTGATTTTCAGAAAGTGCATCAGTCAGGCCCTATTAAAATCACTCTTCACTTTGAAAATCTTGGCAGAACAACTAATTTGTGTTGTATCATTTTTAGCAAGATCATCTTTCGACAATGCAGTAAAAGAATAGTCCCTAATGTACCAAAATTTCTACTCAACTATATTTTATAAAATAAAGTTGCTGAAGGACAAGCAAACTGTTCTGTTTAAAACATTTTTATAAAATAAGTGTAGGTATTAAATAAATACAAGTTAAGGAAAGCAGGGCCTAAGACAGGACTTCTCTCCAAGGGTAAAATGGTTGCAAGCAAAAGTTTTTTGTTGTACTGAAGCGTCTCTTGCAAGGGGGAACTCTATTTGCCACAAATAAGATGGGCCAGTGCCTTGGCTTGGTTTAGCTTTTTATTTTCTAGTCACCAGTGTGAGAGGGTGTGTGTGTGCAGGGTAGTTTGTGTTCCAAGCACAAAATGAAAGATTGACCCAGAGCTGCTCCTCAAATGCTCAGTAACTGCAAGATTCCAGCAGACATTAATAACCATTCAACTGCAGCATAAAGTCCTCAGAGTCTGTAAGGTGAACAAGAATGTTTTAAATGTGTCCTGTTCAGTGGGCAAGAATCAGGTAAGATACTCCTCCCTCCCCCTTCTTTATCCCTTTCGTATATCACCTCACTGTTGCTGAGTTGGTTTCCCTAACCCATTTGCACTATGAAAGTGGCATGATCAATTCTACCTTGCTTGGGGGCGAGGGGTGTAAGAGCCTCTGATTTCTTAGTACTGTACACTAGTTTCTTATCCCAGCTGGGCCTGTTCCTGCACACAATGTGAACAGCAATGGCAAAGAGTCCGGGGGAGCACTGTTCTGTACAACTTTATTTCAAGCTCTCGCTATCGATGTTACAGCAGTTCCTGGGCGCTCTTTACATCACACTAATGTAGTCAGCAAAGGCCTGCGAAGAGTCCCAGGTGTTGCTGACCACGTTGCACACGGCTCTGAGCCGCCGAAGCGCCTCTTGAGCTGTTGCAGCATCTTGGTCCAACCAGTTCTGAAAGAGGCGGAGGTGGGTAAACTTGATCTGCCCGCCTCTCTGCAGGATGTGGCTCTCCAGCTTCTTCGCAAACTCCAGGAGCCCGTCCGGCTTGATGCAGTTTGAGCTTTAAGGGGGTAAAACAGAGTAAAATGCAGTTAAGATCTTAGGTGCCTACAAGTTAAGGTTCATTTGAGGGGGAAGTGTGCTTATTCTCAAGCATCACCGTAATGATGGTAGGCAGTAGATACCAAACAGCTTGATTGTATCAGATGGAGACAGGTCATGCGTAAGAGCTGGTTATATTCTGCCTCTATAAAGGGCTGAGCTGTTCCATCCATTCTCCCACCAGTTGGCAAGCAACTGAACAAGCATTGGTGCTTTTGTTATTAAACTCATTCCTAGCCATTTAAAACTGGGGCTTAGATGCTCCACAATGAAAGAAGTTTGTATTTCTTTTTCTTCCCTTACGGTGTATGCAGGGATACCTACCTTTGAGAATGCTCAAATCCTGGGTAGTGGCAGCAAGGTGTTCCCTAAAACATACTCTTAGTTGAAGTGGTATCCGCTCAGCTAGTGAACAGAACTCTGCTCAGGATTTACCCTGCTGCCTGGAGCACTGAAGTTTAAGAAGGGACGTGACTGGAGTACTATGGTGAGGCAGCAGCATACCTGACGTCCAACTGGCAGATGGAAGAGGATGAATCTTCAGAGAAAATGTCAGCCAAGGCAACCAACCTGTGATTCCCTAATGATGGGAAAACACAAATGACATGTGAAGCTGCAACCAAACAAAGTGTCAAAGGACGGAGGGAGGCGCAGCACCAAGGGACTCAAGCAGCTTCAGTGCTGGCCCATTACTACTAGAAAGTGGGCTGCCACCAACCACCACCGAACAGCAAAGCGTGAAAGTCGCTATGAATGTTGGGCTCATTCAGACTAGGGGGGGCCTAGCAGTGAGAGGTTTGATGGGTCCATTACAAGTCCACTGAGCCGTTCAATTCCTCATCCTCACTACATCTTTAACTATTAAAAGGGGTAGCCGTGTTAGTCTGGATCTGTACAAGCAGCAAGGAGTCCTGTGGCACCTTCTAGACTAACAGACGTATTGGAGTATGAGCTTTCGTGGGTGAATACCCACTTCTTCGGATGCAGGTAGTGGAAATTTCCGAAGAAGTGAGTATTCACCCACGAAACCTCATGCTCCAATACGTCTGTTAGTCTATAAGGTGCCACAGGACTCTTTGCTGCTTTTACACCTTTAACTGTTACCTGAACATTACTAAAGCAACAAGGTTGTGTAGGAAATCATTAAAGAAACCTGTAACTTTAGAAAGATCGAAGTTGCATTGAGTAAGCCGATGCAGTCGGTTTCAGAGGCACAGTGTCTGCATAGTACTCCTGGCTAGAGCGAGTGCTATCTGCTTTATTTCTAGCTATTCTAGAATCAGGCCATTAATCTTCCACATCTGGAATCCCATCTCCGGCAGTGGCCAAAATCTAGTGCTTCAGAGAAAGAGGGGGAAACCTGGATAATTGTACAATGCAGGACATGGCTGGAATGCCCTATCTACCTCCATGAAAAAATATTCATTCCACAAATACCATTGTTTAAGACTTGCTGTGTTTAACTCAGTGGTAGAAGTTGGTCCGCAATGGCTCTGACTACTATCCTGATAGTTAGCTGTCAGGGGATGCCCACATAGTTGCATTGACGTTACATACCAAGTCTGTTTCCAGGCAATTTGAGGCTCTTCAGAGTTGAATTTCTCTTCACTATTTGGATTATGTCGGATAGAAACTCAGTGGTGCAGCTTTCAAACAGCCGACAAAAGGAAAATGTAATTTCTACCAAAAAAATACACACAGTGATAGATGCATCTTTGGCCTCTCTCACCATAGTCAGTAAATTATTTAATTACATATTGCAGATCGCTTTGGGGGCCTGTTTAAGGTGCAAGAACTGAAACCACCATTACTAGGTACCTAGTTACAACATGCTTAAAATGAATAGTGTAGGCAGGACCCTTAATGGTGTTCTGTTACCTGGAGAAAACCCTGATCATATGTGACCTGATTATAAGGTTATAGCACCATGCATGTTACAGTCTTGGCTGTTAGACATAACTCAGTTGTTTTGTACTGCAGACTGGCTTCAGAGCTTTACCGCTCCTTAGCCACAACCCAGGTGCGTTCTCATTCCCCCCAATTCACACATCTCCTTCCCACTCCTGAGAGAATGAAACTGTTGGACAAATCCTGTACTCCCTGGGATCACACATTGACTCCAACCTCAGCCCCACCAGCAGTCTGTGGTGCTGTACCTTGAAGGACAGGGTCCTGCAGCAGGAGGAGAACTTCCTTCTGGTAGTCAGCAAGGTTCACATCATGGAAGCTCAGTCTCTTCAGGCCTGGATTACACTCTGCAAGACAGACAAAACCTTACTGGTGAGGTATCATGTGCCTGTGTGTCAAAAGAGACTGGCTACCTGCTAATGAAATCCCAACAACTCAGCTGGTTGTCCTGGATAAGTAACAGCTCACCATTCACAGTACTTAAACTTACAAATTTAGGGCCAAATTCTACCTTCAGATTTATGTGATACAGTAACTCTCCACGGTAATTTTCACTAAAACAAAAATGGGAAGAAAATCCCTACTGCCTTTTCCATTTTTCTGTATCTGTGTATTGCGCCAGGTGTGTGCATTATAGAAACAAAAAAGTAACATTTTCAAAAGCCCTTAGGTGCCTAATTCACTTTTGAAAATGGGACTTGAGTATGTTAGGCACTTCTGAAAATGTTACCTAGCGCTTACAGTCCAAAGCAACAGAAAAGCAAATGGTTAGGGGCTGCTCCACCCTAGAAAGGCTTTGCTGAGACAGCTATGCTGGTGGAGACCCCTACTGGAGATACAACTTATACCGATAAGGAGATCTATAAGATAAACCACCTGCCTGAACAGTTTTGCAGGCATAGCTGTGTCTACACGGGGTTTTGACCAGCGTTGCTATTTCAGTCAGGGGTGTAGAATTTTTCCACACACCTGAGTGAGACAGCTATGCCCACAAAACTTTGTAGTGTACACCTGTCCCCCTAGACAATACAGGTGGGAGAGGAACAGGGAGGCCCCTAGACAAGCTGCTCACAGGAGACCAAGATATGTTTTGTCCAAGAAGCTCACTACGCCGTTTTATTGTGTTACCTTTGAGTGCCTGCAGAAGGAGCCCAAACTCCAGGGGACAGGAAATGGTAGCACTGTCCAGGGACAATTGCTGGAGAGACCTTGAGGCTTTCAACACAGGCAAAAGGAGACTGGTCTGCAGAGGTTCTCTGGGGAATCGGATCTCTAACTGTTCCAGGCAGCTCTCTAAAGGGAGGAGGGAAAAGAGGTTTGTCTGCAAACACTTTCTCTCAAAAATGTTTGATAAATGCATTTGGTTCCCAGAGGAACTAAGTTATCCATGTAATTACTTGTCATTTTAGATTTGTAGAATGTACCCATCACCAGTGTCTGGGTGCATGGATCAGTAATGAATATACAGACTTTGGGTAAAATTTTCCTATGTGACTTAGGCGCCTCAGTCTTATTAATTTTCAGTAGGACTTATGCTCCTAAACACTTAAGTCACATTTGAAAATTTTACCCCCTTATCCACAAATAGCTGAATCAGACTTTCATTCCAGGACACAGTTCTTCACAGATCTCATTCAAAGCCAAAAGCCTGCAGCTTGGTCTACACTTAAAAGTTATACCAGCATAGCTGTGTTGACAGGAGTGTGAAAAAACCACACCCTCGACTGACAGCTACACTGACCAAACCCCCAGCATAGAGGCAGCTGTGTTGATGGAAGAGTGCTTAGCTAACATCATTCAGGGAGGTGAAATTCCTACATTGACAGAACAAGAACTTCTGTCAGCAAAGGCTGTGTCTACACTAGGGGACTAGGGCAGCAGAGGCTGTATCGTGTAGACATAACGGGCCTTTTGCCATGCCCTGAAGACCAACAAATCTGTTGAAAGAAGGGAGGCAGTGGGTCCCTGCCCTGCTACGGCACTCAGACATGGAAATCCCGGGGCTTAGCAATAGCCTTGCATTTGATCTCAGCTATCATGATGGTGAACAGGTTTTTGTTTTTTTTCTGACTGACATCAGCCAACCTCTCTCTATAAGGCCTTATATAGCCTAGTCAATCGCATGAATTGCACACACAAGTGAACAGGAAGCCAGCACAGCAGATCTGGACCACACAGGTAAGCAAGCCAACAGCCACTTTCTGCACTGACTACAGGTTCTGCCTGGCCTTGTTAGGGCTGACATTGTGTTTGGTATTTTATGTGACAATTAAAGGCGTTCTGTCCAGGAGCCCTCAAAAGTTGTGCCATGTCAGAGCATACAACAGACTGGAGGTCACAATCAATCTGGCGGTAGAAAATTGTGGCAAGGTCTGACTCACAAAGGAATGGTCAAGATCACCTAGCTAAGTGCAAACTGGACCAGGACTTAAGCATAGAATCATAAAATATCAGGGTTGGAAGGGACCTGAGGAGGTCATGTAGTCCAACCCCCTGCTCAAAGCAGGACCAATCCCCAGAAAGATTTTTGCCCCAGATAGTTAAATGGCCCCCTCAAGGATTGAATTCTTACCGTGTGCAAAGGAGGTTGAACTTATTGCTTTAAACAAACAGTAAGATCTCATTTACTAGTCAACATCTACAATCTACCTGGAATTTCTGCCTCCGAGCTCGAATGCCTTTCTGGCCTGTTCCCCTCCAGCTGGTTTTTGAGATCAAAGCTGACCGAGAGTGTGTGAAGGCGGGGGAAGGCAGTCAGGATGGACCGAACAAGCTCCACTGAGGGGATGTGTGCGAACACGTCACTCACACGCACCACGTGGAGGCTACAGTCTCTGCGGTGAGAGAGGGCCCGGAGCCCAGACAGGATGCGGAAGATATTAGCGCCCAGGCCTGAAACCAACATTTCAATAGCAAGCAAGATGGGTGTTACACACATAGAGAGAGCAAATAATTCAGCAAGGCTGGAACAAAGACACAGCCTATATCATCTACACCTTTCTAACAGATCCCAGCGTTGGACTGTGGACCGGTCTCCTCAGGGAAGAGGTAGAAGCCATCACTTTAGTAATTTAAAACTGGACAATGCACTAGACAAATTTCAGGGAACAATCCTGCACTTCAGGGATGGATTAGATGGCCTCTGATTAGTAAAATATGTGATTAACTCTAGGCAATATCTTAAGAACTCCAGCGTCTTTCATACATATTGACAACGTTAGATATAAAAGACTGACTAGGTCGCTTTGTCCATTTCCACTAGCCAGAGCAGAACTCTTAGCAGCAGAGCTGTATCCAGCCCAGTGCAATGTTCTGAGTGATGGGGTTCCGACAATTCCTTTCGGGAACTATTCTATAATCTAAGGCTCTTATCCTGTAACCTGCCCCCACACGGAACTCCACTGATTTCTGTAGAGCTCAGCGTGGGTGCAGGAATCTGCCTGCATGCAAAAGTCTGGAGGATCAGGGTCTATCAGACTTCACCATTAGGAAGTGATCCTTTTGCTCTGTCTCACCCCCACTACTCTTGGTTAGATTCATTTGTCCCTTTAATCTGATGGGTTTACATCCCAGTTCCTTCTCCAAAGTAAAGTTACAGGAACAAAAAAATGTTACGGGATGTTTTTACTCTGCGGTGAAGAATCCCCTCTGGACCCCATTAAAATATTAAACTCTTAGGCACCACTATATTATCCATCATTAATACTAAGGGCCAGCCAAGAATAGAGCCCCATTGTGCTGTACACAGTAGAAGGTCTCTGTCCATTCCTTCCTTTCCCTTCTCTCACAGCTTGTATCATCTTCATTATTCTCTACTTGCATCTTGGCACCTTTTCCTCTAACACAGACACACCCCTCAGATTTTAAGCCCGGTTGCTGCTGACCAGCTTTCCCTTGCTTTTTTCCCTACTTAAAGAAAGCCTGGCATGGTTTGAAGCGTCCTTGCTACCTATATTTTCAGGGTGAGTTGAAGAGTGCCCAATAATGTCTGTTCCACCCAACCAAAATTTCAGTGCAGATCTTAGCAGTTTTTAGAATTTGGCTACAGTCAGAAACCAGATTGTCAAACACACCTGAAATTAAAAGCTCTGTTATTACTACTAACCATTGTAAGACAGAACCAGCTTCTCTAAAGATACCCAAGAGCTCAGCAGGTTCCCCAAAGCCCGGCAGGTGTCCCCAGTCAGAGGGATGGAGAACAATTCCAGCGTGGAGACACTTCGGAAGCGGCAAGCCGCTTTCAGAGGAAGGATTCCGACAGAGCCTCCTTCCGTACAGCCCACGCCCTCAAAGCTAGGAGTGTCTGCTGGGGAAGAGGCCCAGCCATCAACGCTTTCCCCCTCCTGGGCATTGCTTTCATAGAGCGACTCTGTCGTCTCCTCCTCCTCCCTAGCAACGGCGAAGACAAAATCGTAAAGATCTTCCGGCTCTGCATGAGCTCTGCGGTTTCTCCTGGGGCTGCGTCGCTTCCTCCCCACTGCAGTCTTAAGCCGTCTACAGGGCTTTCGGAAAGCGGGGCCAACAGAAGACCTTTTTGGTAGAGAAGGAGAAGACTCTCCTTTAATGTTGTAATATTCAGGGGGCACCGTGCAGCTTACATCTTGACATGCTAGGTTTTGCAAAGGGTGGCTCCTTAATCCACAGAGCATTGGAGTTTTAACAGTGCCACTACTGCTCCTGGACAGTTCTATAGACGCTTGAGAATCTGCATCAGCTTCTTGAAGCACTTTGGCTGAAGCAGTTTGGACCTTCTTGCTTCTTGACTCACTATCACCCCACTGGCCAGTCTCTGATTGCTCAGTAGACCCGCAGCACAGCTGATTTGACCCTAGCAGGGCACCATCCTCTTGAGTTAGCAGGCTTTGGGCATCAGACTCCTCTCTGCAAAGACTGCAAGGGCTGCCCTGGTGCATAAGTGTCTTACCTGGGTGCCAAAACCCAGCACTCATACTCAGAATGAGGACTAAAAGTACTTTGTCAGGAACTGGCCAGGAACACATGGACACCTGGCTGACAGCTCCATGGTGGATCAGATGATGAAGCAGCAAACTTAGTGAATGTCTAATGGACAGATCAGAGGTCAGCAGATGGAACTTCAAGGTTCTCAATGAGCCAGCTAGGTTTTCTAGCACTCTTTGGTTGGGTTCAGCAGTGAGCTCTGCTACCCCCTGCAGCATGTTACAGATGGTGAGCTGCGTAACATGCCGTGAGCTGTGGAGTAGGGGTGAAAAACGATGGTCGCTCAGGCGCTGATCTGAAGAAACATCCAAAACTCCATGCAGGACATTTGAGAAGAAAGTTTCAAGGAACTTCTTCCTCCAACTTGTTATGTTCTGTAATAAAATCCCAGAATTAATGGATTTTATCCTCATTTAAACAAGAACACACTGGGAAAGAGAGACAGAGGGTCGTGTGGCACCTTTAAGACTAACAGAAGTATTGGGAGCATAAGCTTTCGTGGGTAAGAACTTCACTTCTTCAGATGCAAGTGAGGTTCTTACCCACGAAAGCTTATGCTCCCAATACTTCTGTTAGTCTGAAAGGTGCCACAGGACCCTCTGTTGCTTTTTACAGATTCAGACTAACACGGCTACCCCTCTGATACTTGGGAAAGAGAGAGTGGACTTTCACCCTAGGATGCTAATTTAGATTCTATCCAGGTCAACAGTGACCATAAGCTGTTATCATCTGACAAGTGTTTAGTGGCTTCAGTCAGTATCACAGAAACGACCACTTCCACTAGTTTCCCAGTGGTCATCAGTCTCTAGAGGTCAAGGATGTGCCATGGAGACTGAAATACCCTCTCATCCCAACAGGCAGTCCCTTCAGGAAAGTTTGGGGGGATATTGGTGGTAAACAAGCTTATACTGCCACAGCCTGTGCCACATGGATTCCATGTTGCAAGGCAGCATTTGACACCAGCTAAGGTTCTGATCCTGAAAAGTACTGTAGTCCGCCAACTAGCATTGAAGGTCTTAATTAAAATCAGTGGGAGGGCTCAGGGTATCAAAATCAGGCTTACCGACACATTGTACTCCCTAATCATTCAGGGTTCTAATTCAACAGCTTATTCCCCATGCGTCTTTACTCCAGCATCTGCATAGCAGAGGCTTTACAACTGGGGCATCTGGGGGTAGCACCCACACAGCTATAACAGAAATGGGGGCAAGAATTTAAAGGCCAGAGGGACCTTTATGATCGTCTAGTCTGACCACCTATATAACGCAAGACACAGAATTGCACCAAGTGGCTCCTGCATCAAAAGCCCATTATTTCTAGCTGAGCTAGAACATCTCTTTAGACAGACATCCAATACAGATTTATAGACAAAATGATGGAGACTTCACCCTATCCCTTAATAAACTGGTTCCAATGGAGAGTTACAATCACTGGTAAAAAAAAATTGCATCTTATTTCTACTCTGAATTCGTTCAGCGTCCAGCTGTTTGATCTTGCTACGCCTTTGTCTGCTGGATTAAAGAGCACTCTACTATCAGAAATCTTCTCTCCAAGCAGGTACTTATAGACCAGGATCAAATCACCTCTTAACCCTCTCTTTGTTAAACTAAACAGATAGATTGAGAGAATAAAGAGGCTCAAAGGGAAGTTTTCCAGACCTCACATCATTCTTGTAGTTCTTTTCTGATCACTTTCCAATTTGTCAACAACCTTTTTAAAGTATGGATATCACAACTGGACACAGTAACACCATATACAACCCCTCTCTATTTCTACTCAACATTCCCCTACTTATATATCCAAGGATTACATTTGTTCCATTAGCCACCCCGTTACACTGTGAGCACATGTTTAGTTGGCTATCCACCATGGCCCCCAAGTCCCTTACTGAATTATGCTTTCCAAAATACAGACCCTCATCCTATAAGAATGACCTACATTCTTGGTTCTTAAATGTAAGACCTTCCTAGAGTATAATAAAATCAGAATAAAATAAAATTTATTTTCATCCCAATTCCATGCACCTTTTTTGTGAGGCCCAAAATGTACAGCACACATGCACACTCTCCAGTAGTGGGCTTCATCCTGATATATTAAGCCCACAAAGTGCTATAGCATCCTTCTGGATGAAAAGTTCTCTATAAGTACAAGATAAGGTGTTTTATGGAAAGTTTTGAATACCAGGGTGACATCCTAATCCCTGATCCTGTAAATATTTACACATGTTTAACTTTAGACCCTTCAGTAATCTCACTCAAATCAATGGAATTATTCACATGCTCAAAGTGAAAAATATGGATAAGTGTTTGCAAAATTGAGGTGTAAACTTTGTGTCCTTTCTAAATTGGTCCATCAGCAGCTTTCCAACTCACCTCTGACTTGGGTGGTCTGATTTTCATCACATCGTTCCAGAGTTTGTGCCATATGGGCTGTGTTGAGAGTCCTGAAAAAACAAACAATTTTACACCGAATCCTCTATCTCAAAAGGTTTACTCAATTTTCCCTTCTCGGGTTTCACAATGATGTTAATTTAAAACAAATAAGATTAGAAACATGAGTCATCAAATACTATTTTTGGAAAACATTTAGGGCACTAGATCGATACTGATTTAAAAGAAATGACACATTGTATGTTTGCTAAAGAGGCACTATGAGGTTAAAATAATATTTTAAAAGACATTTTGTACAAAAATCATCTTTTCCCCAGTTACCTATTACATATCAGATTGTTATTCTTTTAGTTTTGGTAATCTAATTAATTGTTATAAATTAATTAAAACTTTTCTGTACTAATCCTGCCTATGTACTTTTAGTATTCCTCATTTTGGACACTAAATAATAATTTTCACTGTTGAATACTTACATAGAAGCAAAAAGCTGCAATGTTTGGATTGCAAATATTGCAGGCAGTGTTATTATTTACAAAACTATTTCCAGTGGAATTTAAACAATCAAATATACTAAGTATTTCTTGTCTTAGGAACTGAAAATGTCATTTTTTAGAAAGCCAAAGTTTGGGATGAAATTTGACTTGATGGTGTCTTTTAAAAACTATACATTAGGGATTTTCACTGAATTCTCATCTATTTAAACAGACTGGATGTATCAGATACCATCAGCCCCTTTTAATATTATTATTAATCTCATTGTTATTCATCAGCCATGGTCAGCAGTCACTGAAAATCATTATCTTTAATACTGTTCAGTGCTCTATAAGAAATGTATTTGACATTCTAAATCCAGTTCCATTTAGGGAAAGCGTCCACACCAAAACACTTCTTGTAGCAGATAGTAATTGCTATTCCTTGTTGACAGTTTCAGCAGAGAGGCCAAGAACCAAATGGTCAGTGGAGACCAAACAACCCTTCAACTTTAGAGAAGAAATTTCTATGAATAAAACTGACCTTTTTTCACAGCAGTTTCCTCAATCCTTTCCAGGTAATAGATATTAAGTAAAGGCAGGATGCCTTGGAGTATCTGTCCAGGGAGTGCTTTGGGATGGGGGAAGAGAACAGATGCAGAATGCTTTATAAGTCTGAGAGGTGGAAAAGGTTTTCAAAGACAACAAAAAAAAAATGGAGACTGAAGTTCCCAATACGGTAACACTCTGGTGCATGGATTATGTTCACATAAATATGCATTTTGGCACTTGCACTTAAAGCAGAGACAAGAACCCATCACCATTGCACCCATGCACAAGTTGGTCCAGTCAGGTTCCACAGGGATGCCTTATAGGCATCAAACCTTCCTCACAAAGACCCTGGGCATGGGGCTGTCCTGGTAACTCTGGGGCACTCGGCGCTCAATGTGCTCCTATCACAGATGTCGCATACCTAATTCAGGTCCCACCACACACGCTGCATTGGAACAGGCCTGGGACCCCCACCTCTCCCCGAAACACTTGTGTCATCCCCCTAAGTTGGGACCCGCCCCCAACACACACACACACACACACACACACACTAGGACAGGGCTAAGACCCCCCACCCCCATCCCCCAGGACTCAGACTCCCCAGACTGCATTAGGACAGACGTGAAACACCCCCATTGCACTGGGACAGGCCTAGGACTCCGACCCCCCCCCCCCCGGCGCAGGCCTGAGCGCCCCGCCCCCGGGGACAGGCCTGGGACCCCCGCGCCCCCCTTACCCCAAACCTCTCTCTCCAGGGTCCCCATGGCGGAGCTCACCACCACCCCACTCAGCTCGAAGAGGCTGGGGGGGCTCCCAGCAGCGGCCCCTCCCTCCGCCCGGGCCTCCATGGCCGCCCCCGCCGCCCTCACTCCGACGAGCACCCTAGGGGCGGGCCCGCCGCACAGAGAAAAACAGCTCCGGGCGGCGCCGCCATCTTGGGAGGGTCATGAGGGCCTGGCTTCCGCTTCCGGGTGAGAGGGGGAACGGGAGGGGCGGGGTTTCCGGCGGGTGACCCTGGCGAGTCCTTCTGCGCGGCGGCGGCGGGGCCTGGAGCTGAGCGGCGATGGGGCTGCGGGACGAGGAGATGCTGGGGAGCCGCAGCGGGGAACCCGAGGTGAGGCAGACGTAGCCTGCCCTGAGCACGGCGGGCTGCAGGGCCGGGGGCCGCCCCACTCATCCCTTACCCGCCTTCGGGACCCGCTCCGCGGCACAGCTTCTACCCCCCTCCCCCCGGTGTGTCCCCTGCCGGCCCCCGTACCCTGCCCATCCCCCCCTCCCGCCTTGCTGTGTCCCCTGCCGGCCCCCGTACCCTGCTCATCCCTCCCCGCGGCACAGCTTCGCCTCCCCGCCAGCCGTGTCCCCTGCCGGCCCCCGTACTCTGCTCATCCCTCCCACCCGCCCTCGGGATCCGGCCCGCGGCACAGCTTCTCCTCTTCCACCCCCTGACCAGCCGTGTCCCCTGCCGGCCCCCGTACCCTGCTCATCCCGCCCCCAGGACCCGGTGTATTAGCACAACTTGCCCCCCACCCTCGGTAGCAGTGTCCCCTGCCGGTCCCCGTAACCCGCTCGTCCTGGGGGGATGGGCCCCTGGTTCTAGGGCGGGGAGCGTCCCTTGCCCGCTGGGAGCCCCGCGAGGCTGGCTGGGCTTGTGCTGCGGAGCCTCCCGCTGCAGGCCCGCGGAGTGTGGGGAGCCGCTCGGCACCGAGCCGTTCCCATGCACCCCTCCCGGGCCATCGCAACTCTTGGGGGGGGCAGGCTCACCCCCGGTGCAGTACCCCCAGGTCTGGAGCCTTGGTGCTAGGCGCTGTACAGACTCGGACCAAAGCGCTGACACACTAAGACAGGAGAGAGCAGGTGGAGACGATGGGGGAGCACAAGGAAGTAACGAGACTGCATTGATCAGCGTGGGGGACAGGACTCAGCAATTCAGTTTCAACTGCAAGAGTGGAAACGTTTGTAGGAAACAGAACAAAACTGCTCTCTAATGGTGCACAGGGGAGAGTCTGTCCAGACTCCATTATGCTGGAGACGTAAAGGATCTAGGCAGACGAATTTGTACAATCTCTTCATGAAAGAACCGGCTTGAAGATTAAGCTTTTGAGGTGAAAACGGTGTATTTAAATCAGACATAAATCATTTAACCTCCCATTTGTTCAGTTTCTGGAATTAATCAAGCCATATAAAATAGAGAGAGCTGAAAGAGAAATTCCTAAAATCCGCGTGTCACTTGTGGAAATAGCTTTTATACTCAATAGACTCTTAAGTGTGTATAATGGCATAAAGGCTTTCTCTATGGCATAATATAACTGACTTTTATCTGGTATCTCTTTCTCCCAGGAAGAGGAAGAGGAGGAGGAGGCAGAGCTAGTGGTAAGAACTACTGAAGTTTAAAAACTTTTTCCACCAAGGAAAAACTGCAAGAAGCATAAATCTTTTATGTCTAAAGACCTGTTCCAGTGAACTTGTAGGTGTACACTTGTGTGTGTAATTTTGTATCGTGGTTACCATGTACTTGGACGTATCTGGTAGTGTATGCAAAATAAAGTGCTTGTTTGTACATGTGCAAATGTGTGGGGGTTTTATCAGTGTGTTTTTACGGGCTTGCTGATTATCTGGCCCTAGATATGATGTGTAGTTTATATGGTGATAATGCTTTCATTTTGAGAGCCATAGAGGCTTCTAGCACCACAAATGGTGATGGTGGTGATTTTTGCTCATCTCTTTTTAAAAGAGGTACAGAGCGGGGGAATTTACCCAGCTGAGGACATGCCCCCCAGCTTAGGGCTTGGCTGTGCATGTGTAGCATTTTATGTAAATGTTAGCTGTTAGCATACAAGGAAACTTGGTTTGGAACGATTGTCTGAACTCTCAAAGCCTATTCTTTGCATATGATTTGCATCTGACCACGTAGAATAAGTAACTCTACAAACTGTGTTTGAGACCGAAAAGTCTGATATCTTTTAACTTGACCCTCAGGATCCTTTAACCACAATAAGGGAGCACTGTGAGCAGACTGAGAAGTGCGTGAAGGCACGGGAGAAGCTGGAGCTGTGTGATGCACGAGTGTCCGCAAGGTCCCACACACAGGAGGAATGTACAGAAGAGCTTTTTGACTTCCTGCATGCCAGGGACCACTGTGTAAGTCCAACGGAGGCTGATACCTAGTCATTTGTGTTGGTTTGCAATCTCTAATAGGACGTGACTGAATCAGTACCTTATTTCTGTAATACCTAGCTGTTATATCACACTCTTCCTCAGTAGATCTCAAAGTACTTTACAAAGGAGGTCAGTATCATTATCCCCATTCTACAGATTTGGGAAACTGAGGCTCAGAGGTGAAAGTACCACCGGCTTGCTGGGTGAGAGGCAGGAATAGAACCAGGTCTCTTACTTCCCAGTCCAGTGCCCTGACCATCAGCCCAGACTGCATCTATGCCCTAAAAAGCTTTGTTTGATTGGAATATAGGGTGAATAAGAACAAGCATCTACTGAATCAATGTGGTTTTTAATTTTGAAGAACTCTGAACCTTGATCCTGTGAGGTGATCTTTTTCTCTTAAATACTTATTGGTTCCTGCTTTTGAGTTGAAATTCTTATCCCATAGAGTCCAGTAAATGTAATGGTTATAATGAGAGAGAACACTCGGGGGAGTGGTTTGGTTTTGGGTTTTTTTAGAGGGCCCTGTGCTGATCAGTATGCACTGTAGTACTACTACTAAATACAGCTCATCTCTGAAGCAGATGGATTAATTTGAAATATTGGAGTTTGTAAGAATATTTGGCTTTAAAAAACAATTCAGTATTGCTTGTTTGTCAACCTCTAGTAATTGGTTTGAGCTACACTTTTGTAGCCTTCATAAGTTTGTTTGAAGAAAGGCAAAGGTGGGACCATATAGACAATTAGAAAATTATTGGTGGTCAATGGAGACAATCTTCTCTGTGATCAATTCTCTAATTATGTTGCTGCAGTTTTAATGAATCTGAGATACAGAAGATAGGGACATAAAGATAGGGAAGAGAGGAGAGAGAGAGAATACGTCTGTGTTGAGAGACCCTGTCAGTTACTGAAAGCTTTCTTCATCATGCCTTTTTAGGTGGCTCACAAACTCTTTAAGAATTTGAAGTAAATGTTGGAGCAAGTCCCACCATCTGCCTCCATCGTTCAGCTGGAACACGGTGCAGTTTCTTTTTGGATTCCAAGTGCTGCTTGCTGCCCGTTCTTGTGAATGTACAGTATAAGTGAGCAGCTTCCTGCCTGTGCTGCGGTGATCCAGGCGCCACCGTGTCATCGCATCTATCTTCCGTGCAAAACGTGCAGCTGTAACAAAACCATCTTCTGTGGTTTTCCATATTAAACATATTCAAAGTTCCTGTGGAAATGGCTTCATTCTATGACTGCTTAATGAAGACTGTTAATTAATATTAATAACTAGACAGTAGGGAGGGGAGGTTTCCTCCCTGTTGTAGGAATTCCCTTGTGCACAACCATTACTGGCAGCATGAGGATCAAGGACAAGCACAGATCCAACAAGCACAAAGTTGGAACTGTGAAGAGATGATTTCTGGGCCCTTTTCTTATGGTATGTGGAGACGATAGGGCTACTCCTAAATCTGTCAGTATCTCAATCAGCAGGAAGGCACAAAGGTATTTATGCGCCTTGTACAGGGGATGGATGTGCTACCTCCAGAGTATACTTAAGAAAAGGAGTAGAATCCTGTTTATGCGATACAGAAGGTCCCCATTGTTTTAAACACCCCTCTGACTTTGACACCCTCCCTGGTATCTCCACTACAGCTAGAATTACAGTGTATGCAGACTCGAATCACGTTAGCAATCATGTCAGACAGGCATATCCAATACATTGATACAGCGGCTTTTTCACCAGAATCATGACTGGAAGGGACCTCAAGAGGTCATCTAGTCCACTCCCCTGCCCTCATGGCAGGACTAAGTATTATCTAGAACATCCCTGCCAGGGGTTTGTCTAACCTGCTCTTAAAAATCTCCAGTCATGGAGACTCCACAACCTCCCTAGGCGATTTATTCCAGTGCTCAACCACCCTGACAACTAGGAAGTTTTTCCTAATGTCCAACCTAAACTGCCCGTGCTGGAATTTAAGCCCATTGCTTCTTGTCCTATCCTCAGCAGTTAAGAAGAATAATTTTTCTCCCTCTTCCTTGTAACAACCTTTTATGTACTTGAAAACTGTTATTGTGTCCCCTCTCAGATTTCTCTTTTCCAGACTAAACAACAAACCCAATTTTTTTCAATCTTCCCTCATAGGTCATGTTTTCTAGACCTTTAATCATTTTTGTTGCTCTTCTCTGGACTTTCTCCAATTTGTCCACATCTTTCATGAAATGTGGCGCCCAGAACTGAACACAATACTCCAGTTGAGGCCTAATCAGCGCGGAGTAGAGCGGAAGAATTACTTCTTGTGTCTTGCTTACAACACTCCTGCTAATACATCCCAGAATGATGTTTGCTTTTTTTTTTTTTTTTTTTTTGCAACAGCGTTACACCGTTCACTCATATTTAGCTTGTGATCCACTATGACCCCCAGATCCCTTTCCGCAGTACTCCTTCCTAGGCAGTCATTTCCCATTCTGTATGTGTGCAACTGATTGTTCCTTCCTAAGTGGAGTACTTTCCATTTGTCCTTATTGAATTTTATCCTATTTACTTCAGACCAATTCTCCAGTTTGTCCAGATCATTTTGAATTTTAATCCTAGCTTCCAAAGCACTTGCAACCCCTCTCAGGTTGGTATCGTCTGAAAACTTTATAAGTGTACTCTCTATGCCGTTATCTAAATTGTTGATTAAGATATTGAACAGAACGGGACCCAGAACTGATCCATGTGGGACTCCACTCATGCTCTTCCAGCATGACTGAACCACTGATAATTACCCTCTAGGAACAGTTTTCCAACCAGTTATGCACCCACCTTACAGTCGCTTCCTCTAGGTTGCATTTCCCTAGTTTGTTTATGAGAACGCCATGCACGAAAGTATCAAAAGCTTTACTAAAGTCAAGACATACCACATCTACCGCTTCCCCCACCATCCACAAGGCTTGTTATCCTGTCAAAGAAAGCTATCAGGTTGATTTGACACAATTTGTTCTTGACAAATCCATAGTGACTGTAACTTACCATGGCCTTATTGGCTTCTACAAAGCTGTCTTGATGCACACCCATCAAGTGCAGTGTGAGGAAAATCTTGGTATCTAGCCCTTACTGGCTCAGCTGCTAAGGCCAGGGCTGTGGGTGTCTTTTATATGCTGCAATATACTTTACAATCTTGTCATACAGCATGACCTAAGAGGGCAAGGTGGTATAATCACAGATGTGGTTAGGCAAGTCCTCCCCCTCGAAGAGCCAAAATGGAGTTAGTTCAACAATAGTGCTAGAGCCCTGCTTGGGAACAGGGTTAAAACACTACACCCATCATGGTTAAATGCTCCTAGTGACTTTGGGTGCCCCACTTCACACACCTTAATGGGGACTGGACTTGAGGCTTGGTGCTTAGCACTCTTGGAAAATCAGGCTGCTTTAAGGTTTCAAGCGGGACACCCAAAACCACTAGTCATTTCTGCAAGTGTGGGCCCATGTTTTGTGGGGTCAGCTCCAGGACTGACTCAAAATGTAGCTCTTTGTAGTACAAATGGGACTTGTGCTGAATTAAGATTCAAGGGAGCATCTTTAGCATCTAATAATTCTTCATACTGATGCTGCCACAAGTGCATTGTGACACTTCAGAAGTAACTTGATGAATATTTTTCCCTCGTGCCTGGAGCTTCAAAGCACAAAATGTAAAATAACAGTTCTTGGATTTAAAAGCAGCAGTCTTTCTTGCTACCATAATGTTCTGTAAATCGATCAGTAATGGATTAAATGGAGCATCCTTCTCACAACCCTGGCATGGGTATATGAGCTTTACGTTAAAGAAAATATTTTGTGGTCCACAGAAACTGAAAATTACTCTATTTTAAAATACTATGGGAGAATAATTTCTAGCTCATAAAGTGCTTGGAAGTATTAAACATACTGTGCATAAAAACTCTTTGAAGGACAGCTCTGATCATCGTATGCCTTAAAAAAAATTCCTTTGGAAAAATTGCAAGACTGGAAATGGGATGGCTGGGTTTTGACTAGAAATCTCTCACACAAGGTATTCTAAGCAGCTGTCTCTGCACCAAGATTTACAGGTATAGTGAATGTTGTGCTTGTGAAAGGTGTGTTGGCTTGTCACCTATGGAGACCAAATTCATTGGTGAATGCACACAGCAGGCATAGCACTAGCAGTGACAGTGTAATTTGGCCCTAGGTGGTTCCCTATCAATCTACCTCAATGCTGAACTGGAAGATCTTCCTTTTGGGTTTATTATGCCTGGGGTCTGTTGGGAAGCATACCGTAAATTGCTTTGAGATGCTGTGATATTTCTCAGGGTGCCCAAGACTGAGAGTCACCTTCTTTCCATCCCCTCCAGTGAGAGGGAGGATTGCTTGTGCTTAAGTGGGTGTCAGTCACCCAAACATTCGCCTCAGGGCAATGCTACACCTTTGCTTTGCAGATTAAAAACAGGTGCACCGTGAGCCCCTGTGAAGATCTGCCTTTTGCATTCAGCCCTTACCCACAGAACGCTCCCAGTAATACCAGCTAATATAAGAACTAGGGGTCACCAAATGAAATTAATAGGCAGCAGGTTTAAAACAAATACAAGGAAGTTGTTCTTCACACAGCGCACAGTCAACTTGTGGAACTCCATACCTGAGGAGGTTGCGAAGGCTAGAACTATAACAGGGTTTAAAAGAGAACTGGATAAATTCATGGTGGTTAAGTCCATTAATGGCTATTAGCCAGGATGGGTAAGGAATGGTGTCCCTAGCCTCTGTTTGTCAGAGGATGGAGATGGATGGCAGGAAAGACATCACTTGATCATTGCCTGTTAGGTTCACTCCCTGTGGGGCACCTGGCATTGGCCACTGTCGGTAGACAGGATACTGGGCTAGATGGACCTTTGGTCTGACCCGGTACGGCCGTTCTTATGTTCTTATGCTGTGCCCAAGGGAACAGTGTACACACCAAGTTGAATAATTCAACTCAGGATCAGCTCCTCTTACAATACCACGGTACTGAGTTATGTTTATGGTGAAACCAATCAGAAGCTTATTAAAAATCAAGATTCTAAGAGGAGTGAGAGGTCCCCAAGCTGTGGGGGGCACTGGAGGGGTTAGAGGGTCCCCTAGCACAGAGCTGGGGGGACCCCCAAGCTGTGGGGGGCTCTGAATGGGGTAGAGGGTCCCCTAGCACAGAGCCAGGGGGGTCCCCAAGCTGTGGGGGGCTCCGGAGGGGTTAGAGGGTCCCCTAGTACAGAGCCGGGGGGGGTCCCCAAGCTGTGGGGGGCTCTGGAGGGGGTAGAGGGTCCCCTACCACAGAGTCGGGGGGGGGGTCCCCAAGCTGTGGTGGGCTCTGGAGGGGTTGGAGGGTTTTTTAGCATAGAGCTGGAGTGGGGTCCCCAAGCTGGGGGGGGGGCTCTGGAGGGGTTAGAGGGTCCCCTAGCACGGAGCCGGAGGGGTCCAAAGCTGTGGGGGCTCTGGAGGGATTAGAGGGTCCCCTAGTACAGAGCCGGGGGGGGTCCCCAAGCTGTGGGGGGCTCTGGAGGGGGTAGAGGGTCCCCTACCACAGAGTCGGGGGGGGGTCCCCAAGCTGTGGGGGGCTCTGGAGGGGTTGGAGGGTTTTTTAGCACAGAGCCGGGGGGGGTTCCCAAGCTGTGGGGGGCACTGGAGGGGTTGGAGGGTTTTTTAGCACAGAGCCGGGGGGGGGGGTCCCCAAGCTGTGGGGGGCTCTGGAGGGGTTGGAGGGTTTTTTAGCACAGAGCCGGGGGGGGTTCCCAAGCTGTGGGGGGCACTGGAGGGGGTAGAGGGTCCCCTAGCACGGAGCCGGGCCCGGGGGGGGGGTCCCCAAGCTGTGGGGGCTCTGGAGGGATTAGAGGGTCCCCTAGTACAGAGCCGGGGGGGGGTCCCCAAGCTGTGGGGGGCTCTGGAGGGGGTAGAGGGTCCCCTACCACAGAGTCGGGGGGGGGGTCCCCAAGCTGTGGGGGGCTCTGGAGGGGTTGGAGGGTTTTTTAGCACAGAGCCGGGGGGGGTTCCCAAGCTGTGGGGGGCTCTGGAGGGGTTGGAGGGTTTTTTAGCACAGAGCCGGGGGGGGGTTCCCAAGCTGTGGGGGGCACTGGAGGGGGTAGAGGGTCCCCTAGCACGGAGCCGGGGGGGGCTCTGGAGGGGTGTGGGGGGGGGGGTCACAGGCTGGCGGGAATTGACTCCGGGTGGGGGGGGGGGGGACAGGCCGGAACCTGCAGCGGCGGCCCCGGTTCCCGGCCGGCCCCGGCCTAGCGGCGCGCACCATGGCGGCGCTCCGGGGCTCGGCGCGGCGGCTGCTGCCGGGGGGCCTGGCGGGCCTGGGGCTGCCCCCCCGCCGGTACCGGTACAAGGAGAAATGGGTGAGAGCCCCGCGCTGCCCCCCCCACCTCCCCCAGGGACTCCCCGCAATCCTCCCCGCCCCATCGCAATAATCCCCCCCCCCCACTCACCCTCCCCCCGAAATCCTCCTTCCCCCCAAAACTGCCCCCCCATCGTTCCCCTCCTACCTCCCCCAGGGACTCCCCGCAATCCTCCCCGCCCCATCGCAATAATCCCCCTCCCCCCACTCACCCTCCCCCCGAAATCCTCCTTCCCCCCAAAACTGCCCCCCCATCGTTCCCCTCCTACCTCCCCCAGGGACTCCCCGCAATCCTCCCCGCCCCATCGCAATAATCCCCCTCCCCCCACTCACCCTCCCCCCGAAATCCTCCTTCCCCCCAAAACTGCCCCCCCATCGTTCCCCTCCTACCTCCCCCAGGGACTCCCCGCAATCCTCCCCGCCCCATCGCAATAATCCCCCCCCCCACTCACCCTCCCCCCGAAATCCTCCTTCCCCCCAAAACTGCCCCCCCATCGTTCCCCTCCTACCTCCCCCAGGGACTCCCCGCAATCCTCCCCGCCCCATCGCAATAATCCCCCCCCCACTCACCCTCCCCCCGAAATCCTCCTTCCCCCCAAAACTGCCCCCCCATCGTTCCCCTCCTACCTCCCCCAGGGACTCCCCGCAATCCTCCCCGCCCCATCGCAATAATCCCCCTCCCCCCACTCACCCTCCCCCCGAAATCCTCCTTCCCCCCAAAACTGCCCCCCCATCGTTCCCCTCCTACCTCCCCCAGGGACTCCCCGCAATCCTCCCCGCCCCATCGCAATAATCCCCCCCCCCACTCACCCTCCCCCCGAAATCCTCCTTCCCCCCAAAACTGCCCCCCCATCGTTCCCCTCCTACCTCCCCCAGGGACTCCCCGCAATCCTCCCCGCCCCATCGCAATAATCCCCCTCCCCCCACTCACCCTCCCCCCGAAATCCTCCTTCCCCCCAAAACTGCCCCCCCATCGTTCCCCTCCTACCTCCCCCAGGGACTCCCCGCAATCCTCCCCGCCCCATCGCAATAATCCCCCTCCCCCCACTCACCCTCCCCCCGAAATCCTCCTTCCCCCCAAAACTGCCCCCCCATCGTTCCCCTCCTACCTCCCCCAGGGACTCCCCGCAATCCTCCCCGCCCCATCGCAATAATCCCCCTCCCCCCACTCACCCTCCCCCCGAAATCCTCCTTCCCCCCAAAACTGCCCCCCCATCGTTCCCCTCCTACCTCCCCCAGGGACTCCCCGCAATCCTCCCCGCCCCATCGCAATAATCCCCCTCCCCCCACTCACCCTCCCCCCGAAATCCTCCTTCCCCCCAAAACTGCCCCCCCATCGTTCCCCTCCTACCTCCCCCAGGGACTCCCCGCAATCCTCCCCGCCCCATCGCAATAATCCCCCTCCCCCCACTAACCCTCCCCCCGAAATCCTCCTTCCCCCCAAAACTGCCCTCCCCCGGAATTCTCCCCACACACCCTTCGACTCGGGCCCCCCAGTATCAGAGCCCCGCTACTGACCCAGCCTCCTGCCCCCCATGCCCCACCGACTTCCCGAAATCCGTCCCCTGCACTCCCTACTAACCCCCTGAAATGTTTCCCTTCCCCCCGTCCCCACTAACCCAGTCTGCATCTAAAAATCATTCTGCTCCCCCTCTATCCTTCTCACTAATCCCCCCAAATCCTCTCCTGCCCTCAAAATCGTTTTCTTCCCTCCACAACCCCCTGTTAATCCCCTAAAATCCTCCCGTCACACCCCTAAAATCAGTCCACTTTCCCCCATATCCTCCACTAATCCCCCCAAAATCCCCCCCTTAGTCATGTCTCCACCCCTCTGCTAATTCCACCAGCCCCAAATTCTCTTCTCTCTCCTCCCCTCATCCCTTCCCTTTCACTCCAGGGAGGGATAGCTCAGTGGTTTGAGCATTGGTCTGCTAAACCCAGGGTTGTGAGTTCAATCCTTGAGGGGGCCATTTAGGAATCTGGGGCAAAAGTCTGCAGGGGGTCAGACTAGATGACCTCCTGAGGTTCCTTCTAATCCTGATACTCAGTTACCCCCCAAAACCTGAATCCTCCCAGCTAATGGCTGATCCCCCTCATTCTCCTTCCCATCCATACATCCCCAGCTCCCAAAGCCCCTTGTCTAATATCTTCTTTCTCCAGCCCCAGCGGTTCTGTCCCTTCCCTACCAGTAACACCCCACCACTACCAGTCCCAAGGCCTCCTTTCCACATGTTGAGCCACAGAAGAAACTACTGGTTCCACACAGCTTTAATGGAGCTGTAAAAACATGCTGAAGTGAGGCCATCTTCCCTTTCCACTCTGCACCCCCAGTCTTGCTATTTTCAGACTGAGTGCAAATTAACCCAGCTTTTCTGTGTTTTGTGGCTGGATTGTTTGGGACTCAGTTAACGTTCCTCCTGGGACAGGCGGTGGCAGAAGTGACAAGTGTAACTGTGGTAAAGCAGAGCCTCGCTCTTGATCATTCCAATCATGGAAGTGGTGAAAGGTCACAGTATAAAAGTGTTTGGTTCTTTCACGTGCCTAATGTTTTAATTCCTCTGAAGGCTGTCACTGCTCCCAAGATCTCGGGCATCCGGCTGGCTCTGCAGAACTTCGACATGAACTACAGTGTGCAGTTTGGCAGCCTGTGGCCCTCGATCCGTGTCAGCCTCCTCTCGGAACAAAAATACAGCGCCCTCGTCAACAACTTCTCTGATGCCGACAGGGTTAGCCAAGAGCTGGAACTTCTAAACGCTGTGGATTTTGTTTATGAATCTCAGAAAGCAGCTCGGCACGTGCAGTGGGATTCGCCTGTAGAACGAGTGAGGGGTGAGGAAACAGCGTCCCAAAAAACCCACAGTGAACAGTTGTCTGTGGAACAAACACAGACGCCATCATCGCTTTCTGCGTCCATCAGCCCCAACATCAAGTGTTACACATTCTCCAAAGGAGATGTCAGTCGGTTTCCTCCGGCAAGGTATGGCGCTCGGAAGCATTGTGGCCTGGAACTCAGGAGATCTGGGTTCTGTTCCTGGATCTGTCACTGGCTTGCTGGGTGGGCTTGGGGAAATCGCTTTAATCACTCCGTGCCTCAGTTTCCCCGTCTATAAAATAGAGATAATTATACTGCGTTCCTTTGTAAAGCACTTTGAGATCTACTGATGACAAATGCTGTATAAGAGCTAGGTATTATTAGTAGCAACTGTTTTGTAACACTGACAAAAGTTTGAGGTGGTTGTGCTGTGTGTGTACTTGTTAGAATTCTTTTCCCCCAACCCCTCCTCGAAAGCGGATGTTCAGTCTCTGGGTTTGAGGCTACCTTGTAGGAATCGTCTTCAAAGCTAGGACTGGTTGAGTAACAGAAATAAAAGCCATTCGCCCCCTCCCCTCCCCAGTTCATCATTGTATTTAGCTGCATTGAACTTAATTTCGACATGTTTCTTCTGTGGCTCAGGTGCTGGCTCTACACAGCTTTAACAGAGCTTGTGAAAACGTTGTGCTGGACTGAGCTGAAGCAGCGTATTAGGGTCTTGTAAAATACGCACAATATAGGGCTATTTAAAGCAGACAAAGCACTAAGCAATGTGCTTTGAGTAATTGTTCTTTGGTGTCCTGGAGATGACCTAGGTCATCATCGAATTGGTGTCTTCCCTCTGGAACATTGTATTTTTCTGGGATTGTGTTTTTCTGTTCCTTCATCAAACATACTGGATGGGTAACTACCTCTGGGAACATGGCATTCATGTGTTTTAACCTGAGCTTTTCAAGCTCTATATCTTGAATTTTCTTCAGATTTTCATAACACACTTGGTTTTCAATTATCTCTTGGGATTTCTAGACCAGACGCTTCAGGAATCCTTGGCTACTATCTGCTGGATGCAGCATCGCTCTTACCTGTCTTGGCTCTCAATGTGCAGCCTGGTGACCTAGTCCTTGACCTCTGTGCAGCACCTGGTGGCAAGACACTGGCTCTTCTGCAGACAGGATGTTGCCGTAAGTAAAGTTGGCAATCCCACCCTTCACCTGTCCACAAAGGTGCTTCAGGGTATAGATGGGGTTAGATGGATAGCAGGTGATCTTTGCTCACTATGACAGGGTTGAAATGATAAATTCCTTATGGACCCCAATTTGACTTTCTATTCCCTCTCCCCAAGTTATATTGGCATGGAGTGTTCTGCAAAAGCCCATCTGTTAATGTCAGGTGGATTTTCCCATCTGATCACTCTCCTGTGATTATAGATGCTGGGCAATTGGGACGTCAGTTTGTCTCTGTGTGTTGGTTTTCTTCACGTTCTTTCTAAGTGTGTGTTCTGTTGTCTCTCTCATGACAGGGCACCTGGCCGCCAACGATATCTCTGTTTCCCGTAGTAACAGGCTGCGCAGAGTTCTCTGTAGCTACATTCCCAAAGACATCAGCGCTGATGTGCGCATCACATCCTGGGATGGAAGGAATTGGGGGGAACTGGAGGGGGACACTTACAATCGGGTAAGTGACTGAAAATATGGAAAAGGCAGATCTGTCTATCCGAGTTTCCTGGCATTGGTAGAGGAAAATGCTGGATGCTTCTGAGGAAGGCAATAATTTATTTATCCAACTATGCAGTGGTGGAGAAGGGGGAATTCTCCCCTTAACTGTTGATCTGCAAGAGAGAACCTGTTGTTTAATTTCCCTTCTCTTAGCTGACATAGCTACAAATGCGATAGCATGAAATTATCAGCCCTTTTAAAATCTAGCTCTCAATCTGCCTATCCCCCAGATTCATGAGCAACCTACCAATGACAATCCAGTGTGTGTACCTGGGCTCTGATACCATGGTGATGGGCACTATCTAAACAGCTGACTAGATCAGAATGTGTGCAGGAATAGTGGAGGAATTGGGCAAAGGAAAAGGACTCTGAACAAATTTCTAAGCTTTAATCAGGTGAAGAACTGAGCTGAGATCCCAGTCCTCTATCACGCAGGTGCTTGTGGATGTGCCGTGCACGACTGATAGACATTCCGTCATGGAAGAGAACAACAACATTTTCAGTCGAATGAGATTGAAGGAGCGTCAGACGTTGCCAATGCTGCAGATGCAGCTGCTTCTGTGAGTGAGCTTGACCCTATCTGAGGCAGGCGATCTGTCTGTCCACCCAAGTTCTCATACTGGCTGCTGGGCTGAGTATAGAAAACCATCCCTCAGGGCATGTCGTGTGGGAGAGATTGGAGTTAAATGATACCTGTAGCTTCCTTTAACTGCAGCATCTGAGTGCCTCACAGACGTTAATAAACGTGTATCCTCACAATACCTCCGCGAGACAGGAAACTTTAGCATCACCATTTTACAGATGGGAAACTGAGGCACGGAGGTGGCACCCAGGGATTCTATGGCAAAAAAAAACAAATATTGAAGCCAATCTTTAAAATCCCAACCTAGTCCCTTAACCACAAGACTATTCCTCCCCTGCATCCTTTCTCAGCCTGTTCTGTGTCCCTGAAGCATGTGGCTGAATGAACTCTTAAGTCTACTGCTTATGGTCTCCTTTCCAGCAGAATGACCCATCCTGCTTCTGTTTACTATTTGCCTCTCTGTGGGACAAATGCTTATTATCATTGCAGTGCTAAATTCTCCTGCAACTGCAGTGATAGTGTGGAGACGGCTAGACTGCGGCATCCAGAAGTCCTGTCCATCTCTCACTAGTCAGGAGGTTGGCTTCCCCTTTTCAGCAGACAATCTGTGCTAATAACACACACAGTCACAGCAGGGCCTTACTCCTTTACATCCCATAATCATCCTTTTGTTCCCCTCCCATCTAGCGCTGGACTCCTTGCTGCCAGACCGGGAGGGGAAGTGGTGTACTCCACGTGCTCCCTGTCTCAGCTGCAGAACGAGTACGTAGTGGAGAGAGCTGTTGAGGTAGCAGAAACCGAATACAACATCAATGTCCACGTTGAAGACTTAAGCTACTTCAGGAGACTCTTCCAGGACACATTTTCTTTCTTTGCAGACTGCAGGCTGGGGGAGCTTGTCCTTCCCCACCTCACGGCAAACTTTGGACCCATGTACTTCTGCAAATTACGCCGGGAACAGTAGGGGGTGTTGGCTTTTTGACCCCCTATCTCTGGTGGAGGTGAGACTGGGCAGTTCGTCTTCATCCAGCTGCATCTCTGTTGTGACATTCTGAACTGAAGTGATCTCACTCTTTTCCAGGCTGTAATGAAATACCCAGAGGTTCCAGAGAGAGAACTGCTTTGTGATTCTTTTAAAACACCTGGAGGGACGTCTGCTTTTGTGCCACAAACACTGAGAATAAATGATGCAGACATGATAAGAGTGTAACGTGTCTTCTCTGTTTCTGGAAACAGGACTTCCCAGGATCTAGCTAAAATTGGTTTGCAACTTGATTGTTTTTCTTCTCCAACCTCCTCTGCTTATTTGTAAAATAACCACAGAGGGAATTAGTGCTCAGAGCAGAGGTTGAGCACTCTGGAGTTTGCTTTTGGTTCTGCAGACGGTTGGCCTTAAGCAAGTCACTTCATGTGTTACATTTCCTCATCTGTAACATTGCAGTGATATCTTCCTCCCTCACCTCTGCTGGCGTTTGGAAGTGCAGCCTCAGGTCCTCAGACGAAAGGCTCTATAGACACGCATGCTATTACATACGCCCCTGCAGTCAGATCCGGATAGGATTATATACGTGATGTATTAGCTCTTGTGTAGCGCTTTCCCAGCAGGAGATCACCAAGTGTTTTTTAAAGGCAGGTAAGTACCACTATCCCCTTTTCTAGATAGGGAGAATGAGGTCTGATGGGTGGGAGAGCTGCCAAGCTGCCAATGAGCTAATAGCAGAGCGGAGGTCCCAGGTCCTATCGTGGTGGTTTCAGTTGATTTGCGGTGAGCAGCTGTCTATTACATCACCTCCTACAGTCCCCTCGTTTGTTAGCAGACGAGTAGCCAAGAGCCACACCCACACGAAATAACTTCTACCTGTACTTCCCCATGGAAGCAGTTGTTGTGGGGTGTTCAAAAGGCCTAACAGAGATAGGGGTTCTGCTGCTATTGAAATGCTATTGGAGTTAGGGGTGCAACTCCCTTAGGCTCCTTTGAAAATCCCCGCTGCAGGTATTGTCAGCAGTCAGGAATGGGAGAGGATGTGCCATGAATGAGAGGGCAGGGAGTCTTGAGAGAACTTCTGCACCATAAGAACCCCCCATATAGAAACAAGAGACTTAAGCCCTAACTCAGTTGTTGATCAATTGCATAGTCAATTGCTTGACTACACTGTGGTTAGTTGGTCTTGTGTATATTTCATAAGGAACCAATGTCAGTCAGGTTTATTCAGGTGGTACAGGAAAACAGTTCTATACGTTACCAGTCTGCGAAGAGGAGTCCCACGCGGTGAGATTCACCTTACGTAGAAGGTGTGCTCCCCGAAGTTGCATCCCTTAAGCCATCTTTTTATACCCTACTTGTTTACCAGCAAAAGGTACTGTATATGTCACCTGCAACTGGATTCAACTGATCAGCTTCTTACCTTGTTTGTTTCTGGTATCATGGTGTAGCCCTTTATTTTTTGTTCTAAATCCATGCATTCCAGGTCATGATGCACCCTTATCTTTGTTCTGAACGCATGCATTTCATGTACAAAGAGGTATGAAGACACCTAGGTCTCCTTTCCTGTTGCCATGAGGAAATAATCATATGCTCTGAGACTGACAGTTTTCCTATCTACTCAAGCCAAGGCTTACTTCAGCTAATGCAAGGTGTTATGGGCTACGTGTACAGGATTATAACAAAGGTACTGGCCAATTTTGCGCTATATAACTGCTGTATTAATGCTTAATAATCTATATACAATACTTAACTACTTAGAATATGTGTGACAGGTAGTATTAGCAGCATAACATGGATATAGGTTAGCCTGTGTATATTAGCATCAGCTACAATTAGCAATTACATTTTTACCAGGTGACAAAGTGGCTGACTATAGAACATAGTATCTGTGATTTGAGGGAACATGGAACACGTGGGAATGCTGAAACTTTGAACCTCTGCATAAGTTTCTCTTGAGCTGCAGGCCTTCATGGAAAAGTTCTGGAAATCTTAATAGGGATGAAAAGATCAGGATTTTAAAGAAATGTCATAGGGTTCTGGAGAAATGATTCCATCTCCCTCTGGAATGGAACAGAGACTCTTACCAAAGGGATATACAGCTGTACTGAATTCTCTAGGGCTTTGCCACATGGCGGGGGCGTTGTTATGGGGGATGAATGCAAACAGAGTGTGGGCAGAGCCTGGGTCATGACCCAACACCGTCTGACCATGCATCATGCTTGGGGTGGAGGCTAAAGAGGGGCCCATGCATCTTATGGAGGGTGGAGCCAGTTCCCATGGGGATGGTAACTTCATCCCAGTGGTGGGAGCTGACTATGTACACCCTGGGGGTTTAGACAGAGGATGGGGCTGGGCCCTATGTTTGTCTAGTCTATTTCAATAAGTCCTCTAAATTGAAAGGGAACCAGCCAGTCAATTAGAAGCTACATTTAAATAATTAAGTTACACAGGTTGGTCCTGAAGAGTCAGTCTTTACAATGCATTGTGCAGAAGAATGATGGAAACACTAAAAAGCTTGTCAGGCAGAAACAATTCCATGGGAACATGGCGATGGGGGCTGGAGTTCATTCCTATGCCCCACTTATGCCTTTAAAACAATGGGACTGAAGTGGGACAGAGGCCTTGCGTTGGCCTTCAACGAGATGAGTTTCACCCATAACTTCATGGAACAAGTCTCTTGTGTTCATATTTGACCAATAGCAGGTTGGCATTAAGGACTCTAGTTCTAGCTCCACCCCTCTAGCAAATGCTAGCTGTCTTTGGACATAGACAATGAATACAGTTATGAGGGCTGGGGAGCCACTAGATGGTGCTGTTAGGCAAGTTCTATTTCACTGCTGGAAGAAATCGCTGTGCTGCTTTTAGTTTGGTGTAGAGGATTCCTTGGGGAGAGCTGTAGTGAGCAGCAAGGGAGTTTGCTCTGTTTTAATCTCGCTAATTAGGCCTGCTCTACACTAGGGTGGGGAATCGATCTAAGATACACAACTTCAGCTAGGAGAATAGCGTAGCTGAAATCTACGTATCTTAGATTGACTTACTTTGCATCCTCGTGGCGCGGGATCGACGGCCGCCACTCCCCCGTTGACTCCGCTTCTGCCTCTCGCCCTGGTGGAGTTCCAGAGTCAATGCGGAACGCGTTCGGGGACTGATGTATTGCAAGACGCGATACATCAATCCCCGATAGATCGATCACTACCTGCCAGCGGGTAGTGTAGACATACCCTTAGAGTCAATCCTTAGGGTGGAGCTGCTATCCCGGAAACCAGCCTAGGGCTTGCTAGAAAACTGCCCTAAACCCAGTGTTATTGGCCCCCAAAACATGGAAAAGCCAGCCCAAAAAATCGGGGTGGGGTTTGCATCCAGGTGTCATGACACTGGGTGGGAATTTGCATCCAAACATCACGAGGCTGGGTGGGGTTTGCATCATGACTCCATGCTGCAAAAAATGCCGCAGGGCTCTGGTCAAGGGGGGGGGGGGGGGATGTACTTCAGTGACAAGTGGAAAAACCATAGACCGCAACTGCCTGAAAACATCCACCCAACGCCACACGTACAAGCCAAATGTTACTTCTAATCAGCTGACTTGGCTACATTTCACCTGCATGCAGTTGCTGACCACCCCTGTTCCAGGACTGGTGTGTATGCAAAGCATTTGCAGTAAAAACCTACCCAGACTCCTCGTCAATGATTTCCCCTCCAATGGCAAGCCAACCTGCAGAGCCAAGGCTTAAGAGGAGCAGAACTCTCCTGGACCCACTCTGAGACAGCAGGCGTTGTGGGGTAGGTGAGGGGTATTTTGTATTTGTATGTTATATTTTTATGAAATTCAGAGGGATTTTTGTGAATGGCGGTAAGAGATGTTGACTTCATGTCATGTTCATAAGTTGACATTCTATATAAGGGAGAAAACATCCTTTTTATGGGTGGTCTACAGAGTTGTACAGAATTCATATTTTTGAGAGTTTCTGGCTGTACTTTGTATTTTAGAAAAAAAAGCTTTAAAAAGGCACAAACCCCATTGTGAATTTAGTGTATTTATTTAGAAACTAACAAAAAAAAATCTTATTTGTTTAAGCTTCATTAGTATGTGCATTTGAAAGCACTTTCCACCTGTTTTTGGCTGCTGGCTCACTACTTTTGTGTGAAGTCTAGGTACAGCAAGGAGACCAGGAATGAGTATGGAGAGGGGGAGATTGGGACTTGGACAGCAAGCTCAGAGCAGGAGGACTAGGACTGGCTGTGCAAGGAGACTGGGATGAGAAGCCTGGGAGAAGGAGCCAGGGATGGGCTGCAGCGAATGGGACAGCAGGGGTCAACCTTGGGGAAAATGGGTAGACGAGTCTGTGCCCACCAAAGCACACTCCCCTCCAGAGCCTGGAATGGAACCCAAGATGCCTGACTATTGATGTCTCACTATTACTCTGCTATCAGCAAATCTATGAAAACACACTGGGCAAGTGGGTGTCTCATCCCCCTTCCTCCAGTGCTGGTCCACATAGCAGTAGTAGGTTGTTATCCTCTATCAGTTACTGCATTAGCTCAAGTGGTAGAGTTCTGTATGATGGCTCCAACCCTGCTGATGAGCATGTAGGTGTCAAAATGAAGCTACATGATGGAATTTGGTTTTTTTAAGTTTTGCTTTTTAAAAAAAAATCTAAGAAATTACAGACAAAACAACATTAAAAGCCCATTATTAAGGTTGCAGAGTCAAGCACTCAAGAGTTAGGAAATCCCAGAATTAAAATCATCTGTGCAACTTTAATTCAGCCCCGTTATGCGTATGCAGCATCATGCATGTAAACAACTGGCGGCTTGCTCCCCCCAAAAGGTAGGGATTGCATTAACAAAGGAAACAGTGAGTTTGAAACAGCTATTTGTTTATTTCACTTCCTTAAAACTGGGCAAATTTAGTCTGGTACAAAACTCATTAAAGGGATATTCAACAGCTATTTATAGATTTCAAGGCCAGAAGGGACTATTGGAATCATCTAGTCTGACCTCCTGTATAACACAGACCAGAGAACTTCTCCAAATAATCTTGTTAGAATATAGATATTCAGGCCTGCCTGTAAAGCCTGTACTTTAAGAACTTAGGTGTATTTTTATCACTTAGCTAGTTATAGGGGTATAAAAATAAAGGGTACGTCTATACTTACCTCCGGGTTCGGCGGTAAGCAATCGATCTTCTGGGATCGATTTATCGTGTCTTGTCTAGACGCGATAAATCGATCCCGGAAGTGCTTGCCGTCGACGCCGGTACTCCTGCTCAGTGAGAAGAGTACGCGGAGTCGACGGGGGAGACCTGCCTGCCGCTCTGGACCCGCGGTAAGTTCGAACTAAGATACTTCGACTTCAGCTGGGGGGTTAGTGTGGACCAGCCAAAAGAATCAAAGTCACAGTCGGCCTGAGTATGGGCCTTATCTCACTTGGCTAGTCTGAGGCCTTGTTCTTAGGTTAAGACCTTTGGCTAAGCAGCAGGGGCAACCATATGCTGGGAAGCCTACAGCCACATCCTCACCTCCCAAACCAATCACACTGAAATGAGGTGCTGTTGGGCTGTTAGGAAGACAATCCTGTCCCGATAATGCCCATCGCCACCAGAGAAAGAGACAGATCTTAAGATGGTTAAAGAAAACTTAGTTTGATGGTATCCTGTCTGGCAAGAAATCACTTATCAATGGTTGTGGTTGTGAAACCCTCATTTCTGTATTGTTTTATCTTTATGGCCCCCACTTTTCTATTGTTAATCGGTCTGGTTCTCCAATTGTTTCTGTCTGCTGTATAATTAATTATGCTGGGTGTAAGTTAATTAGGGTGGTGGGATATGATTGGTTAGAGAATTATGTTACAATATGTTAGGATTGTTTAGTTACATTTCAGTAAAATGATTGGTTAAGGTATAGCTGAGAATATTACTATATAAACTGGGATCAAACAGGAAATGGAAGGGAAATTGGAATCATGCTTGCTAAGGGGGGGGGGGGAACGGGAATAGGGAACAGGGAACAGGGACACAGGTAAGGCTCTACGGCGTCAGCTGGGAAGGGGGACGCGGGGTAAATGCTCTGAGGCATCAGAGCTGGGAAGAGATTCTATCGGCGTATAGAGATAAGCCCGACTGGTGTGAAGGGATTCGGAATATGCTTGCTTGGACATTAACCCCAATAAACATCGCATTGTCTGCACTTTGGACTTCTGGTCTTTTGCTGCTTGCCATCTGTATGACAAGAACCGGGGGGGGGGGGGTTTGAGGGAAAGCCCTCTAACAAATCTTATAGAAAAAAACATCCAATCTTGATTGAAAAATTGTCTATGATGGAGAATCTACAGCCCTTGGTAAATTGTTCCCATGGTTAATGGCTCTCGCTGTTAAAAGTGTACGTCTTAGTTCCAGTCTGAATTGGTCAGCTTCAACATCCAGCCATTGGATCATGTTAGACCTTTCTCTGCTGGACTCAAGAAGCCATTATTAACTATTTGTTTCCCATACAGATATTTAGACTGTAAACAAGCCACCCCTTAGCCTTCTTTGTTAAGAGGAATAGATTGAGCTCCTTTTGTCTATCACTATTAACCCTTTAATCATTCTCGTGGCTCTTCTCTGAACCGTCTACAATTTTTCATTTGATTATTTTTTATTTTTAACTCTCGCCCCCACATACAAGAATCGTCTATGCCCCTGATCATGCTCAATACTCCAAAACAATATTCTGTCCTCACATACGTTCTGCCCCCTCCAAGTCTCATCATCAGTTTTCCAAGATGCCAGTTCTCACCCACCGCCCCAACATCAGTTCTCCTTCCAGAGACCCCACATCAATTCGGCTCCCCCCCATCCCTGCCCCACTATTTTACATATAGGGAAACCAAGTCACAGAGATGAAGTGACTTGCCCAAGTTCACCCAGCAAGACACTGGAAGAGCTGGGAACAAAGCCCAGATCTTGTGATTCCTAGTTCAGTGATGACCAGTAAAAAAGGAGCTACAGTCCCATTTTGGGAGCAGAGCTTCACTTTAAAGACATGACAAGACCTCATGCCGTCTCTTGTCCCCGTTTTCTTTTTGAGGACTCTGGCTCTGACACCAATCAGGGCATGCTGTGGCTCCTTTAAAAGCATTTTCTCTTCTCTTTTGGCTTCACTGCAATCACATAACCTCCTGGGTCAGACTGAAAACTTCCCCAGGGCTGAAGTCTGATCTTAAGTCTGCCTCAAGCCCTGAAACATTGTCCCGTCCCTTTTTCTTAAAGGGACCACACAGCTTCCCTTGTGTCAGATGCGCCGGGTGTATTTTACCGAGCGACCTAAAGATGGTGGTGGTGCAAAGAACATCCAAGGTATAAATTATGTAGGACATCAATAATTGGAATCATTTGCATTTACACTGAGGGGAGAAGAGACTGGAGGTTTTCTTCCCCCACTCGTGTTGGAGAAATGACCCAGAACAGTTTGTACATGTCTGATCTGACAGGGGAATTCCTCTTTCCCACACCCTCCTGGTTTTGCTGGGTGATATTCTGGGTTGGTTGGTTGCTGGTTTCTGGTTATACACTGATTCTTATGCTCTCATCCTGCACTTTAGACACCAAGTAAATACTTGAGAGAAACCTTGCATTGTTTTGCTGAAAGGACTTTTTGCAATCCTTTTATTGGCTGGGAAGGAATAGCTGGATTCCTTAGAGACACATACCCCCTGAGAGGTCACACTTTTCTCCTCTTCCTCCCTCGGGCGAGCGTCTCCACCTCCTTCATGAACCGCAGACACAGCTCCTCCTGCCACGCCAGAGCCACGCACTGAATGGCGACAGGCAGCCCCACGGCTCCTTCCACAGCCTGCAGAGGAGAGACAAGCCGCGGGATGTTACCTGGGATGTCAGGCTCTGGTTCCAAATAGCCTTTGGAATCCTGATCTGAACTTCCTAGCTGGACCCATTCTGACAATGGGGTGAACCCAAATACCAGATCCCAATGCCCCCCAAATGTGGGGGAAAGCTGAAGCTGAAGTGCAGAGTTCGGGCCTCTCTCATGTTCAATTGGTTCCTGCTCTAATAAGGAGAGCGAGAGGGGGGAGATATTCTCATATAGTGTAGCAACAGATTAATCTCATGCACCAGCAGTCCCCCACTCCATCCATGACCCCCTCTTCTTCATGTCTGCTGACCTGCCTCAGTGTCCTATCCCAGGGGTCACCGTAGTGCCCTGTGTAATGCTTCAGATCTTCCTCATCAGCCTCCGTAACGGTGGTGACCGGCACAACCCCCGCGGGGAAGTTTAAGACGTTGTACAACATGGTAGAGGAAACAGCAGCTGGGAGGAGCAAAACACAGAATATCACCAGTGGGAATCCAGCAAGGCAGCACCAGCCGCGGGGTTCTGGATCTCGGCAGTGCGCAAGGGACGTCGCATGCATCCGCTTTGCGAACGCAAGACACGTTGCACTCCACTCTGAGAATCACCCTCTGGGCCGTCCCTCAAACCCTGCAAATCGGTAACAGGGACTGTCGTTGGTCACACAGCCGTCTGCCCCGCACTCACGCAAAATGATCCGCACCAGCAATGATCTGCACCTTTTTCTGTTTACACCGCGGGGAGAGAGAGTGTGGTCGAAAGTCCTCAGCACAGATTGGGAAGGCAGAATCTCTGGCAGTCTAGATCCACCTCTGACACTGACTTCCTCCAAAGCCCTTGGGCAAATCATTTAACATTTGTGTCCCTGTTTCTCCAGCTGTAAAATGGAGCTTATTTATCCCTATCGACATTATAGGGTGTTGGGAACTTTGATAGTTAACACTTGTACAGGGCTGAGATAATCACAAGTGTAGTATCTATTGTTTTAATTACATGAATTCTGGAACTAAACTTCCCTGCTGAGCCAGGGATGGAGAAACAAATTGTAGCTGGGTGAGCTGGCTAGTTTAAAGGGGGGAAAAAAGCAGTTTCGTTGTTAGCATTACGGGAGCGTCTAGTGGCTCTGAGCCTGATCCAGTCCTGATATGCAAACACATCGGAAGAAAGAGATCACAGTCAAAATAGACAAGAGGTGGGAGGGGAACCCAACCAAAAGGACGTCTCAAAGTCCACACCAATGGTTAGATTAGACTAGACCTAGGATTCAGACCCCCTGTTTTTGAGGCCATTGTCCTGCCCACTAGACCACACTGTCTCCTTAGGCGGGTAGTGATATCCCTGGCAGTAAATATCAGTATTAACAATTCTAGCAGGTTGATTCTCAGAGCTGCGCCATTTCTGTGCAAACAGAAGGGCCGTGAGGGTGAGATTCATGGCTGCCACATCACGGAACCAGCCAGTGCCAGGTTACCGAATAACTTCCCAGGATAGCCGACCGTGAAGGCAGGACCTAGAACCGGACACAGCACGACATCCAGCTTGAGTTTCCTCCATGCGGCGATGAACTCCATGCGGTAAGCCTGGGTGGAGAACGCAAGACGGAAGCCCTGTTATATCCAGGGTTCTAGACCCAGCCCTAGCATGGCTTTGTGGCCTAACAGCAGACAGAGCCACGTGTGTGTTGGGAAAGGAGCTAGACAGATACCCCTACGAATGGCATTCCAGAAAGCAATGGCAGACAGGATCTAGCAGTTGCTTTATCCAGGCCAAGGCAGAGTTTCTGCCTCTCCCGATAGAGGATTATTATAGGCGGAGCTGGTAGCACCATCTATTATTAAAGCTGCCTGATATTTTGCCAAACTTGAATCGTTCAGGCAGAAATTTTCCATGCTGGGTGTCTGCCTCAGTCTGAATTTTTGGGGGGACGATTTCAGCCCAGTCCTTTCTGAGAACAAGGCTCAGGAAAAATACATGGTTTTACCCATATTAAAACATCCTGGCAACCTTTTTCTGCGGAAAGTCCTGCCACCCCTGTGATTGGGAGCAGGGGCTGGAAATGTGGCAGGAGGCGGGGCTGTGTGTCAGGGACGTGCCCTTTGCTATCCCAACTTTGGCCAACTTATAAGTCTTTGAACAAATCTCAGTTGGCACATGCTCAGCGGAGACTTCTCAGACTTTAGCAGCTAAAATCTCGGAAGAGTCCATCCTCAATGAGCATGCTCCAACCCCTCACGACTGCTAGCACTGACCAGTCTGTGCATGGCCATCCGCACAGAGCGACTGAACATGCTTGAGACCAGAGAGTTGGGGTGAGGCCTAACCCTGAATGAGGTGGGGAATAAATAGGATGCAACCATGTAATTAACGACTGTCTCATAATGCATACGCACAAGAGAACTGAATTAAGATTGCACAGGCAACCTTATTGCTGGGCTGTTCTAACTTTTGAATGCTTGACTTTGCAACCCTAATAATGTCCTTTTAACATAGTTTTTTGGGTGTCATTAATCACTGAGATGAATGCAAGCTAATGGGGGGAGTGAATAGGAGGTCTAAATATATGCAAGTAGCAGTGGTCATAATAGAATTACCTATGGAGCAGCGGGGAAGGTTTCAAAGTGGATCTTAAAAGTGGGGAGAGAGGGAACAAACATCACCCGCTAGAGCCCACAACAGCCCAGGACTGCTTGCTCTGATGGAAAGCTGGTGTCTCCAGCAAGCTGGATGGAGCCCCGTGCTTGTGCAGCGTATTGAGTGTATAAATGCATGGGAAGAAGTGCTGGTCAAGCAAGATGCAGGATCAGGGATGCCAACTTATTTCCAGCAGGAGGGATGCTGAAGGAGGGACACGAGTAGTTAAGCATCTCATCAGCACCGCACGTCGCCTAAGACATTCCCAAGCTATGTCTTCGCTGCAGAGTTACCCGGCGCGATCGCCCATGGGTACAAGCAGCCACAATGCAAAGCCCTTCCCAAGTTACTGTATCCTCAAGAGGCCGTACTCCCCTGTGTCTGTTGCTAGGACTCCTGGGGGCACATCCCAAGCTCTGATTCCTTTCCAGTGAATAGTGGTAGAATTTGTCTGCCCTTCTGGGTGGCCGGGGGGGATTGTGGGCAGGTTCCAGCTTGAGTGAAGGCAGCACTCAGGTTTTAGCAGGGACCCCAGGATGGGCCAGTTAGCCCAGGCTGAAATCATCACTAAACTCAGGTCAGAAGTTTGTGTGTGTGGATGGGAGTGGGGATAGACTGACCCCCGAGTAAGAGCTGGGAAAACTCTACAGTGAAGACAGACCCCCGCCCTTCTCTGCCCAAATCTCACCTCATTTCTGTCCTCAGCCCTTGCAAGGGAAGGTTTGTCTTGAGCAGGAAAAGCAGTTGAGTTTTGATCAGCCTTGGCTAGCACGCATTTAGGGCTCTAAAGGCCAACAGGGCTGACATAAAGTCAACCTGATCCTTCACAAATAGCCAATGTCTTGTGTGTAAGACAAGGGTAACCGTCACTTTAGCTCAATGCGCTGATCCAAAGAACTGCAGCAAACAGAACAAACGAGGGGCTCTGCTGAGAGGCAATTACAATCACGCTGTGTTGCCAACTCTTGTGATGTTATTGCTATTCACACGACAACTGGTATTTGAGCTCCTGGAGTCATGTGAATTCATGCAAATCTCCACTCTCATTTCTCTGAGGACATTTCTAGCCCTTCTCAGTTGCCGAGAAAAGCATGAAAATATGACTCCGGAGCATCCCCAAAGACTCAGAAACTAGAAGGCAAATAAAAAGAACCCCAAGGTGATAACTTCTTAGCATCTCGTGATTTTTAGGCCAATCTCGTGATTTTGGGGGGCACAACTCCTGATTTTTGAACTTCGGAGGTGGGCACTGCTGGGTAAAGAAGCTTCATGATTGCACTTCGTTTTCAGGGGTGGCGCTTTGCTTTCGCTTTCCTCTTTGCAGTGAGAAAAATCACATTTACCGTCACTTGGGCGTGCTGCTTCCACAGAAGTTTCTTGGACCTGAAATGTAATTGAACATGTTAAAATGACTGCAGTTAATAAGACTAAAATATTGCAGAACAGGTGATTGAATACCCCCATCTCCATTGATGAGATGCTACTGGTATAAGACACCGTTATTTTACCAATCATTTTAAAAAGAAGGAACAATGGATTCTGTTTCCAGTTTAGATAAATAGTTTACTCTATCCTCCGAGCAAATGAACAGTGAAGTCCTCAAAGAGGGGAAGAGTGGTCCAATTGTTAAGGTACTAGGTTGGGCCTCAGGAGATCTGGGTTGAGTTTTCAGCTCTTCCACATGTTGGAGAGAGAGAGAGAGAGAGAGCCTGAGTACTGGGCTTGGTGTAAGAGCTGAGGCCTGTAGTCAGCAAAGTTAGGCCATGTATTCTAGCAGATGCTAACAAGTTCACTGTCCGATACGTGACCTTGGCAACTGTATTGCTAACGTTGCTAAAACACAAGTACTCCAAAGAAGCAACGGATACTGGGGTATGTGTATCAACACACTCCAGATGATTAGCCAGGTATGCCCTGACCTAACACCAGATAAGAGAGTTTGACAGAAGTGATGCGTAGAGATGTTTTGCCCTGGAGCAAGATCCAAGGGGAGGTAACAAGCAGATGTCACGAAATATGTAAGTTGTTTGTCTCAGTCTATAAATGACAGGGAACTTCGCCTTAACACTTTGTGTGGCCTAGGGGACAGCAGATCCTCCTACTGCTAATGGAGCCGCTCCTTGCGTCATGTGTCAATGAACCTGTAACCACAGAGTCAGAGCACTAGTACTGCGACTTAAGGACAATAAACCTGGCTGAGTGCCTTTGTCACTGCACCGTGCCAATGGTCTTTCTTTCTGGGCAGTACTATTGAAGTCTGCTGAACCACCTAACTGCGCAGGGCTGGGACAGCATATGGAGAGAGCACTACACGGATGCCAACACTACAGACTCCCAGTGTGGCTTGGGCAAGTCACTTCATCTCTCTGCTCCTCGTCCGTGCAGGGAGGGCAATAAAAGTTGCCTACCTCACCACAGGAGCTGTGAGGCTAAATTCATTAATGGATGGCCCATCTTCTGAGAGGAGACTGAGGGAGCTTGGCTTGTTTAGCCTAGCAAAACATAAGCTGACAGGGGATCTGACCACTCTCAGGGTAAACACCAGGGAGGGGGAAAAGTTATTCAAGCCAAAGGGCAACGCTAGCACAAGAACAAATGGGACTAAACTGGCCAGGAAGGAATTCAGGCTAGAAATTAGAAAGTTTCCAACCGTCAGAGGAGGGAAATCCTGGAACTGCCTCCCAGTAAGAGTTGTGGGTACAAACAACCTCATTCATCTGAAGGTGGAACTTGATAAGATTATGAATGGGATTATATGATGGGATGGCCAGCGACAGCAGGGGAACTGGACACGAGGACCCAGGTGGCGCCTTCCACTCTATGTTCTGGGTTCCTATATTTTGAGGTACTCCAATACTAGGATGATGGTGGCCTCTGTAGATACTCTTCTCTAGCTCTGTCTTCATACAGAATAGAGGGCTCAGGACACGATGGGTATTTTCTCAGTCCTTAACTAGTCAAAGTTCCTCTTGACGGCACAGAGAAAATCTTGGGAATTTCAAGATTTGTCCCAAAACATTAGGTAAGTGGCCTCTAATGTGGTGAGAACAGGTGGATGGGACTCAAGACTTTATTGCCGGCTCAGTCACTGACTCAGCGTGAGACCTTGGGTAAGTCACTTGGTCAGCCCTGGTCTCCATTCCCCACACGTAACATGTGCGCTCTATGGATTAACACAGTTGCAGTCCATTCCATTTACATGGTTACAATCCATTCGCCTCTGCCCGTGGGACTCTGGCAAGCAGCAGATGTTACAATTCATGGCACTTTACCGGTAGCAGTGTGAAAGGACGTGCAAAAGTTCAAGCTGATGGGACAGAACCACAGCTGATGTAAATCAGCAGAGCGCTGTCAGTGTCAACACCGCTACACTGATTTGCAGCAACCAAGAATCTGGGCCAATGTCAGAAGGAAAGTGAAAGCCAGAGGGTCAGGACACGCCCAACTTTCCTTTGCCTTACAACTCATGCTGTGCAAATGCACCGTGTCCATGCGGTTATTCGAATGGGACGCTCTCTCTTACCTCACTCCACACAGCGCAGCCAAATAACCCGCCAGGCGCGGAAACTGAAAAGAGGCAAATTACATTTCAGTTGGGATCAGAACTGGGCACCCAGAGACCTGCAGGAAATGGTCACCCAATGAAATTAACAGGCAGCAGGTTTAAAACAAACAAAAGGAAGTATTTCTTCACACAACACACAGTCAACCTGTGGAACTGCTTGCCAGAGGATGTTGTGAAGACTAAGACACTACCACAGGGGTTCTCAAACTGGGGGTCAGGACCCCTCAGGGGGTCACGAGGTTATGACCTGGGGGGTTGCGAGCTGTCAGTCTCCACCCCAAACCCCGCTTCGCCTCCAGCATTTATAATAGTGTTAAATATTTTTAAAGTGTTTTTAATTCATAAGGGGAGTTGCACTCAGAGGCTTGCTGTGTGAAAGGGGTCACCAGTACAAAAGTTTGAGAACCACTGCACTAACAGGATTCAAAAAAGAACTAGATAAATGCATGGAGGCTAGGTCCTTCAAGGGCTATTCGCCAGGATGGGCAGGGATGGTGTCCCTAGTCTCTGTTTGCCGGAAGCTGGGAATGGGCGACAAGGCATGGATTACTGGATGATTGCCTGTTCTGTTCGTTCCCTCTGAAACACCTGGCATTGGCCACTGTCGGAAGGCAGGATACTGGCTGGATGGACCATTGGTCTGACCCAGTATGGCCGCTCTTATGTTCTTATGTCACAATGGAAGGAGTTGGATTCCCACCATCCCTGAGGCTCTGATTTTTTAGTCAATAGCCCCCTGGTTATCTTTGGATGGCACTTCATAGAGATTGCTGAGACTAATAATAAATAATTAATAATTTATATAGCACATGATCCAAGCCCAGTGAAGTCAATGGGCTTCTTTGACGGGCTTTAGCTCCTGCCCAGAGACACAAAGCCCTTTACAAACGAAAAACATAGCACTGAGATGCAGCCACTTCTAGGGTGCGGAACAAACCAGTGCACACAACGACGCCACCCACTGATTCTGGGCCAAGGACGCCCCTGCCCCCCTTTTACAACAACGCCTGTGTGTTCTTTAACATTACCATTATAACATCCGGTGCTAGCGCTGCACAAACAGGACCTCATTCACCCCCATAATACCCCTGACAGGTCGGTCAGCGCTATCCCCATTTTACAGATGGGAAAAATGAACACAGAGAAATTAAATGGTTCAACCTGAGGAGATAAAATTACTTCAGGCCGAGAGTCATAAACATACGGAGTAAATCACTGGGAAAGGAAATTCAAACCAAAGTTTGTAAGTGAGCTCAGAGATTCATCGATTTTTAGGCCAGAAAGGACTTTTCGATCATCTAGTCTGACCTCCTGCATAACATGGGATTGATTTCGCCCTGCTCCCCTTGTCGTGAGTGCAATGGCTAACACATCTCTTCCAGAAAGGCATCCAAGGCTGGATTTGAAGACATGAGGAGATGGAGGATCCACCACTTCCCTTGGGAGTTTGGTTGACTGGTTCATCACCCTCACTGTTAAAAACTGGGGCCTTCTTTCTAATTTGCATTTGGCTAGCTGCAGCTTCCAGCCATTGGTTCTCGCTCCACCTTTCTCCACTAGATTAAAGAGCTCTTTAGTACCTGGTCCCAACCCCCGGGGAAGGTACTTATACACCCACTATTAAGTCACCTCTCAATCTGCTTTTTAATAACCTGAACACAGCCCCTTAAGTCTCTCACTGTAGGGCACTGGTTCTCAACCAGGGGGCAGGGGCCCCCTGGGGGGGCCTCAAAAGGGGTTTCAGGGGGTCCGCCAAGCAGGGCTAGTGTTAGACTCCCTGGAGCCCAGGGCAGAAAGCTGAAGCCCCACTGCATGAGGCTGAAGCCCAGGGCCCTGAGTCCCACCACTGGGGGCTGAAGCCAAAGCCCGAGCAACTTAGCTTCGTGGGGGCCCCTGTGGCGTGGGGCCCCAGGCAATTACCCTGCTTGCTACGCCCTAATGCCAGCCCTGGCTTTTATAAGCATAAAACCAGTTGTTGTGGCAGAGGTGGGCCATGGAGTTTTTATAGCATGTTGGGGGCGGGGGGGAGGGAGAGCTCAGAAAGAAAAAGGTTGAGGACCCCTGGCGTAGTGCATTTTCTCCAGCCCTTGGATCATTTTGCGGCTCTTTTCTGCATCCTCACCAAATTTCCAACAATAGCCATCGACAAACCTAGCTGGGGTGGGTCTAGGGGAAAAACCAGGGAAGTGAGATGAAGAGAGTTTGAAAAGTAGCAGCACTTTCCTTCATCTTAAGAGGCCTCACCTCAGTCAATGTGCTACAAACTCCACCAGCTTCCCATGGACACCAGCCCCCGGAATGTGAGCTGGGGCCATTGGGGCGCAAGCCAGCATTGAGATAAGAAGATGAGACTCACCAGAGGTCGAACCGTAAGAGCCAGCATTTTTTTCACCAGTGTTGGAATCCTGTAACAATTCACCTGGGGTTCCAAGCCTGGATCCACAACGTCCCCTGCACTGGGAGGGAACAGAGGGAGAGGGCGGAAGCCAGTTGCTTTACACCTAACAGCTGGCTGACACCTAACCAGAATTTTGCTGTCTCAATGCCTGGAAACAAACTCCCTCTGCTATAAAATATGGCATTCGTCTCCCGCAGCTAGGGATGCAGGCAGCAGCCGACGCATGGGTGCAAACTGCACTGCAGAATGCCCACGGGCCGGATTCTACTCCAGCTTCCACCACCGGAGGTTGGGAGTAACTCTGCTGAAATCAGTGGAGTCACCCTGGGGTGACGCCCCTGGAAATGAGAGGAAGAACAGATCCAGAGGGTGTGATTCCTGGGGAGCTCTGTTGCCTTCCTTGGAGTCACTCTGGAATTGCACTGCAGGGTTTTGGCCTCTAGCGTGAGTTGGCACAAGCCACCGAGCGCCGGTTCTGGCCCTTATTCTCCAGATTCGCGTCACGGTAAGTCTGGAGGCCTGACTGCATTTAGGTGCCTAACTCGGGGCAGCCACGTCTGTTGGCCCAGATACACTCCCTGTCACTCGCTGGAGCAGGTTTGGAAAGTGGTATAACTTGGGCCTAAAGCTTCAGTACCACGTGTGCCAAACCACCTGTGGTGTCCACAACTTCTGCAGAGAGCTGCTGGCCCTTAGGCTGTACTTGATTGACTCAGGGAGGCACTGTGGGGCAGGTAGTGTCTTGCATTGATTTAATGGCCTATAAATAGTGGCATCTCCGTGGCAGGGAGGGTGTTGATTTGCGTGCCAGGTGCTGTCTGGCATTTATCCATCGATGCATATTGACTCTGATCACCTCACCGGGGCCAGTTTTACCCGCCCACTTGCAGACATTATCAGCCTCCACTGTAAATTTCCAGTCAAGTCACTCGTTTATTGGCCAGAACCCCTCCAGTCCCCGTGGCTTCTGTTAGAAGCAGCACGTCATCAGCCCTCCATTATGGGCAACGACTGCTTTGAATGTCTGTGAGTCCGGCGAGGCTAGGAGGAAAGGTCACTTCGTCTCTAGTCTCAGACCCGCGTTCCACCTCTTTCCGCTCTGCCAACCCATCCCCCCCTCTCCCCCCGCATGGAGACACCCTGCTGCCCTGACATAGAGCTGCTGGTTGTGCTAATGGGCTGTCACACACGAGCTCGCGGGGGACAGTTTAACTCCCACCAGAAGGACAGAGGGTTTATACTTACAACATGCCCAGTAAAGTGGAGCCTCCATCAGCAAAAAGACCTTTCACAAAAAGCTCATTCATGACGTAGTCAGGCCGAGGAGGAGCAAAGGGCACCAGCTACATGAGAGCAAAAGGTTATTCGACTAGCAGCCGGGCTCCATGGAATGTAACTAATAGCTCAGGGCCTGTATCCTGCAAACACACATCACCAGGCTTATCGCTCACTGCTGTGGCTTCCCCCCTCGTTTCAATGGGAATTCTCCCAGGAATAAGCACCGTGCTTGGGAATAAACGTAGAAGCTGGTGGCTTTTGCAGCCCACTCCAAGACACGCTCTCTCTGTACAGGTTCAGAGCTCACCCCCTTCCTGGGGTATGGCTATATTTGCCTAGAATCTAATAATATAGCAGATTCCAGCTCAAGCCTTCTGTGTAGGTGTGGCTGCTCCTCCCTCGGGACTGCTCAGCCCAGACCTTAGATCCTCTCTCCTCCCAGAGCCATTCCTACTTCCATTCCATCCTGGGCAGAGTTGATGAGTAAGGCTGCGAGTTTGTCACGGAAGTCATGGATTCCGGGACTTTCCGGGACTTCTGCAGCAGCCGGGGCGGCTGGCCAGGGGGCTACCTGAGCAGCTCGGGCAGCCCCCGGGGCCAGCTGCACCGGCCCCAGCTAGGTGCAGGAGGGGGTGAGGGCTCTGGGCGGCGCTTACCTTGGGAGGCTCCCTGGAAGTGGCGACATGTCCCTCCCTCAGCACCTCGCTCCACGTGCTGCCTCTGCTCACAGGCACCGCCCCCGCAGCTCCCATTGGCCATGGTTCACGGTCAATGGGAGCTGCGGAACTGGCAATTGGGGCGGGGACAGCACATGGAGCTAGGAGCTGAAGGAGGGACATGTCGCCACTTCCGGGGAGTCGCCAATCCTCCCACCCCAGCACCTGCAGGAGTTCCGGGCCACGGGCCACCCCCCCCAGCATCAGCGGGGGTCCTGGGCTACTCCCCCCTGAGCACCCATGGCGCCCCCCAGGCTGCCCCCACAAACATCCATTGCACCCCCAAGGTGCCCCCACATGAGCACCTGCAGCACCCCCAGGCTGCCCACCCCCCACGAGCACCTGCAGCACCCCCAGGCTGCCCCTCCCCACAAGCACCTGCAGCATCCCCTGGCCCAAGATTTAGCGAGGGGTATATAGTACAAGTCGTGGACAGGTCACGGGCCGTGAATTTTTGTTTACTCCCCGTGACCTGTCCGTGACTTTTACTAAAAATACCTGTGACTGAAATGTAGCCTTAGTGATGAACCACAATGCCAACAGCGAGTCAGCAGAACTCCTTTAGAACGGCCCAGCAGGACGGACACCTGCTAAGAGGTGGGTCCCCAAGAGAACATGGTCACCCTGTAGCACTAATTAAAGGGCCCGGCCCTCTCTGCCCTGCTTCCCTTGTTCTGGGGAGGTGTCTCCCTGGAGCAAGACAGGTGCCGTGTCCACCGTTGGAAGAGTTTGAGCGTTTGCTGGCTCGCTTATGGACCCCCCTAGTGGTGCTGCTAAACCTGGGATCCAGTAATAAACAAGAGCGCTTGGCCCCACACGGGCCCATCTGTGCTCAACCTTTGCGTCCTGTCAACCCTTCTGCTAAAATCAGACGAACATGCCACAGAGGGGTGACCGGTTCCCCACGCCCGGCCCCTTTCGTTATCCCGCAGCAAGAGTATTTGCCCTGTGCTGCTGCTCCACTAGGGGGCTCCCTCTGCTATGACAGGGAACAGAACAGTTCTGTAGTGTACTGGCTCTGGGGACCTCTGATATACACCCACGCACAAACTGTGGGGTGCACCTCCCTTGGGGGGCACAGCTGGGGCCCGGGCCATCCCCCATAAGGGGCGGAGAGGGAGTGCCACCCAGCTCTGCTCCCATTCCCATCCTTGGCTGCCGATCCTGCACCTAAGACTCTGGCCCCCAGCCAGGACTCCACTACTGGCCCCATCCCTGCCCCCAGACTCAGCTCCCTTACTCCTGTCTGCGTCCCACCCCTCAGAGCCACGGCCATGCTCCAGGCCCCGGGTGGGCAAGGTGCAGACAGGGGTAACGGGGGGCATGACCCTGAAAAGCTTGGGGACCACTGGTGTATATGAATGAGTGATCTTTTGCCCTCCAGTGACTGGTTCCACACACAGGCTAAGAGACCTGCTACTGCCATCTAAGTCATTTGTCCTGCCCCCCTCCATGCTCCACTCCACCAGCCATTGCTGGATGGTTTCTTGTGCTATAGAAACACAGACAATCATCTGGAGAGCAATTTCACTTTTATGGGCCAGGTCAAAGAAACAGGCTCAGAACAAGAGGTTGGAGTGGCCGAGCTCACTGTGTGTCCAGCTTTCTGGAGACTCTCCTTGGTTTCATGCACAGCCCGTCTCATGCAGGGAGGTAGCAGGAAATAGCCGTCTGTGTCGTAGTACCCGATCCGAAGAGGGGCAGAGCTGGAGTACACCTGAAGTGAAGGGAGCCTTCTTTTAAAACAGTTCAAGCTGGGCGTGTATTGGGATTAGAACATAGATCAGACTTTTCCCAGACTTGGGTGGACCTCAAAAGGTTTTGGGGAAATGTTTTTGCCAATCCCAAACATGAAAAAAAACACCAGGAGTCAGACCGCCAAAATCATGAGATTCGCCCCAAAGCCTGAGATTTTATGAAGACCCTTAATCATATTTGGGGGAGGGGGGGTTAGCTTTTGATTGAAAACTCCCCCTGCCCATTCCCAGTGTGTGCGGGGAACATCTCTTGCAAACGTGCAGTGTAAGGACATTTTAGCCCTGGCCACACAAGCTCTCAATAGACGAGTTCTCTCATTGTACAAACACAGAACAGACAATCTTTGCTTGCCATCATCTATGCCAAGTCTCTGCCCCCAGTTTGCCCTGTGCCAGGGAATCTGTGTACTCCTCCGTTTCCCTTAGTCTGTGACGTAGCTGCTGATACTGGTCTCACCAAACTCAGCTCATTTGATGGGAACAGCTAATTTTTAACCTCTCCTGAGCCAGGCCAGCCAGGATTCAAACTGGTGATGGCCAGGTGAAATGGTCTGTCGCTGAGTAGCAACCCCCAGGCGTCCAGCCCCCAAGAATACTAACGTTGCCCCTTTGAGAAGGAGGCAACTGTCTGAATCTCACGCAGGCAGGCTCTGACATTCTTTAGCCACACAGGCCAAATGCGCCCCCCCGCCTCCATCTCAAACGCGCTCTCAGTCCACTGGGCCCTGTTCTTAAAGGAGCGACTCCCAGTCCCCAACGTACAAACATGACAAACACAACAGCAAAATAAAGCTTAATATCTCCACACTGCCCATCGAGCTGGGACAGTTACAAAATGTTGACCCCTGGACCTATCTCCTCCTCCCCCCGACAGAAAGAAATGATATCAGAGTGGATTGGGAAGATGGGGGGGCACACAGAGCCCCTGGCAGGAAGGAAGAATGGGGGACCTTGATATGGATGGGAAAGGGTCAAATGGGGGGCACATAAAGGGCGTGGCATGGGGAGAGGGCAATGGGGGGCACAGAGCCCATGGCATGGGAAGGGGAGAGGAATGGGGGGCACACAGAGTCCATGGCCTGGGAGAAGAGGAGATTGGCTAGCACTCAGAACCCTTAGCATGGGTGGGAGGGGAATGGGGTACACACTGAGCTTGTGGCAGGAGGGAAGAGGGTATTGGGGAGCACACAACACTGCTGGTGGGGGGCATAGGGGGCACACAGAACCCTTGGCATGGGAGAAGATAGGATTGGGGGGCCCTCAGCACTGCTGGTGCCGGGGAGAATGGGGGCACACAAAACCTTTAGCATGGGGGAAGAGGGGAATGGGGAGCCTACAGAGCCCTTGGCTTGGGGCAAATGGGAGGGCAAAGGGTGGAATGGGAGACACACAAAGGGTGGGAGCGGAGTGGATGGCAGATTGCTGGGATAGAGAGGACTAAGGAAGTTGTCCCAGGGAATTGTGGGATACATCCGGCTGACTCCTGGGAGTCAAGCGGGGCTGTGTCCACACTGCAAAGCAATAGGACTAGGACCCTGGGTCATAGCTTAACTTGAGCTTGGACCCACCAGCCCTGCAGGGTTCTGGGAGCTTGGGTGCAAGCCCTGGGTTAGTGCAATTGCAGTGTAGACTAAATGCAAGGGGGGTTAGGCTTGAGCCCAGCCTCAAACACTGACTTATGTTGAAGGGGAGACATACCCATGGTTCCCTTGTGCAAGTGCTCCGTTATCTTACCTGTGAAATGGGTGAATGGCTGTTACCTCCCCTAAGGGAGCTGTTTGGAGGCTTGCTTAATAATAAGGGTTACAAGGGGCCTGGAAAGATGAATATGTCAATGGAAGAGCCAGGTCGAGAACTCCCAGTCTCCAATGTCACACCTGGGCGGCAGGGTGTTGTGGAAGCGCTCTCAATAAATCAGGGGACGGCTGGAATTTTTCATGCCCTCGCCGGACTGCCTGCAGCCAGGGCCGAAATGGCATTCGTCATGATGCAGTCCCAAGAGCTGGCAACACTCCTGTTCGTTCGGTTGGGTTTCTTAGTGGAGGTCTCCTTTTCATTCCTTCCCCCCCACCTTCTCCACTTCCCATGTTCCTGCTTCCTCCTTTCAGCCCAACCCTTCCTCCCAGGAGGGGAAGTTTAAAGCGGGCAGTGTGAGAAAGTGCAGCCATTTTGTACAGCCAGGAGAGAACGCTGCAGGCCATCTCTGCAGGCGGCTTTTGCCTTTGTGCACTGGAACGGGAAGCCCTTTGGGGCAGATTTCCCATCACCCCCAATGTTCTTTGTCCCTCTCCCTGGAAAGCTTTGTTCAGGAGGGGACTCGTGCTGGACGGTGAGCGCCCATTTCAATGCACAGAGACGGGGATTTAAAGCTTGCTCCGGGCTGCATGATAGGAACAACTGCCTGCCTCCAACAGACCCTCAAGAGCCGGGTCTCTGAGAAGATCCTATCAGCAACAGCTTGAGGAAAGCAGTGCTACTTCACTCTCCAATGACCTACCTCCTCGTTGAAGGCCAGGGGCGGCACGGTGGGGTCCAGGCGGAACATGTCGTCACACAGGAGCGCTCTCATGCACAGAGCCAGGCTGTCCACGTCCCTCGCCATTGGTCCTACCGCTCCTGTAACTGGCATCAATATGGAAGAACATGTGTATAATTTAACCAATGGGATTTGAGGTGGCAAAAAAAACGATTTTCGCCTAGAGATTGAACTCTGGATGGAACAATCCTGCTCCGACCCGGGATATACTAAATCAGTGATACTCAGATAGGGACTCGAGAGCCACAAGTGGCTCTTTAGTGCAGCTCCTTGATTAATAATGAAATCACACAGTGTTTTAATATCATGTGCTGCAATCTAAGTTGTTAACCAGTCAGGATGCTTTTACTATGTTATTAACCAATTAAGTAAGTCATTAACTTATTTGCTGTGAGACTAAAAACATATATGTATATGACAGAACAAGAAGCAATGGTCTCAAGTTGCAGTGGGGGAGGTCTAGGTTGGATATTAAGAAACACTATTTCACTAGGAGGGTGGTGAAGCACTGGAATGGGTTACCTAGGGAGGTGATGGAATCTCCACACTTAGGGTACGTCTTCACTACTAGGCGGATAACGATCGATCTATCGGGGATCGATTTATCGCGTCACGTCTAGACGCGATAAATTGATCCCAGAACGCGCTCCCCGTCGACTCTGGAACTCCACCAGAGCGAGAGGCGGTAGCAGAGTCGACGGGGAGCCGCGGCCGTCGATCCCGCACCGTGAGGACCCGAGGCAAATCGATCTAAGATACGTCGACTTCAGCTACGCTATTCTCCTAGCTGAAGTTGCGTATCTTAGATCGATCCCCGCCCCTAGTGTAGACCAGCCCTTAGAGGTTTTTAAGGCCCAGCTTGACAAAGCCCTGGCTGGGATGATTTAGTTGGGGTTGGTCCTGCTTTGAGCAGGGGGTTGGACTAGATGACCTCCTGAGGTCCCTTCCAACCCTGAGATTCTATGAGGGAGGTGGGCTCCAGACCAAGATGCAATTTCAAAGTGCAACTTCACCCTGAGTCTGTCAGCCCAGGCTTGAAGGCTCACGTCCACAGGCTGTGTAGACGTGCCCCTTAGGGCTATTTCAATCCAAATAATAAATACACCTCTACCCTGATAGAACACTGTCCTCGGGAGCCAAAAAAATCTTACCGCGTTATAAGTGAAACCGCGTTATATCGAACTTGCTTTGATCCACCGGAGTGCGCAGTCCCGCCCCCCCACCCCCAGAGCACTGCTTTACCGCATTATATCCGAATTCGTGTTATATCAGGTCGCATTATATTAGGGTAGCGGTGTAGCAACAACAGCAGCGAGCGTCTCTCCAGCCAAATGCGTAGGAATTGAGGCAAGCTCATCTCTGCTGGCAGTTCTAAAGTTGGGTGGCATTTTTTCAGCACATAGTTTATTTGCTGAAAAATGCAGTTTGGGGTCAACCGAAACCAGTCCCGAATTTGGGTCCCATTCAACACATCGTTTTATTTGGGGGGGGGGGGGGAAATGGGGAAACAAGTTTCCGAAGAAGTCTGAATGTTTTGTTTCGATCCTTTCAGAAGAAAATGTTTTGACGTTTTGTTTAGAAATTTAGGTTGATTTAAATTAAAAAAACAAACAAACAAAGTGTAAAAAACACACAGAAAAGAAGTATTTCGTTTGACCCGCAATGATTTTTTTTTTTCTGGTTCTTAGGTGAGAAAAACTGAAAAATTATCCTTTCAGGTTGACCCAAAAAACTATTTTTTCCCAGGTGTTTCAGTGCTGATCCCAAATAAATAAATAAATAAATAAATATCGCCCTCCCCCCGCCAAAAAACAAACAAACAAAAAACCAACCCAAACCCACCATCCCCAATTCACTCAGTTCTAGGAAGAACTTACAGCTTCTGAAAATTTCTTCTTGTTAGAAATTCCATTAAACAATCATCCACCACACTGCACTCTCCAGCTGAGAGCCCTGCCCTGGAAGTAGGATGTCTTCTGTTTAATCAAGATTCATTCCTAATGTTCTTGTTCATCACAATATTTAAGAGGAAGTTACTTAAAATTCATGTACCTGATAGGATCCCATCAATAGGGCCGCTAATTCCAGAGAGACTGTGAAAGGAAGAAATAGAACAACATGTCACGTTGCTAAAAGGGAGCGGTTCACCCAAGATTATTCAGAATTTCATAGATTTCAAGCTTTAGGGTCATGTAATCTGAATTCCTGCAGAGCACAAGACAGAGAACTTCACCCTGCAATTCCTCCATCAAGCCCACAACTTATTTTTGAGCTAGAGAAGTTCTGTTATTATTAATTATTATTAATTATTATTATTATTACCACAGAAAGATACATCCTGAGAAATCCATCAATTAGTTGGGGATTGGTCCTGCTTTGAGCAGGGGATTGGACTAGATACCTCCTGAGGTCCCTTCCAACCCTGAGATTCTATGATTCTATGAATTGTATCTCTCCCCAGATAAGAATGTAGCAAAATCTGGCTGCTTCAAAACTATCAGTGGGGTTTGAATTCTGGGTGTTTGGTGTAGGCCTGGCTTGACATGAGTAATTACATTTCTTGGGAGACAGGATTAGGGAGGTAAAGGGATCAGCAGGCTGTAGACAGAATGTCTCTGTACTAGCTAAAATGAAGGCAAACACCAAGGGACCCATTTACAATGGACAAGGTAACAATGGATAAAATAAGCCTGGATCCGAAGAAGAGATAAAGAGTGAGGACGTATCTGCACTAGAAAATTTAGGCGACCGAACAGGTTGGCACACAGCTGTCGCAGTAATTACATTGCTCGTGTGTCTATACTTTGCTCCTTCTGCCGACAGTGCGCATCCTCACCAGAAGCGCTTGTAACGTTCGTACTGTCAGCGTGGGGCATTGTGGGAAGGCTCCTGAAATCTAGTAACAGTCGACATAAGCAATGCTGTGTCTACACCAGGGGTGGGCAAACGTTTTGGCCCGAAGGCCACATCGGGGTTCCGAAGGCTGTGCCTCCCTAAACAGCCTGGACCCCACCCTCTATCTGCCCCCTCCCACTTCCCGCCCCCTGACTGCCCCCCTCAGAATCCCCGCCCCATCCAACCCCCCCTGCTCCTTGTTTCCCGACCGCCCCCTCCTGGGACCCTCGCCCCTAACCGCCCCCCCGGGACCTCATCCCCTATCCAACCCCCTCTGCTCCCTGTCCCCTGACTGCCCTGCGCCCTATCCACACCATTGCCCCCTGACAGGCCCCATGGGACTCCCACGCTTATCCAACCCCCCCTGCTCCTTGTCCCCTGACTGCCCCCTGGGACTCCCTGCCCCTTATCCAACCCCCCCGCTCCCCGCCCCCTAACCATGCCGCTCAGAGCAGTAGGACTGGCAGCCGCGCCGCCCGGCCGGAGTCTAGAGCACCGGGGCAGGCCGGCGGCTTTCGCAGCCATGCTGCCCAGCAGGAGCTCACAGCCCCGCCGCCCAGAGCACTGGCGGCATGGCGAGCTGAGGCTGCAGGGGAGGGGGGACAGCAGGGGAGGGGCCGGGGCTAGCCTCCCCAGCCAGGAGCTCAAGGGCTGGGCAGGACAGTCCCACGGGCCGGATGTGGCCCACAGGCCGTAGTTTGCCCACCTCTGGTCTACACTGACACCGCGTCGGCCTACCCACCTCAACCTTGACTCTACGCCACTCGGGGAGGCGGAGTTATTAAGTTGGCCTAGTGGGGCGGTGACTTTGTTGGGAGTGAAATTTAAGTGTAGCCACTTCCAAGGTAAGCTGCCTTGCATCAACCTAACTCTGTAGTGTAGACCAGGCCTAGGTCACGCATGGAGAGTGTGTGCTGTACGGGGATTGGTTCTTACGAAGTGATCAAGCCAATCCCAAAACGTGTGATGCAATGCAGAGTAAATGCCATGTAACATGTACGTGTATATAAAGGAAGAGGTTTGCTGTGTAACTTTGGAGGTGTGGCATGCCCCAGACCCACCCCTTACGCTTGAATCTGATCAACTCAGCGTAGCATTGCTGTCTGCCAGAGAAAGGAACCTGGGTGATGAGATGGGAGAGGACTGAATTCTTGGGGTTCCGAGTGGAAGAGGTCCCGGGGGAACCCCCGACATTTGGTACTAAAAGCACAAGGCCTGTGATCTAAAGGGGCAATGCTTTTTGGAGTGACCAGATAGCCATTGTCTTTTTGTCCCCCTGAGTCACTAATGTGATTTCAGTACCGCACACGCCTTGAAACGGAGAGGGGCTCCATCTGAATCAATAAAGCCACCATCACTCGCAGGTCTCCTACCACGGAGTGCAGCCCTTCAGCAGGTGGGGGGCAGGTCTCTGCACCTACCTCAGCCTGTTGCCCGTCGGCTTGAGCCCGCACAGCCCGCAGAAGCTGGACGGCAGGCGGATGCTCCCACCTATATCTGTCCCAAAGCCCAGGACGGACCCTCCTCCGGCGATCAACGCCCCCTCCCCTCCGGAGGAGCCGCCGGGGCTTTTCTGGTGGTTCAGCGGATTCACCGTCTGGCCGAAGATCGAGTTGCTGCAGTCGTAGCTGGAGAGAGGAAAGGAGCGGGTCGGACACTGGGGGGACAGTCACATCTCTACTTCACATCCTTGCCAGGAGGGAGGAGTAACTCGAAAGTTTGCTGGACATTTTTCTTTCTGCCCAACATAATGATCTGAATGCGAGCGCCTCAGTCTTTAATGTACGTCTCCTCACAATGCCGGAGAACAAATCTGAGGCCCAGGTGGACTCTCTGACTTGGCCAAGGTCTAGGACACAGCAAGGAATTGGCCCCGGGATTCCCAAGCCCCAGGCCAGCACCCCAACCACTGGACTGTCACTGACAATCTGAAGTCACTCGGGCCCAGATCTTTAAAGGGGCTTAGGCATTGCTGGGCTCTGTGTTGCAGTGCCTAACCCCCAGGTGGTCTGCTGCCCCAGGGAATCTGCAGCTCCAAGATGGAGCTGGGCAGAGCCAGGTGCCTGAAGATGGGATTTTCAGAAGCCGGCCAGCCAAGCAAGGACCTGCCAAGCCCAGCCAGGCGTGAAAAGCCAAGGGGAGGGGGAGAAGAGAAGAGGCGTGTAGCCGCTGTCACAATTCAGGACAACTGCGGGTGTATCCCTCCTCTGTCGTCCACCAAGGGCACCCACTCAAGGCTCCAGGCTCCCCAGCCACGCCCTCTCTTGGGCAGAGACCTGCGTCTCTCTCTCTCTTCTGACTGGGTTTTTCCCCGGGATGCGCAGGTGGAATAAATAATAGCAGCAACAGCAGGGAACTTCCCTCCAGACAAATGGGTAGGAACGGAGGTAAGCTCATCTCTGTAGGAAGTTCTAGAGTCGGGCGACATTCCCTGCCTATACTGGGATATCCCCCACAAGCCAGACTGCTTAAACTGGCCACCATCTGCGCTTTGCTGCCTCTTCAAAGGCTTACGAACAGTGTAACTGCCGATGTTTAGAAGTTCCCACGCAGCTCTTTCTAAGCAAGCCCATTTATTCTTAAGGTAAAAGCATTACAGAGAAAACATACAAAAGCGCCTACGTGCATGCTAACCGCTCACCTGAGGTCACCCATCAGTCTTATGGGGCCTCAATAGGCCAAAAATCCTTCCCACCCTTCCCAGGAAGGACTGGGGTCTCCTTGGACGGAAGGCCCTGTCCGTTGGCTGAAGCAGAAAGCAGGTGCTGAGGCAGTTTAAACTCAGGCTATTTATCCAGAAGTCCTTTCTTTGTCTGGTATCTGAAGAAACCACTTTGAACCAGTCTAGGCGATCCTCTCCAGGTGGTGGGACCTCTCCGGAGGCACTACCACCTAATCACCCCCCCCCCCACCGTTCTTAGTCCCTGGAGGAGCTGTGGTGCTCCTCCCACACAGAATCACATACAATGCCTGGCCCACAATGATACACAAACCCGATACATTCCGATCTCCTATAGATATTGCAGGAAATTTACATGTCCACTACAGGTGCCCAAGTGGCTACCTGGTGCACCCAGCTGACAGTCCAGAGATAGGTGCCTCCTTCTGCTCAGAATCCTCAACTGCGAACCCTCTCCTGGAGTTAGGCACTTCAGCCAGGTCACATGTGCTTAGGTAGCCCATGCCCAGCAGCCAAAACGCCGTCTCCTGCTCACACTCAATACCTCTCGCACACTCACCCTATGTTTCCCCTGGGGCTTCGGCTTGAGCAAGGGCTCTGAGCAGCTCGTTAGCTGTGGGGCGGCATCCGGGCTTTGGTGCCTTTGAAAATGCTGAAGAGCAGAAATGTAGGCATCTGCGAGGTTAGGTGGCAGTGGAGCAGTGGCTTTGAAAATGTCAGTAGCCCATAAATGGTGGAGTTAGATGCTTAAAGAGGCAGATAGGCACCTGAGTACCTTAAAGATCTGAGCCTCTAGGCCTTGTGTGTGGAGACATTTTGTTCTCAGGGCGGCTGCAGATTGTACTACAGGAGACACTCACACAGTGCTCTCTCTCCCAGAGACCTATTTCTATTTTCTTTCTTGCTGCTTCCCTTAATCCCAGACAGAAGCCACTTTAGACAGAGAGTAGATGTAGTTTTGCTTTGTGTCTAGAGACCATACATAGCTGATGGAACGTGAATTGCTTAGGGAAAAGCTCAAGGACCGCAGCAGAGCCCATCAATTATCTCCCAGGATTAATTTAGACCCGGGCTTTTATCTTGTTGAGTAGGGAGAGAAGTGTGCCAGATAATATTTGTAATAATACATTACTTGAATAAGGACTGTGGGACATTGGTTAGTACAAACGGAATGGCCCCCTGTCTCTTCAAGACCTTGACCATCACGCTGTCCTCTTGCTCCAGCCTGCTGAGGAGTTGCACAAAGCCGCAGGTGGAGAGGTGGCCCTGAGGGGCGGAGAAACACAAAAACGGTTGACGCATTTCAAACTCTTACCTTTCCAGTCAGCCAGAAACATTGCAGTGGTCCCCAAACTTTTTATATCACGAGCCTCATTACCCAAAATGTAATCAGTATGACCCCCCGCACCTGGGAGTTGGGTTGCCAGCTTTCTAATCGCACAAAACTGAACACCCCTACCCTGAGACCCTGCCCCCCGCTCGCTCCATCCTCCCTCCCTCCATCACTCGCTCTCCCCCCACCCTCACTCACTATCTCCAGGCTGAGGCACTTACCACGGCTCCCGGAAGCGGCCGCCAGATCCCTGTGGCCTCTATGCGCATGGGCGGCCAGTGAGGCTCCGCGCGCTGCCTCCGTGTCTGCAGACGCCGCCCCCGCAACTCCCATTGGTTGCGGTTCCTGGCCAATGGGAGCTGCTTAGCCAGCACTCAGGACACGGGAAGCACACGGAGCTTCCCTGGCCGCCCAGGTGCCTAAGGGCCGCAGGGATCTGGCGGCCGCTTCTGGGAGCCACGTGGCGCTAGGGCAGTCAGGGAGCCTGCCTTACCCCGGACCACGCCGCGCCACGACCAGACTTTTAACAGCCCAGTCAGCGGTGCCGACCGGAGCCGCCAGGGTCCCTTTTCAACTGGGCGTTCTGGTCCAAAACCGGCCGCCTGGCAACCCTACCCAGGAGCTGGGGATGTGCCGCAGCCAGGAGCAGAGCCAGGGCCGGGGGCTGAAGCCAGGGCCAGGCCTCGGTCAGGGCTGGGAGCTGAAGCCAGGGTCTCAGCCAGGGGGCGGGTCTAGGGCTGGAGCTGGAGCGGAGCTGGGGGCAGAATGGGACTGGGTGACACTCCCTTCCCGCCACGGGGGGGCTCTCCTGGGCCCCACCGCCCCCCTTGAATGTTCCTCTGCTCCTCCTAAGGGGCTGCGCCCCACAGTTTGGGGACCACTGCCTTAGAGATAGGGAGTGAGTAGAACAGAGGGATCCACTTTCAGATGATGCTAATGACCCCGATCCAGGATAAGGCAAGGTGATCTGGCGGCTGATTCCACTGGCATCCATGCGTAAGGGGACTGCTGGCCCCTTACTAACACTCCGTGGGGCGTTTTGGTTGGCCAGCTCCCAGTACCAAAATGAAGAGGTAGCGTGGATGGGAAATCAAGACCCTGAGACTGACAGTCCCCAGGAACAATGGGGAGAGGGCAGGCTAATGAGGGAGTCAGGAGGCCGGGGGGTCCCTTTCTCCGTGTGAGCTGGAATTGCCTGGAACAGAGTGGGGCCGAGCTAAGGAGAGAGCAGGGGCCCGAGCTGAGCTGGGGAGCAGAGCCGGGCCAGCCAGAGAGAACCGGAGAAACAGCCCAGGGAGCTGGAGGCAGAGCAGCCGCAGGGATGAGGATTTAAATTGGACATTGGTGTGATCTCGAAGAAAAGTCAGAATTGGAACAACCCCATCAGGATGGATAAATATCTCCAGTTCCCTGAAGCAGGTCGCCTGGACTTGCTGGATGTACTTGGGCAGAATTTCAGCCACATCCTCTCCAAAAGCACATAGCTGGTTCTGGGCCACTTCATCCTTTGGTCGAACGGTGGGATGGGTCTCTGTTGTGGAGCTCCCCTCAAAACGAGCTTGCACCAGCACTGCAGGGTGTGCAGCAGCTTTAAGGCCAGCCTGGGCCAGCGCCAGCGCTGCTGCCAACATCCTGCCCCGGGCGGCGAGCCGGGGACACGGACAGACCAGGGCACAGACCGGAACCGGAAATGGAGCTGGGATGGGAGCAGTCTGGAGCCAGGTGCGGTGAGCAGCTGGGGAGAACAAGGGGGGACTCTGGGCAGCAGGCCCAGCACAGGGAGATGCCTCCTGCCAAGAGGCCCTGCAGACTTGGAGGGGGATCGCTGGGAAGAAGGTTCCTGCCACCTAGCGCATGAAGAGGCGTGTGGCCACCACCAGAGCAAGTGTCTGATCCGCAGCATCTCTGCAGCACAGCCAGGGCCGGGGCAGGGGCCTGGGACGTGTGAGAAACAGACTGAACTTCCCTTACGTTCCTGTGATGTGCCACAGAGCGGGGTGACGGGTTTTCCTTTCACCTTCCCCATTTTTAACTTATTTTTTTAAATTAGTTGCTGTTTAATAAATTGTATTTGCCTGCAGAAAGGGCACTGGGAGTGAAGCAGGGCTGGGGAGAGCCAGGGGAGCAGGGGAGCTCCAGGCTGGCAACTCCCCAGGCTGCAGGGCCTGGTCCAAGGCCCACAGAGGCACGGGGAGGCAGAGGAAGGCAGCAGGTCTGAACCCCGTCGCCTATGATGAGCGGCTTTTACACTGCAGTCTGCCCCAGGGGCCGGGGGCTTGGTGTGACGGGCAGTAGCCCAGACTGAGGCAAGGTGGGGGTTAGAGGGTTGGGGGGCTTCCCAGAGAGGGGAGACCTATAGAGACTGGTGGGGTATTGCCAGGGGCAGCCCCAGGGTAAAGGGGCACCGGGGTCCGGGAGGGACACGGGGCCAGCTACAAGCGGAACACTGGCCTGCAGAGGGCGCCCAGGCTGGAAAAGAGCTAATTCCCAACGACCAGCAGGAGGCGCCGCAGGGGCGAGTCCCGCACCATTACAGACCTATACCTATTATTAATAGTATTAAGCCCCTTGCCCCCCCCCCAAATACAGCGGTCAAACTACACCTATAAGCTGGACTCCACTGACCTCAGAGGAGATCCTTTCACCGATGTGAGAGGTGAACTGAGCCCACGCCTTGTCCTCTGCACCTACTTATTCACTCAACGGCCCACATACGATCTAACGTATTGCCCCCCCCCCATCTCGTGATGGGCTATTTAATAAATGGTAAAGGACACACCTTATAGCCAATGTGATCCTTGATGCTGACAGGAACGCCATACAATAACCCTTTCTCCTTCTGCCTTCGCACTTCCTGTAGCTGCTCCTCGCACTCCGGAATAAAATGTCTTAGGCAGTTCACCTCCCGGGTCACCTCCAAGGCCTTTCCGTGGAAAGACCAGGAACGGGGCATTAAGAAATAATCACAAAATTAGATACACGGCATTTCCACAGCGCCTTATACCTTCAACAGGCTGTGCAAAGAGTAACTAACCAATCAACAAGAAACCTAATTATTGATATTCCAGACTCCTAGAGCCTTCAACAGAGGCCAGGTGTCATCATGCTAGAACAGAGGTGGGCAAACTACAGCCCGTGGGCCACATCCGGCCCGTGGAACCATCCTGCTTGGGCAGTGGGGCTGTGAGCTCCTGGGGCAGCGCAGCTGCAGAGCCGGCTCGACCCGGTGATCTGTGCTGCGTGGTGGCGGCGGCGGCAGCGTGGCCCGGCTGTAGTGCCGCCAGCCACCAGTGCTCCAGGCAGCGCGGTAAGGGGGCAGGGGAGGTTGGATAGAGGGCAGGGGAGTTCGGGGTTGGGGTCAGAGGGCAAGGGTGTGGATAGGGGTCAGGGCGGTCAGGGGGGGAATGGGGTTGAATGGGGGCAGGGGTCCCGGGGGGCAGTCAGGAAGGAGGGGGGGTTGGATGGGGTGGCAGGGGGCAGTCAGGGGCAGGGGTTCCGAGAGCAGTCAGGGGACAGGGAGGAGGGATGGTTGGATGGGGCAGGGGTCCTGGGGGGGCCGTCAGGAATGAGAGGAGGGGTTGGATGGGGCGGCGGAGGTCCAGGAGCAGTCAGGGGACAGGGAGAAGGGGTGGTTGGATAGGGTAGGGGTCCCCGGGGGGCAGTCAGGAAGGAGGAGGGGTTGGATGGCGTGGCAGGGGGAAGTCAGGGGCAGGGGTTCTGGAGGCAGTCAGGGGCAGGGAGAAAGGATGGTTGGATTGGGCAAAGGTCCTGGGGGGCCATCAGCAATGAGAGGAGGGGTTGGATGGGGTGGCAAGGGTCCGGGGGCAGTCGGGGACAGGGAGCGGGGGGGGGGTGGATGGGGCAGGAGTCCGGGGGGGCGGGGGGGCAGATAGGAGGTGGGGGCCGGGCCACGACCCCCTCCCTAACTGGCACTCCATACTATTTACGAAACCCGATGTGGCCCTCAGGCCAAAAAGTTTGCCCACCCCTGTGCTAGGACATAAGAACAGCCATACTGGGTCAGACCAAAGGTCCATCTAGCCCAGTATCCTGTCTTCCAACAGTGGCCAATGCCAGGTGTTTCAGAGGGAATGAACAGAACAGGCAATCATCCAGTGATCCATCCCATGTCACCCATTCCCAGCTCCTGGCAGTCAGAGGCTAGGGACACCACAGCATGGGGTTGGGTTCCTGACCATCTTGGCTAATAGCCATTGATGGACTAGGCACTGTACACACAGAGATGGTCCCTGCCTCCAAATCCCACAATCTAGATAGGAAAGGCAGGCAAAGGGTGAGAAAAAGGAAGGGTTATTATCCCCATTTTACAGATGGGGAAACCAAGGCAGAAAGAGAAATGAAGTGGTTTGCCCAAAGTCTATGGCAGAACTGGGCACGGAACCCTGATCTCTTCAGTCCCAGCTCAGTGCCTTGGGAACGAATCCTGGATTCTTCCCAGCTGATGTCTCATCTTACTAATATTTGCATACACTCCAATAGGGGGGAAATATATTGGTAGGTTAATATTTGCTTTTTAGATAGGTTGTCCTGCCTTTTCCTCTTGCAGAATGAACATCTGGCAGGGATGGTCTAGGTAGACTTAAATCTGCCTCAGCACGAGGGGATGGACTAGATGACCTCTTGAGGTCTCATCTAACCCTACATTGCTATGATTTCTACGTAATCTGTAAACCGGCCACAACCCCTGACCAGGCAGCCACCTTGTTACTTGCTGACTAAGAGGAGGAAATAAAAGGCTATCTGGCTTGGCCATGTCAAACTGCCAAAGGGACTGAGTCCATGGCTAGTGCACTAAACCTTACTGTGTTCGAAGTAACCCCAACTACACACAGATCTCAGTTAACTTAGAGGAGGGACAGGAAATCAGGAGACTGGGAATAAGTAAATAGAGGGAACTCAGCTCAGGGGTCAGGCTGAATTTATATTCCCCCACGCCCATCTCTTATGGCCTGTGTATATCACTCTATTGAGGAGACAGTATGACCCAATGGTTAGGGCACTTAGTGTCAGGAAGCTTGGGCAAGTCATTTCCTCTCACTGTATCTCAGTTTCCCCTCCCACCCTGCGTCTACTTAGCTTGTAAACTCAATTGGGGCCCCTAGACAAAACGGGGCCCCTAGACACTTTATTATACAAATAATAATAAAAATATACATTATTACATTAAAAAAATCTTCTGCTAAAAGAACGTGAAGGTGGCAAAGCGAAGCATTCAAAAGTCAGGAAATGCCAAAATTAAGGCAAGAACCTTCATGTTCTTAAGGTAGTTTTTGTGTGCATGTATGTATGTAATTTCCTAGGTTTTTCAGACCGCGAACTAAAAAAAAAAAAAAAATTCCATCGTGGGGTATCAGATTGCCACTCACATGGGTCATCCGCAGAGGTAGACCCTTTAAATCCATCACTCAGACTTCTGCCACTTAAGCTAATGGAGTAACTAATAGCAGTAGTAGGTTGTCATCCTTGATGTGTCCACCAGCACTAAAGGGGGATGAGTCACACACTTTCCCAATGGACTTCACACAGGGATGGTAAGTCTCAAGGGTTCTATTCCAGGGTCTGAAAGGCAGTGGGCTGAGTGGTTAAAGACCTTTCGTTCCCTGCCTCCCACCCAGCCTACATCCTCTGAACCCCGTTAGCCTGTGTCGGCCCCCCACTTCTGCTTCTATCCCCCCTGCAGGCAATCAAGGCAGTGTGACAAATTCCTCAGTCTGTTCTCTGATCCTCCCCTGTGCAGTGCCGGGCTTGGGAAGGGAGAAAGGAGGGTGAAGAACCCTGGAATTATCCTCTGCCCTGCTCCCCTGCCTGGTAAGAAGGAGAGAAGTGTGATGCGCCACAGCTACACTCCAGGCCCAGGAAACGGGGGTTGGGTAAGAGGGTGGCCTGCTCCTTTTTTGGACCAGCCTGTTCCCCTTTAAATACAAGTATTTGGAGAGCTACAGGAAGCAGGTTGGCTCCTGCAGCAGGCTCTGAGCTAGGTGTGACCCAGGCCAGCGACCAGTAGAGAAGGACCTGTAAGGTTTAAGTGGCCCCCTGCAGAAGACCTTGGGTTAGGGTGGAAGGGATGGTTGATGTGCTGAATTCATGTTATGTGGAAGAAATAAATTTGAAGCCCTGAGAAAACGGGCCTGAAGCAGGCTCAGGCAGGGCACTGTTTTATTCCCTGGGCCGGGGCGACAGGCCATCAGTCTTCTGTTCTCTTTCAATGGACTGATTATGGAATCTCCCTTAAAATGTTCCTCGACAGTCCTGAATCCTTTGTGGTCCATAAACAAGTAAATAATGGACTTTTGGATTTACATGGAGTCGTTCCCCCCCAACCCAATGGGAATCTCAAAGCATACAGCTTTGGGTGGGTATCTTTTTGGTGGGTATCTTTCTATCTGTCTCACACCACGCTGATCACCGGTGATGTCTGAGCAGTTTCTGAGGTCCAGGATGCTACAGGGCTACGAGGATGACTTCAGGCAGAGAACGCAAGAGAAAAGTCAAGCAAATCACACTTAGTTCTTTACCCGTGCTGCTCACCTTGTCCATGTACGTGTAGAGGACGCTCTCTGGAGACAGGGAACCTTCCTTCAGTTTTTCAGCCAGCTCCACAAGCGACAGGGAGAGGATGTGACTGGCCTGTATCCCTGGGTTCTGCAAGGGGAAGCCTTATAGTCATTATGAAGAGGATGAGAGAGGGATGCTCCAGCCACCCAGTGGCCTCTCTTCCATATAGCAATGGTCCTGAGCCCATCTAAGAAGGGATAAGCTGTTAAGTGTCTACAAGTACAGGGGCCAGCCAAAACTGGTTTAAATATTCCGAGGTCCAACCTTTGCATCTGCAAGTAGTCCAGTTGAGGCCAACAGGACGATTCAGCGGAGCCGGGATGAGCCCTCAGTTTTGCAGCCCTGCCCACTTTTGTTGTGTTTTTATTAACTGGATTTTAAATAAAACACAAATACACATTTCTCGACCTGCAAATACAAACCAGGTCTATTTACTCTCCAGATAAGTTATATTTGAGAATGGTTGCTGGAGTGGTGAAATAAATACAGAGAAATAGCTCAGGGAGGTAACTTATTACTATTTCTCTATGGAGAAAAGGGCTAGAATTGGGCCAGAAACAATTTCCCCATCCTAGGAAAACATGCAAGATTTGCAAAAAATGTCCCATCTCGAGTCAGGACAAAAAGTTGAAATTGCAAAAATTGTCACCAACCGATGATCCAAAAGAATTTCCGTTCCGGTTGATCAAAATATTTCATTTTGACCTTTTGACTTAATTTCTTTAATTTTTGTACTATAAATTAACTTAAATTTTGCAGTGAAAATGGGATTTGACCCGAAAGACAGAACCTTTGGTTTAGAAAATGTCAGAACAGGACGTTTCAACAATTTCAAAACATTTCTCCCCCCACTCCGCAAAAAAGTTTTTGGAAGTGGGAAATTCCCTGAAACAGATTCTTTCCCATTAAACCTTTTGGTTTTGACAAATGGGCATTTGTGGATGGAAAAGCATTTTGCTGAAAAATTCCCAACCGGGTCTAATCAGAGCCCCATTGTGTTAGGCGCTGTATGAACACTGAGTGACATTCAGTAGCCCAAAGACCTTCTAATGTTAATAGACAAGACAGACAAAGGGTGGCAGAAAGGAAGTTTCATTACTCCCATTTTACAGATGGGAACTGAAGCTCATGAGATTTACCCAAGGTCACATAGGGAGTCTGTGGTAAATCAGGGGATTGAATTCATATCTCCTGACTGCTACCCCAGCTCTATCTTCTCTTCTACTTTGATTGTAATTTCTTTGGGGCAGGGACTTTTTTGTTCTATGTTTGCACAGCACCTAGCACAAAGGGGTGCCTGGGTCTACTAGGCACTATAGTCATACAAATAATAAATCATAATAAAAGAATAATAATTAATAACTCACGGAGTGGATTTTTCTGGGCATTTGGAGAGGAGGAATACTGATCTATAGAAGGAGTTTAGGGACAATTTAGACCAGTGGTTCTTAAACAGGGGTGCACCCACCCCCTGCGGGTGCGAGGTGCCCTTTTTGGGGGTGCGAGACATGCCAGATTTTTTTAGATAGTAAATCGTTGAAAACACAAACTAAGCACAGGCCCATAAAGTGCAACTACTTTGTTTCATCAAACCTGTGTATTTATTAACATTATACATTTTTAAACAATTACTGTAATACACAAACAAAAATATATCTAGGTTTGAGGGGTGCGAGAACATATTTTGAGACCCAAAGGGGTGCAGGCGGCAGTAAAGGTTACGAACCACCAGTTTAGACCCACGCCTCAAGACTGACTTGAATCCCTGCTTGGGGAAAGTTACCTGCTGTTTAAATTGCTGAACAGCCTTTTCCATTTGCCCCAAACCCAGCTCTCTCCTTCTCCTCGCCTCTTCCATCTTCTTCTGCGTCCGTCTCTGCCCCATCCATTTCAGTACCAGGATGGCTGCAGCCGAGCTGCCGAGCAGGGCTGAGACTAGGTGAGGACCCACCTCCACCTCAGGTAGCAGTTGCCTCAGCGTATCTAGGGTCATAGTGAGACCCGCTCGGCGCTGTGACCCTGGAGCAGCTGCTATAATTCCAGGCTACTCAGATGCTATGTCAAAGCAAGGCAGAGGCAGGGCACTTTAACCCCACGCAGCATCCGCCAACCCGGAGCGGCTGGAAATGAAACCCACCGGCAGGGCGAGGGCAACCCCCCCCGTGTTTCCAAGCGTTGAGATTCATTCAGATGCTTTTTCTGCTCTTGCATAGCTCCAAAACGGGTTGAAAGTTCAAAGCTGACATCTGCGTAGTCCTTGTGGCTTAGGAAATGATTGCCCGGGATATGGAGAATGAACTTCACCCCCGAGCAGGAGGCCCGCACAGGACCTATGAACCTAGTTGCTGAAGAGGCGGATGAAAGTGGCACATAAGTTGGTGCTGGCCTGTTGCATTCGGGAGACTTTTACCCCGGGGGTGAGGCTGTCGAGTGGGCTGAGGCCGCGGATCTAGGCAACAGGATCTTCTGCATTCTCATCCCAGTGCTGACACCCAGTCCCCCTTTGTGGCCTTAGAGGAGACCATGGAAAGGATCAGATCCTGCTGGAAACGGTACGACCCCACTCATGGATTTCCCCCCACGTTGGGGAAGAACAGAAGCAGAGGAAAAGTCTATGCACATAGGAGCCCAGTATCCCCAGCCAACGCCCTGAGCCAACTTCTCTCCCACGGCTTCCTCAGGAGCCCTGCTCCCATGGGATCGCCACTCATGGCTAACACTCAGCCCCCTCCCCAAATACACACACGCCACCTGGGGGAGGAGGGGGCGCACAGCATTAACTGGTGCTTAACTGGGTCACTCAGGCGGCTCTGCCTAACCCAGAATTGCCAACAGCTACAAAATACAGCCTAAGACAAAGCACAACCCCCCACTTCCCTCTCAATATCCCCCTCCCCCCATTCAGGTACATTTAAAGGCTTCCCTTCCAAGGATGAAGGACAATGTAACCTTTCCCCCCACCCCATGCATTAGCCTTTCTGGACCTGCCTAATTCCCAGGGAGAAATGTATCTGCTTTATTTTAATATGATCCATTTCAGCACAGAAGCGGCTGTGTAAGCAAAGTGGCGGTGAAACATCAGCCCCCATCGAAAGTCTTCATTATTTGCTGATTCCCCCTGCCCACCCCCACCTCACAAGGAGAAAATGCAATTGCTGTCAGGGCAATGTTCTGCTCCCAGAGGTTTTTCACTGACCTGGAAAGTTCACAGAACACAGTCAAACAAGTAATACCTCGAATTTATACTGCTGTTCCCATGCCTAGAGCACAGGACAGACATTAACTAATTCATCCTCCCAACATCCCTGGGAAGTGAGTGGCAAGTATTATTATCCCTATTGATCTCACAGATGGGGAAACTGAGGCAGAGACGTGCAGGGACTTGCCCGAGGCCAAATAGCAAGTCAGTAGCAGAATCAGAATAAGAGCCAACGCCCTCCTGACCCCCAGCTCTGGGCTCAGTCCTCCAGGTGACCCAGTGCCCATTCAAGTCAAGGGATAGGCTCTCACTGACCTTCATAGAATCATAGAATATCAGGGTGGGATGGGACCTCAGGAGGTCATCCAGTCCAACCCCCTGCTCAAAGCAGGACCAACCACAACTAAATCAAACCCTTGATGCACATTGCATCAGCACCTAAGGCCCTGAGCCAGCAAGATGCTTAAGCACATGCCGAACTTCAAGCACGGGAGTGCAAATGGAAGCACTGATCCGGCACACATGTGCACGTGAATAATTTTACACATGTGAGTCCTCCCATTGAACTCAGTAGGATTACTCATGTATGTCAAGTTACTCCCCGTCACAAGTGCTCACTAGAATGGTGCCTCAGAGGCACAAAGTAAACAAAGAGCACGAACAAAGAAAAGGAAAGGACACTTTCACGTAGGGCTGGCTAGCAAACAAGAATTCTCTTCTGCCACAAACTGGGGTTTGACAGTTGATTTTGCTCCACAAACAGAAAGAAGACACCAGGGAGCTCTACCCCAGAATGGCCACTGCAATGTGGGAGACCCAAGTGCAAAACCTTGTGCTATAGGATCTCTCGTGTTGGAGGTGTTCCACGTGGTATAAATAATTAAATATTCACTGGACAGAGCCAGCCCTACACTGACTTTATAGCCCAGCCCTTAGGGCACTCAATGGGGGTGTAGGAGATCCAGGTTCAAATCCTTGCTCTGCCTCCTTCAAACCAGCGACTTGAAGCTGAGTATCCCCATCTCAGGTGACTTACCAAGCTTGGGAGCAGGGGGTTGGTCTCGGTCTTTCTCAGGAACTCCAGCCCGGCCCTGAAAAAACTTTCCCGACCAAATGTTCATCTAAACTGACCCAATACGTTTCAGTTTTGACGAATTAGCATTTTGTGATGAAAAATCATTTTGTCAAAAAAATCCCTGACCAGCTTTTCTTTCCAGACATTTTTGGCTTTCGGAAACCTAGCACGACATTAGTAACAAGGGCCAGGAACACAACTGTACGTTTTGTCTTGATTGGGTCACTTTGTAAACATTTTCACTCAACTTTCTCCATGGCACAATTTACAATGAACCTTTATGGTAGCGCCTTCTGTTGTCTAGTCTCCTTAGCACACACTAGTTGAATAGATGTTTGTGTGTTAAGCTCTTTAATTTCTATAGTGGGTATTCACCCACGAAAGCTCATGCTCCAATACATCTGTTAGTCTATAAGGTGCCACAGGACTCTTTGTTGCTTTTTACAGATCCAGACTAACACGGCTACCTCTCTGATATAAAGACAATGTGTAAATTAACTGATCTGTGTGTAGGTGTATTGCTCCCCTCTATGCCAACCCTCCAAGATTGTCCTGGCGTCTCCGGGAATCGAAGATTAATCTTTAATTAAACATATGTCATGTGATGAAACCTCCAGGAATACATCCAACCAAAATTGGCAACCCCACCTCTATTGGATGGCTGGAATATATCAGTTTAGTATAATGACAGCTCTCCCTGTGCTCCCTGGGCAGAGGCTTCCGTATTTCAAGCCACATGTCTTGAGTTCTAGTCCTAGTCCTTGTTTTGCTGCCATCTGTTGGCTGCAGAGTCTGGCCACGGATCGTTGCAAGAGCTTCATCCAGGATGAAATTACCCCTGTGTAGAAGAGTAGCACAAAGCTTATGCATTACTCAGGTCTCACTAACACCCTCAAACTTAAATGGGGCAAATTTCAGACCAGGGACTACAATCTCCATGTTATTCTTCCACCCCTATTTTAAAAGGGCGTGAAAACCCGCAGACCTCTACATAATACCCGCAGGTCTCAGCCCAGCAGACACTTAAGTACCCGCTTAACTTTAAACACCTGAGTTGTCCCACTGAAGTCACTAGGACTAAGCAAGTGCTTATAGTTAAGCACCTGCAGAGGTGCTCTGCTGGCCCCAGGCCAAAGCCAATCAAAACACAGGGCCGGCTCCAGGCACCAGCATAGCAAGCAGGTGCCTGGGGTGGCCAATGAAGAGGGGCGGCACGTCCGGCTCTTCAGCGGCAATTCGGTGGCGGGTCCCTCAGTCCCTCTCGGAGCGAAGGACCTGCCGCCGAATTGCCGCCTTAGAATGAAGTGGCGATAGAGCTGCCGCTGAATTGCCGCCGATCGCGGCTTTTTTTTTTTTTTTTTTTTTTTGCTGCTTGGGGCGGGAAAAACGCTAGAGCCGGCCCTGTCAAAACACGTGTAGAATAAAGGTCTAGAGGACCAGTGTGGAAATCCTGCTGTAATTCTACCTTGAAAAATACACGCGTAACTTAGTGTGCGCTCCCGGAGCTGGGACACCAGCAGAGCTGTGAGCTACAACAGTAACCTGGATACCGATATACAAATGGAAACCCAGCGTCCCATTTGGCTTCTGAATTCCTATTTCATATCCCATCCTGCCCTAACAAGCAGCATCTGAAATGAAGCGTGCTTTACCCAGATCAGGGCTATCTATCCAACCGTGGTATGTTCTAAGCTAATGAACGGTCTGCCCTTTCTTACTATTCCTTACATAGATACCCCATTTCAGTACAGCTGTTTGAACGTGAGGCTGGCACTGAAGTCCGAAATAAAAGCCTCTTACGCTACTCCACACAGGTCATTCCGATCGCTGGCAGTTCAGAGAAACTAAGAGGAAATTTGATTTTAAATTGGCCCGGTAACAGAGCAATCATAGCAATTGCCGGACTCTGGATCGGACCCGAGGTCCATTTATTCAGCAGTAATATGATTTTCCCGGTGGATGGTTCACTGCTCTCTTTTGAATTTTCAAGAACGAGGGGCCAGCTCCTTAGCTCATTTGATTTCAGTGCAGTTATGCTGATTTACGCCAGCGGAGGAGCTACCACAATGAGAATTTAAAACAGATGTGTTTCTCCTCTCTTTGCTACTCACATGTACCCCTTCTTCTAAGTCTATCTCATTCCCAGCTCGAGCTATTGGCCTAGATGCTTTACCAGGAACTGTTTGTCTAGGGGCGGCACCAAGGGTGAGTACCAGCTGCTTTACATAGAGATAACAAAGGGCACACACTGATATACCAAACCACAGAGAACCAGTCAGGGATATGAAGATGGAATGCAGATTGTTACAGAAAAAATTCCACTCCAAACAACAAAGGACATTCTCACCTCTGTGCCTTAACTATGTTTTTAGCTGCGTTATTGAGCCCAGAATTTGTTCATCAACAGGCAGGACATGGAAACCCAACACTGACTCCATAAAGTTTATGATGATTATTATTGTCCTATTGTAGCTTGATTTCAGTTAGCGAGCTTGACCCAGGAGGGCTCGGAGCAGACGAGTCATTTTCAGATGGTGCATGAGGGAAATGATCACAAATATAAATTCATAATGTAATACCGGTTGGGGGAAATGGCATGCATTTCTGAGGATCCAGAAGTGCTTATCCATTTACATCTCACAACAGCCATCAATGCAAATACGGAGGCAAACACTTGCCGTATAAGATGCATTTAGGAAACTATTGAGAGATCAAATTTTCAAATGTAAAACGTGGTCTTTACATTTCCCCAAGCAGCCTCGCTGATTTATTCCTGGCAGTCATTCCTAAAGCGTCCCTAAAGCAATCAGCACGAAAGTGCAACAGCTGGCCCGCTAATCAGCCAGCGTGTTGTACATGTTCACTGTCGTTGAAAGATAGTGTTTATTTTAACAAAATACAGGGATGCACTCAGGTGCTCCCTGTAAAGAAAGTACATTTGATGCCCATGGCGCATTAAAATACTTGACAAAGCTAACACGATGAAGCCAAAGAAATTTATTATTAGGTGTGTTACAATAGTGTGGAGAGGTCCAAGCCAAAATTCAGGACCCCGTCGTGCTGTACACATGGTAAAAGGCAGTCCTTGCCCTGAAGAGTTTATAATCAAAATAGGAGTGGGAGAAAGGCCGGATTGTTATCCCTGTTTTACAGATGGGAAATGAGGCACAGAGAGATTAAGTGACTTGCCCCAGCTGAGTCCACACCTATTGAATCCTAGGCCAGTAACTTAACCACTAGGCAATTCTTCCCCTATCACCATCTGCTGGACCCTTTGTCTTACTGCAGATCTCTGAGCATTTGCCACGACAATGTGAGGGAATGAGAAAGATGCACGTCTAGATGACTCACCATGGGGTTTAAGATCAGAGCCCAACTCCTCCGCACCGAAACTGGCAGGCTGGAACAACGGATCTGGGATTTCAACATGGCATCCATAACATCTCCTTCACTGGGAGGTAAGAGAGAAAGGAGGCAGTTCGGGCAATCCAGCTGTTTGATACCTACACTAAGCAGTGCTGGTTCCTAACCAGAACTTGATTGGATGTGGATAATGGAAAAATAATTGCACTCAATGCAATCACCATGTCCCACAGCAGACTGGATTCTTCAGACCAGCTGTCTCTGCACAGCTCAGGTGCTTGGTACTTAGCACGCTGAGTCTGAAGGGACTGGGAATGCATAACCTACATGTAATTCCCTTTCTATTATCCCCTGCCAGACCAAACCAGTGTCCTAACAGTGATCCATGAATACATCTCAGTGGGATGGGTGGATAAAGCTGGCTGATTCAATCCATCCTCCCTGGCCATTCCCGGCTGATCTTAGCTCTTCCGGCTAAAGAATCTGCTTCCTGGCTAGAAACACGGGCATTGGTTCTTCCATTCCTGTGAGTTAAATAAAGCAGGACTGTGAGGTCTATTTCACTTGGGATTTGAACAGTCATTTTGGATCCAAAATGCACCTGCCCAGGGTTCTTTCCGGAACACATCCCACAGTGCGCTGTTGACTTACAACTCCTCCAATAAAGGGAAGGTTCCGTCAGTACAGGCCTTTGCGAAGGGCTTCTCACCACATAATCAACTGGAGGGGGAGTGAAAGGTACTGGCTGTGAGGAAAAGCCCAAGGATTGTTCAAGAGGTAGCAAAGATGGGAGTGAAATGTTGGCCCTACTGAAGTCAATGGCAAAAACTCCTGTTGCCTTCAGTAGGGCTGGGATTCCATCCGGGGCGTGGGCATTACAAACTAATCTTACCTTCTCTTTTTTCAATCACAGTAATGAAACCAATTGAAGGTAAAAAGAGGAGATTCTGTATATTGTCTCAAATTGAGGGCCTGGTCCAGAGTCCCCCAAAAGCTGAGTACAGTTTTGGTTACAAGCAAATACAAGTGAAAACACATCTAAGACTGGTAGCCAATCCAGCAGTGGTCCAAAGCCTCAGACTACACTGCCACACCCATCTGTCTTCCTCACCGGCTAACGCCTCCAGGCTCTCCCGGCCCAGCCCTCACCTCGCAGGTAACAATCAATGAACTCCAGCCCCCGAGGTCCTCAGGGATGTTTCCCTGCCATGTACAGCCTCTACCATCAGCATTCACAGAAGATACTCAGTTTGCTGCTCTGTTAAAGAATCAGTGCATCACAGCTTATTAATTTAACTAATGGGGAGAGGAGGGGAGGTACATCCTTCCCTTCAAACACAGCACTGGATTGGTTTGTAATAAAAGTTAAACAGGTTTGTTCACAGGAGCACATGGATAAAGTGACACCAAGTAAAAGAGACCAAGGTAGCGATGGCTACAAGTTTTAGACTATTAGATGTATGTTTTCACTTTTTATTTGCTTATAACCATCTCTACCTTTATCTATAAACCAATCCAGTGCTGTGTTTGAAGGGAAGGGTGTATTGACCCCAGTTAAATTAATAAGGAGGAGAGAGACTCCATCTTTATCCTGCACCTTAAGAGACAAAGAAACCAAGCGATTTGATCTCTGTGATGGGTCCTGGCCAGGCCGGCCAGCAAAAAGGTGGAAAGAAGACTGCAAGATGCATTCTTTGTTTAAGATGGTTTATCTCACCTGCAGTCTCCTCCCTTCTGACCATTAAGCCAGCCTCTCCTCCCGACCGCTAGGCAAGGCAACCCATGGCCTGGTCTTTCCAATGGGGTTGCTGCAGTCATAAGCTGAATGAGATCAAAAGGAGTAAGTCGGTTGTTAGCATCTACTGCTATGTCTGTACGGTGTCCTGCAAAACGGGTCCCTGATCCTGGCGGGGGGTTAGGGGTGGTACCGTAATGGAAATAATAAAGAAGGGTAGTAGTAAGAACAGAGACACACTGTGATTTTATTCATGCTACCGTTTATTTACAGGAAATCCTTCAAGGTCTCCTTTTTTAACTCCCCTTTTCATCTCCCCAGCCGCCCCATCATTCACAAAGGCCTCTCCTCAAGGCGCCCGCTTGGCCATGCTGTTCTGGCTGTCTTCAGAACCAGTCGACCTACTCTAAAAAACAAGCCAGATGTGTGCGTCGGGGGCATTCACAAGTGATACAAACCTCCCCATCAATCAGGGACTTAGCATGTTACCTCCAAGGTGTTCTCAGCTCCCTCTGGTACAAAGAGAGGGAAGACTGAGCTCAGGACCTGAACGCAAAGGCCCCCCCCCCCAGCCCCCACAGCTTCCCTGTCTGTGACTCAACCCTAAATCCACCCACTGACATTCCTTATAGCCAAGAATTCTAGCTAGATGGGGTCAGCCAATTATTCCTTCCTGCTCTCCACTGAGTCAGCCATGGGCACGCCTCATGTCCAGCAAGTGCAACACCAGAGGCTGCCAGGAAGGGACGTCAACCTTGCTCCAGGCTTGGGGTGGTTCGAGTCCTTGTCGGAGTGAGGCCGCTGGCGAGAGACGGGAGACAATCCCTTTGCCCTACGGCAGCACTTTTCTTTGGCCCCTCAGTGGCAGAGAAAGCAGCAGTGGCCATCACCGGCGGTGGGAACCTTGAGCGCCTGCTCCCCTTTCCACTCACTCCCCAGCCACACACTCACATGCTCCTAGCCTTACCCAAGGGTTGCCAGCACCATTGCAAACACACCAGTTCCACGCGAGTCATAGCCATGATTCCAACCACATCACGGCAGAGATTCCTCCCAGTTCAGTCCAACCTTGCAACATGGAGGAGTCCCTCAGCACTCTCTGCCCCCTGCCCCCAGGGTATCCCATGAGCTAATGGCACAGGAAGTCCCTTACCTGTGCAGAAACTCTACCGAGACGTCCTAGCCCCAGATCTCATGGACCTGCTCTAGCAGCCCTGCTACCACGGGGCGCTGGGCTCAGGATTTGGCCAGTGAGAGATCCCGTTGGGCAAGGCATAAAGCTGGGATCATTTTCACACACCGCCTCTGGCTTTACTGTGTGCGCATCGTGGTCTGGGAGGGGAGGTGGGGGGACAGATTTGGGTCAGGGAACTTGGGGTCACTGCTTCACAGGGCACAGCTATTGTGGAGGGGTCAAGTCATCCATCCCCTGTTCCCAGGGTTGAGAGGAAGGATGGGGCAGTGATTAGCACACTACCCTAAGCATGTGGGAGGCCCAAATTCAGTGCCCCGCCTTGGCACAGACTTCCTATGTGACTGTGGGCAAGTCACGTAGCCTCTGTTTGCCTCAGTTTCCCCTCTGTACAATGGGGATACATTTAAAATATAAATTTAAATTAATGGAGATAACCACTGAGCTATCCCTCCCCCTAATAATAATAATAATAATAATAGCACTGCCGGGTCTCACACGGGTGTCGTGAGGATGACTACATTAATGATTGGGAGGTGCTCAGATATTATGGTGATGGTGTCTGTAAAGGGCCAGTTGCACTTCCTCCTGGCTAGATCTTGCCCCGTCGTGGTCTCTCTCTCTTCATGACTCAAAGCGCTCCCTCATTGGGACTCGGGGCCTCCCCTTCCAGCATCTGAGGTATCAATGTGCCACTGGACAAGCTGTCTGGATGCCACCTTGGACAGTCTTCATCCCACTTCTGGATCCTGTGCACTTCCTAATGGGTGGTAGGGGAACCCGGGCCCACCCGCCACTCCTGGTTCCAGTCCAGAGACCCTCTCACTACAACCCAGGCCTGCTCAGTCCTGCTCCCTGGGCTCTTCCGAGCTCCTGCTCTATGTCTGGGTTTACCATGGTCTATTCCCCATGCCTACTTCATGCCTCTTGCCAATCTCCCTAGGCCAGGACAGGAGGCCCAGGACTTACTCCGCCCCCGGACGTCCTCCTTATCCCTGACCAACTCCCTTTCCTCCAGAGAGTAACTGCAGAGCCCTTCTCCAGTTCTCACTTCCTGGCTTTATAATCCTAGCCTCCCTCCTGCCCCATCTTGGCTTCAGCTGCAATTAATCTTTATCAACCACTCGCTGCCCTCCAGGTGCAACATATAAGATGAATGGGCCCTTTCTGGCCCACATCAGCCCACTCAGGGCTAGTGTGGGGGTGAATACCCCCATCCCTAGATTATAGAAGTACCAGGGAGAGATTGTAGGCAAATGCCCAGAGCATGGAACCCTCCCTGGTGAATGAGTTGGGGGATCCACCGACAAGGCAAAACCTCACCACTTTTCCTTACAGCCATAACCTGGCTCTAGGCTGCAGCCTTTGGTTTTACTGGGCCTACTGAAATCAGCAGAAAGATTCCCATTGACTTCAACAGCCAGTCTGGCCAGCAGAACAGCTAGGCCTGCTTTGCTCCCCGTGACTGGTGAATTCTAGCGGAAGCTGGAATAAGATGGTACCAACGAGAGCGGCTCCAAAGAGCGCCAATATCTTTGATGGGAATTGAAGGAAATGTTGTTGTGGGGGTTTTTTTTTTCAAAATGTCCTGCAAAAGTTTTTCCAATTTTTTTCAATGCAAACCTGAGACCGAAAAAAGGTTGGTTTTCTAAGATCATTTTTAGTTTAAAAAAAAAAATGGAGTCTTCCTTAAAAAAAAAATCAGTTTTTGAAAGCCAAACATTTTAAACCAAAATTTTTTTGTTTTCCCATTTTCTGTGGTTGAATCAAACAGAACAGAACAGTTTTGACAAAAAAAATCCTTTTTTTTTAAGTGTGGCTGTAGAACATCCAACCAGCTCCAGCGCTCACATTCTATTGTAGATGAAGAGCTGAACACCCGACCCCAAGTGGTATCACAGCCAAGTCTGTCCATTGCACTGAACTAGTTACTGGGCACCAAGAGCTTTGCTGCTATTGGCTAATCTGTGGATCAGTCTGGTCAACCAGGACTGGGAGCCCCAGCACAGGGACGAGTTGCTCTCGGTTTTAATCTGCTTTCCATGTCCAGATCTCAGAGTGGTCGATGGCTTGTCTGTTCGACTCCTCCAGCTGAGCAATGAGGTTGGGAGGCCAACCTGCTTTCCCAGGGATTCCACTGAAATTGTTGTCCCCCATCGCCCCAAGATCCCCCCATATCCCCACGTTTTCCACTGCAATGATTCTGAAGAGTGCCAATGCAGATTTATCAAAGGGCCCTCTGAGCAGTGAACTTCAGTATCTCAAAGTCCACCCGTCAAACCCTTCTGCAGCACGTAGCTTCCTGGGTTTGCCACTAACCAACTGAAGGATGTAAGACCCTTTGCTGAGCTTGCCCTCCCAAATGGGGAACGTTGCATTTTGTTTGGGAGCAAGAACATTTACCAGGCGGTTCTTTATTCTCTGCTCTTGCCCCTTGGGCCGGTGCCAGATTTATTATTAAACACCAGCTACGTTCTTGGCTGTGTACATGGAACAAATAGACAGTCCCTGCCCCAAATTACTTATAATCTAAAGGCAGATACTGATGAGACAGGATGTTCTGGCAGACCCCCTGCAAGCGTTGACTGATTTTTAAAAAAATGTATTTTGTCGTTTTCACACCCTCCTCCTGCTCTACCCCTTGCTCTATGTGGGTGAAGTGTCTTCAGACCTTGGAGAAGAAATGAACATAACATAAAAACATAAGAATGGCCCTACTGGGTCAGACCAAGAGTCCATCTAGCCCAGTATCCTGTCTTCTGACAGTGGCCTGTGCCAGGTGCCCCAGAGGGAATGAACAGAACAGATAATCATCAAGTGATCCATCCCCTGTTGCTCATTCCCAGCTTCCGGCAAACAGAGGTTAGGGACACCATCCCTGCTCATCCTGGCTAATCGTCATTGCTGGACCTATCCTCCATGAATTTATCTAGTTCTTTTTTGAACCCTGTTATAGTCTTGTCCTTCACAACATCCTTTGGCAAGGAGTTCCACAGGTTGACTGTGCGTTGTGTGAAGAAATACTTCCTTTTATTTGTTTTAAACCTGCTGCCTATTAATTTCATTTGGTGACCTCTAGTTCTTGTGTTATGAGAAGGAGTAAACAACAGTTCCTTATCTACTTTCTCTACACCAGTCATGATTTTATAGACCTCATTCATATCTCCCCTTAGCCGTCTCTTTTCCATGGTTGGTTATTAGAGCTGTGTGACTACTTCAAACAATTCTCCAAGAATACCAACTAATCAACCCCTTTCAGCCGCCTCCGCTGCTCTCACACCCCTTCCTGCTTCTCACCAACAAGTTTACGGTGAGGGAGGGTCCCAGCTGCAACAAATCATTGGCAGATATTGATCGCAAACGCAGACAGTGATATAAAAATCACAGGCTCCCAGGTGCAGTAATGAGCAAACTGGGGAATGGATGTGTTCCCTAGAACATTTTTTTTTAATTTGTTTTCCCGCTGCTCATTGATCCTTCAGAGAGAGTTTGATCCTTTTTTGCTCTTCTCCCACCCTTTGGTTAAAAATTGAACACAAGCACGTGAAGCACTGATTGCACAGAGTCAGGCTTTGGCTGAATTGTTAACGAGGAGAAGGGGCTTTTGAAAAGGTTTATTAACCACTAAGGGAAACCGTCCGATTCACAGGGGTGTCCTCACATTATTTCATGTCTTAGTAGGAAGGTGACTCGGTTTATAAGTTCAAATCGTCAGTGTCAGTGTCAGTGTCATCATCATCAGTGGGTCCCACTTTCCTCTTCCTCCCTCGGGCGAGCGTCTCCACCTCCTTCATGAACCGCAGACACAGCTCCTCCTGCCACGCCAGAGCCACGCACTGCACCGCCACGGGCAGCCCCACGGCTCCTTCCACAGCCTGCAGAGGAGACAAGCGTCCTAATGTCACCCAGGGCCCGCGGGCGCTGATGGCACAGTCAGAAGCACATACCAACGGGTGGGAGGGGCACAAAGGGTCAAGTGACCCTCCCCAGGGTCAAGTGCCCCCAGCGGCCCGGGTGGGGAGAAGAAGGGGCAGGGCCAGAGCCAGAAGGGAAGAGGTGGGGTCAGAGCCTCTGCTCTTCCAGCCATGCTGCCTGGGGCACCGGGCAGCATCCGGGAGTGGCTCTGGGGCCTGGCTGCGAGGAAGAGCAGCCGAACATGCCAGGGGGAGCTGGCTCAGCAGGAGGGCAGAACCCCACCTGGGATGGGGAGAGCGCGGGGGCAGCACATGAGGCGGTCACGTGCCCCCCCTTTAGTTAGTGCCCCCCTTTGTGTCCCTCCCACGAGTCGCCTATCTAGAGCAGTCATAGAATCATAGAATATCAGGGGAGGAAGGGACCTCAGGAGGTCATCTAGTCCAGTGGTTCTCAAACTACGGCCGCCGCTTGTGCAGGGAAAGCCCCTGGCGGGCCGGGCCGGTTTGTTTCCCTGCCGTGTCCGCAGGTTCGGCCGATCGCAGCTCCCAGTGGCCGCGGTTCGCCGCTCCAGGCCAATGCGGGCTGCGGTGCAGGCCGAGGGATGTACTGGCCGCTGCTTCCCGCAGCCCCCATTGGCCTGCAGCAGCGAACCACGGGCACTGGGAGCTGCATCCGGCCGAACCTGCAGACGTGGCAGGTAAACAAACCTGCCCATCCCGCCAGGGGCTTTCCCTGCACAAGCAGCGACCCCAGTTTGAGAACCACTGCTCTAGTCCAACCCCCGGCTCAAAGCAGGACCAATCCCCAACTAAATCATCCTGAAGTCAATAGCACTGCTAGCAGACAGGCGTAGAGATACGGGGTGCCAGATCCTCAGCTGGTGGAGATCAGGGGAGCGACACTGAAATCAATGGAGTTCTGCTTTACGATGTGCTCAGTGTTAACGAAGTTACCTTATCTGCCTCCCATCCCTTCCCCAGCCCTCTGCCTCACCCTGTCCTGTAATGCAGCCTCGTCACTAAGGAGTATGAGAAATTCTCCCCACCCGACCACGCCGAGGGAAATCAGATTGGCAGGGCAGGCTTCCCTTAGTATTGATCTGGAAATCGCCCTCTGTAATGTCAGCTAACCTCTCTCAGCCTCTTATCCCAGGGGTCGCCGTAGTGCCCTTTGTAATTCTTCAGCTCTTCTTCATCAGCCTCCGTGACGGCGGTGACCGGCACAACCCCAGCCGGGAAGTTCAAGACGTTGTATAAATTGGTGTAGGAGGTAGCAGCTGGGAAAAGACAACAGAAAGAGCTCTGATCATCAGGGCTCCAATTAAGAACATAAGAACGGCCGTACCGGGTCAGACCAAAGGTCCATCCAGCCCAGTATCCTGTCTACCGACAGTGGCCAATGCCAGGTGCCCCAGAGGGAGTGAACCTAACAGGTAATGATCAAATGATCTCTCTCCTGCCATCCATCTCCACCCTCTGACAAACAGAGGCTAGGGACACCATTCCTTACCCATCCTGGCTAATAGCCATTAACGCACTTAACCTCCATGAATTTATCTAGTTCTCTTTTAAACCCTGTTATAGTCCTGGCCCTCACAACCTCCTCAGGCAAGGAGTTCCACAAGTTGTCTGTGCGCTGTGTGAAGAAGAACTTCCTTTTATTTGTTTTAAACCTGCTGCCCATTAATTTCATTTGGTGGCCCCTAGTTCTTATATTATGGGAACACGTAAATAACTTCCTTATTCACTTTCTCCACACCACTCATGATTTTATATACCTCTATCATATCCCCCCTTAGTGTCCTCTTTTCCAAGCTGAAAAGTCCTAGCCTCTTTAATCTCTCCTCATATGGGACCCGTTCCAAACCCCTAATCATTTTAGTTGCCCTTCTCTGAACCTTTTCTAATGCCAGTATATCTTTTTAGAGATGAGGAGACCACATCTGTTCGCAGTATTCAAGATGTGGGCGTACCATGGATTTATATAAGGGCAATACGATACTCTCCGTCTTATTCTCTATCCCCTTTTAAATGATTCCTAACATCCTGTTTGCTTTTTTGACCGCCTCTGCACACTGCATGGATATCTTCAGAGAACTATCCACGATGACTCCAAGTTCTCTTTCCTCATTAGTTGTAGCTAAATTAGCCCCCATCATATTGTATGTATAGTTGGGGTTATTTTTCCCAACGTGCATTACTTTACATTTATCCACATTCCATTTCATTTGCCATTTTGTTACCCAATCACTTAGTTTTGTGAAGTCTGTCGAGCCACGCTTGGCATCTGGAACCCCAGCTCTGGGCAAAGTCCTTACTCCAAGGAATAGAACGCTCAGAGGATTTGCTGGACGGTTCAGTCTTCACTCGTGATGAATGATCAGCGGCCACGAGACGTTGGACAATGACCTTTTCCAGGACATTTCTATAAGACGGTGGCAGTCAGAAGTCTCCCAGCCTTGGGCTGAGGCCTCCTGCCAATTCAGCTTTAGCGTCCACACCGACCCTCCTGATAACTGAATTAATTCTGCCCTCATCCAATGAATCAGTGCAGTTTACTCAGACGTTGTGAATAATGCCACAGAAGCTCAAGACTCAGCAATCAATAACCTCTTCCTCATTCTCACACGGAGCTGAACAAAGCTCAGCTTGTATTAAATGGAGGTGTCGCTCCATTAACTTCAGATAGTTATCCACGAATACTGGAGATGGGTAAAACCTCCCAGATCACATCCACCTACCAGCCAGGGATTGTTCAATACCGGAGATTAGCATCCAGAGCTTTGCCCAGGCTAGCCTAGTGCTGGGACCTCTATCATTTCCCTGGAGAGATTATTCCACAGCCAAATATTTCTTGGTATTCAGCCTAAGTTTTATTTTGCTCCGTTTCATCCCATTACCCTTCCCCTTTCTCCCCAACCAGCATACGCTGCACGTATTGCACCTGTCGGCACAATGGCAGACTCATTCCTGGACATTTAGCCAAGCTGAACACATTGGACCGGATTCTCAGCTTGTGGAAATCAGCGTAGTACTGTTGAAATCGATGAAGCTACATCCGTTTGCACCAGCTGAGGATCTGGCCCATTTGCTCTTTTAGGAACTGATGCAAGTCCATTGAAATCAACGGGACTCTTTCCATTGACTTCAATGGTGGTTGGAGTAGGCTCTCAATTACCCCTCCTAATTCAAACCCTCCAACCCCATAGTCATGTTTGTTTCTCTTATCCAATTGCCCAGTAATTAGTCACCATCTTTCTAGCTCCGAGGAGACATCCCTCCTTTATTCTAAGGTTATCCCCACCAGAGCCATATGCCTCCTTAGCCAAAGCTAGAAGACAAACATTTAAAAATAATCATGTCTAAACAGACTAAGCTTCTCTGCTAAGCCAAGCAGTCTATGTAACGTGTACACACAGCGTATGCTACGTCTGCCTCAGGTGGTTGGTTCACATAGAGGATAACAGCCTACTATTGTTTCTAGCTAAAGGAGTTATTCCTTTAGCTCAAGCGGTAGAGATCTTTGCCGAAGCTGTCAGGTTCAATTTCTGAAGATGACCCATGCTGGAGATTGCCACATCTGCATGGTGTATTTAGCCGCAGAAACTTTGGAGCCCCCTTTGCACGAACAATGAGATTGGGCTATTTGGAAGAACAATATCATCCTTGCAGCTACAACACTTGCTCGGTAGCTAGATTTACAGTCCGATCACAGTGGTGCAATTAATATGTCAAGGCTCACTTCAGATATTGCTCATTGGTTTCTGTCTTCTTTCTTAACTCATCTGCTAATGCTGAGGAAGCCTAGGGTGGCCAGACAGCAAGTGTGAAAAATCGGGACAGGGGATGGGGGGGTAACAGGAGTCTATATAAGAAAAAGACCCAAAAATCAGGACTGTCCCTATAAAATCGGGACATCTGGTCACCCTAAGGAAGCCTCTTGAGTTGTGCTTTGAACAAATGCTCTATAAACTGTTGCACAATAATAATCCACTAGCCACAAACCTTCGCC